>NC_134065.1:1200000-1500000 GCF_965140245.1 Athene noctua | reverse complement strand
GAGGTGCTGGTGGCCCTGAGCTGCAGAGCCCTGATGGGAGGGGAAGGCCTGGGCTCTGTCTCTGAGCGTGGTTCCTCCGCTGCAGGTATAAGGCGATTGTTAAGTACAAGACCGCGTTCTACTCCTTCTACCTGCCCGTGGCCGCGGCCATGTACATGGTGAGTTTTATGGGAAGAGGCTCAGGAGGGGCCTCGCCTGTGGTGTGAGGCTGTTGAAGAGGGCAGGGGGTGTGGGAGATGGGAGAGGGAAGGGGGGAAGGCAGGTGCTGGAAGGCTTTGTCCCTTTCCCCCCACCTTAGGCTGGTATTGACAATAAGGAGGAGCATGAGAATGCCAAAGCGATTTTGCTGGAGATGGGTGAATTCTTCCAGATCCAGGTAGGAGGTGGCTCCCGGCCCCTCGTGCTTCTGAGATGCTGCTTCTGGTGCTGACGTGTTTCCATCTGCCTGCAGGATGATTACCTGGACTGCTTTGGGGACCCGGCGCTGACGGGGAAGGTTGGCACTGATATCCAGGACAACAAGTGCAGCTGGCTGGTGGTGGAGTGTCTGCGTCGGGTCACGCCAGACCAGAGGCGGATCCTGGAGGTAATGCCACCGGCGCTGACAAACCCCCTGAGGAGGGGGGAGAGGCGTGTGGACCCCCCCTCCCTGGAAAGCCGCGTGCTGTGCCGCTGCCGGGCTGGGAGCAGCAGCAGCTGGTGGCGGGAGGAGCTGCTGGGGCGGCGGCTGTACGCTGGGCCTCGGCCTGGCTTATTCTGGTGTTTTCTCAGGAGAATTATGGCTGTAAGGAGCCCGAGAAGGTGGCAAAGGTGAAGGAGCTTTATGATGCTCTGGGCATGAAGGCTGCTTTCCAGGAGTACGAGGAGAGCAGCTACCAGCGCCTGCAGGAGCTGATCGAGAAGCACGCCCACCGCCTGCCCCGGGAGATCTTCCTTGGCCTCGCACAGAAGATTTACAAGCGGCAAAAATGACGGGGGCTGTGCCCGTCCCTGGACTGCTCGGCTTTGCTGAGGGGCCCCGCTGGGGTTTCCCCCCACCCCGGCGGGAGCTGCCTGGAGCTGGTCCCTGCGCCGCGGCTCTCGGGCCGGGGCAGACCCTGCCGGGGGGCCGGGGGGGCCGCGCTCCGCCAGCCTGTGTCAATAAACGGTTCTTGGGCTGTCTCGCTGCCTGCTCTTGGCTGGGGAAGGGGCCGGACCGGGGGGGGGGCGGTCTGGCATCCCCTCGGTGCTTCCTGGCTGCAGGGTCGGGGGGGGCGAACCGGAGCGCACCGCCCCCGGCGGCTCCCGGGAGGGGCGGGCCCGGGGCGGCTCCCGGGCGGGGCGGGGGCGGGCCCGGGGCTCCTCCCTCCCGCCAGCCGCATTCGCCGCCGCAGCGCGACGAGGTGAGCGGGGCTGGGGCCGGGCGGGGGGCTCCGGGGCGGGTGGGGGCTCCGCTGGCTGCGGGGAAGGGGCGGCTGCACCCCCGCTCCCGCCGCGGGGCCGCGGCTCCGCCAGCCCCGGGGCCGGTGGCCGCTCGGGGCCGGGTCAGCGCCGCCCGCCCGGGCTCTGGCTGCCCGGCCCCGGCCCGAGGCCGCCGCAGGGGCCCGGGGCCGGTGCTCTCCCCTCGGCGGGGCGAGGGCCGGGCGATGCGGCAGGTTGCAGCGGCTGCCGGGGCCCGGCCGCTGCCGGCTGCCAGGTCTGCGGCGGGTTTTGAGGCCGGGCCAGGGCCGGGCGTCTCCTCGCCTGTGCCCCGGGCTGCCCGTGCCCCGGGCTGGCCGTGCCCCGGGCGCAGCGTGCCGGCCGTGCCACCGTCCCTGGGCCAGGACCTCCCCGGCCGAGGTTTCAAGGGCGTTTTCTCCTTGACGGCATCTCCGAGACGATCCTGGCTTTGGAGACGGGGCAGAGGGAACCCAACCCCGCCGCTGCAGCCGCCTGGCCCGGCCTCAGCTTCCCTGGACCACGCTCAGGTCGTGCTCCGGGGATCAGCTGCCGGCTCCTTGGCCACCAGCCACCGGCTGCAGCCCCAGCCTGGCTGGGCACGCCTGAGCTCAGTGGGGAGCTGTGGGGCAGCCCCCCTTCTGCCGGGCGTGTTCCCCTCTCTGAACCCCCAGGCCCTCGCGCTGGTCCCCGGCAGCTGCCCCTTCCCCGCTCGGTGCCTGCCGCAAGGTCACTGCCATCCCTCTCGCCCCGACCGTTCCTCTCCGGGTTTGTGCTGCTCTCTTCTCCCCTGCGGATTGAAAGGGTGTTTGATGTTTGCAGGGAGCTGGATGGTCTGAAGAGAGGAGCTCTGGGGCTCTCTGAGGAGCCCTGGCAGTACCAGTGAGGCAGCATCATGCTGGCTCCAAAGAAAGGCCTGTTGTGCAACCTCAACCACATCCATCTGCAGCACATCTCCCTGGGGCTGCACCTCTCCCGGCACCCAGAGCTGCAAGAGACCTCTGGCTCCATGGGTGGGGGAGAGCAGACCAGCTGCAGCGACTGCCCAGAGAACTGTGAGCAAGTGGATGCCAATTCCAACAACCCCTCCTTGAAATGCCAGTGTTGCGAGTCCCACACTCAGCAGCTGGTGACGTTGGGTCTCCAGAACCAGGCAGCTCAAGAGGATTTCTCCTGCCTGCATGATGGGGAGAAGGTGGCTTCCCCCTGTGATCCCCCTTGTGATCTGGCTTCCTCCACCTCCTCCTCCTCCTCTGTCAGTAGCTGCTCGGATTTCAGCTTGGATGACTCCCCAGTCTCCGTGTACTGCAAGGGGTTCTCCAGAGAAGAGTCCCAGTCCCCTGAAAATCAGCCCAACATCAGTCCCGCAGAAGACACCCACGATGGCAAGCTGCTGGCTGACCAGGGTAGGACGTGTGATGGAAGAGATGCCAACCTCAACCCCCCGGTGCCCCAGAGACCAGACACCGTGGCCGGAGAGAGCCCGGACAGCCTCTGCAGTGGCCACTCGCTTGACTCCCAGAGTGATGAGCCCCCTCCCAGCATGGCAGCGCAGGAGACCACCAGCATCTGCGCTGACCTAGACCCCAACTGCAACCCCCTCCCCGACGGTGACACTGAGCCTCCAGCACCGCCCGTGCCGGGCCGGTGGGATCCTGGTCTGAGCAGAGCTCCGGAGCCACGGCCCCGGGCTGGCAGCCTCCCCCCGCCCGTTCCCCCCCGGCCCCGGCGACGGCTCCAGGTTCTCAGCGGGCACAGAGCAGAGCAGCTGCCCCTGCCCGCACGGACGGCGGAGCTGGAGCTCGGCTCGGGTGACCTCTGCAGAGATGTGGGCAAGAAGACCATCACCTCCTTCCACGAGCTTGCCCAGAAGAGGAAGAGGAACGCGGCTGGGCCCGCTCTCGCCCAGGCCAGGGCTGACCGGAGCGACTGGCTGATCGTATTCTCCCCTGACACGGAGCTGCCACCCCCCAGCGAGCTCCTCTCCGGCACCACGGGCCAGGAGCCGGCCCGGCCCCAGCTGCAGCCCGACTGGCCACCGAGACCCCCCGGCTCCCGGCAGAGAGAGGTGACAACGTTCAAGGAGCTGCGGTACCGCAGTGCCTCCAGCAAGCCCAAGGGCCAGCCGGCGGGCGAGCGGGCAGAGCCGGCGGCAGCTCAGCACCCCTCTGCAGCCCTTGAGGCGGCCGTCGGCAGCGAGGGCTCAGGCTGGGTGCCCCCCGCGCCCCTGGGGGGGCAGTTGCTGGCACCTGCTGACAGCCACCAGCTGAAGAGGAGGAGACCCCGCCCGGGGCTGCAGCCCATCGCCGAGGGGCAGCCGGGGGACGCGGAGGAGGGGGGGCTGCCCCCGCGGAGCTGCTTTCCAGGAGAGAAGGGGCTGGGCTCCGGCCGCGGTGAGGATGCCCCGGGTCGGAGGCTCGGGGGAGCTGGCGGGGACCTCTGGGTGCCAGGGACGGTGGAGAGACGAGACGAGGCCTGCAAGGAGGGTAAGAGCCGGGGTTCCCTCCGGCCCGGGTGCGGGGCTGTCACCCGCCGGGGGCCCGGGCAGGGCAGGGAGGAGCTGCCGGCGCGGCCGCCATGTCTGGGGCTGCGGGACATGGCGGGGCCGGCTGCGGAGGTGGCTGCAGGGCGAGCTGACCGGCTCCCGGCTAGCCGGGGCGAACGGCTCCTGCGCCCCTCGAGGGCTCTGGGCCGGGCGGGGCCGCCGCTGCCCCCCGCCCCGGCTGTGCCGGGTGGGACACGCGGCCCGGGAGGTGCCGGGGGGCCGCGTCCTGGCTGCCCCGGCGGCTGCCGCGGCCCTTCCCGGGTGCCTGGGGCCGGGCTGGCCCCGCCGAGGCGGCGGCGGCTCCTCACCCCGCCCCGCCGCCGCCCACGGGCTCCCTCCGGGCCCTTCCTCTTCCCCGTCCTTGCCCGCCGCGGGGCCCGGCCCCCCCGCTCCGCCCCGGCCCTTCGCCCCCGCCGCGGCCTCCGGCTCCATGGGCGAGCGCGGCCCGGGCGGGCCCGGCCCCGGCGCTGCCGGCGGTGAGCGGGGCGGAGCGGGGCGGGCTCCGGGCCTCAGCGCGGGCCGGGCCCCCGGCGGCGGCGGCAGCGCCCGGGCGGCCCCGGGCGAGGCCCCGCGGGCTGCGCCTGACGCCGCCGCCCCCCTCCCTCTCTGCAGCCAGGCCCTCGCCGCCCGCCGCGGGACCCGCCCCGGGCGCAGCCGGGGGCAGCACGGAGGGAGCCCGGCGCCCCCGGGGGGAGCAGAAGAAAGGTAACGGCGCTGAACCGGGGGGTTTCCCCTCCGGAGCCTCCGCCGGGGCCGTTCTGCCCGCGCTGAGCGCGGCGCCGGGGGGTGCAGACCGCCAGGGCCTGGGGAGGGCCGCGGGGCGCTGGCGGCAGGGGCAGGGGCAGGGGCGGGCAGGGCTGCCTGCTGCGGGGCCCGGCCCTGCCGCCTCTCGGCAGATGGTGCTGTCGAGCCGGCGGACGGGGGTGGGGCCGCCCCCGGCATCTTGCGAACCCCTCGAGGGGCTCCTGCCCGCGTCCCCGTCCTGGCCTTGTCCCCTGGGGAACGGCGGCTCCTTCATCCCCGCACCCGAGGGCCGCAGGTTCCCACGGCACAGCCTGGGATGCTCCGTGACCTCGGGCCTTCCCGGGGCCCCCCGGCTCCTCCCGGCCTCGCTGGCCGGGGCTGATCCTCGCCGGTGCGATGCTGCCGAGGGGCTGAGGTGGCGGCGGTGGGGTTGGCACCTGCCTTTGACCTTTCCGTTCCTTTCTGTTGCCCGCCAGCCCTGCTGATCGCCGTCAGCGCCGCCGTCGATAAGATCATCGCCCACTTCAGCGCCGCGCGGAACCTGGTGCAGAAGGTGAGGCTCTGGGCTGAGGCTCCGGCCGGGCTGGGGAGGGCAGGGGAGGGCAGGAGGGGCTTTGGGAGCTCCAAGGGCAGGATCCCACCATCCTGCCTTGCAGACTCGGGGTTAGGTGCTGCCTTTCCTCTCCCTCTCCCCTCCTCGTGCCCCCCTGCTGCAGGCCCAGCTGGGGGACAGCCGGCTCAGCCCTGATGTGGGTTACCTGCTGCTGCACACCCTCTGCCCTGCGCTCTACGCCCTGGTGGAGGACGGGCTGAAGCCCTTCCAGAAGGATGTTATCACAGGCCAGAGGAAAAATTCCCCCTGGAGCGTGGTGGAAGCCTCCGTGAAGACAGGTTGGTGTGAGGAACATGGAGCTGTTGGCACCTTAAGGTGCCCAGGCAGGGGGGACGTGTGCCCAGAGCCGTGACTCTGTGCTGTGTTTCCACAGGCCCCAACACCCGCTCGCTCCACTCCCTGTGCTGGCACGTGGCCGGGCTGGCCCCTCTCAGCAGCACCAGACAGAAGTTTCACGCCTTTATCCTCGGCCTTTTGAAGTGAGTATTGGCCCAGCTGGCCCAGGCTGTCCTGGCTGTGATGGCAGGTTGGAACAGAGCCCCAAGAGCTTTAACTTGGGTTCCCTTTGTCTTGTTTAGCATTAAGCAGCTGGAGCTGTGGATCTCTCAGCTGCAGAAGAGCCCAGGTAAGGACACAGTGCCCAGAAGCTCCCCTCCCACGTCCTTTCCTACTTGCCAGGGTGATAATCCCATACCCGTTCCACCCACAGTCGTTTTCCATGGTGCATCTTTAACACAGCAGAAGGTTGTGTGACCTGCTGGGACAGACCGGCTGCCCTGGGTTGTGGGGGGTGGGCAAGGGCAGGGCATTTTGCATCCGTTCAGCACTGTCCGTGTCTTGTAGGTGTCATCTCTGTGCTGTACTCACCCACGGCCTTCTTTGCCCTGAGCCAAGGCCCTTTTCCTCACCTCGCCGATGAACTGCTGCTGCTCATCCAGCCCCTCTCGGTGCTGACGTTCCACCTTGACCTGCTCTTTGAACACCACCACCTCTCCATGGACGTAAGACCTTTGTCCCGTCGGCTGGAGTCACCCCTGTCTCCTGCCCGTCACTCTGCTCAGGCTCAGGGGGCTGTGCAGCCTGCTCGGGGGGGCCAAAGCGGCGCTGGAGGGACCAGCCTGGAAGAGGAGATGCCCCCCGATGCGCTGGGGCGGGCAGCCAGTGCTGAGGGCAGCACAAGGTCCCAGGCCCAAGCTGCTGCGCGTGGGCTGGTCCCTGCTCCCCAGGTGGGGGTCGCCCTGCAGCAGACCCTCCAGCACGTGCTGCGGTGGGGCGACCAGCTCAGTCGGGCTTTCCTGGGAGCTGATGGCTCCCCGGAGACCCCCAGGTCTGAGGCAGGCCCTCGGGATGCCGGGGCTGGCCTCAGTGGCTGGTGGGGCCAGCTGAGCCAGGCCTCCAGGATTTATGCTGCTCCTAGCAAGGAAAAGGTCCCCTTCATCTGGTGGACAAAGCTGCGGACGGCTGCGGGGGAGTCCAGCCCCGGGCTGGCTGCTCGATCTCAGACATCCATGAATGAGCCTAGAGGCACGGAGCTGCAGCTTCTTCAGACCAAAGGTGTCCCCGAACTCCCCAGTCCAAAGGCCACTAGCAGCGCTGACACCTCTGGAACCTCTTCCCCTGAAGACCTCGTCCTGTCTGCTGGAGCTGGAGCACCCACCAATGATCCCATTGCTGGAGAGAAACTCCTGCCCGTTTCCCCAGAGCCTCGTGCGAATGGGGATCGGGCAGCACCTTCTGACCCAGAGGCGGGTGGTCCTCCTGGTCCTGACAAGGGCAGCTGGCTGGGCCGGCTCTTTGGAGCCACCAGCCCCTCTGCCAGGAGCTTCCCTCCCAATCCTGACACCACCTCAGCCAAGTCCAGGTAAGGCCCAGCCGGGGCAGGAAGGGTTTTTTCCCCCAGGCACACCGAGGGGCTCACGGGGTGTCCTGTACAGCCCATTATCCAGGTTCTGTGCTCCCAGGACTAGCAGTGCTGCTGCCATTGCACCGCATCCGTCCTTTAGAGCAGCAGGAGCTCAGGGTGGAGGCTCGGTGGGGCTTGATAGGGCTCTCGCCAGCTCCTGGATCACCAGAATAGTCTGAGCAGGATGGGTGGGAAGAGGCTTCCCAGACGAGCTTGTGGCTTCCTTTGCTTTGTGGCAGGAGACCTTCCAGCTGGCTGTCCCCCAGCGCGCGCGTCCTGGCCGCGGTGGTGAAGGGGCTGGCGTCCGAGAAGACGCGTGTGCCGGAACCCGAGAGGAACGTGTCGGCCTCTCCCCAGAGCCACAGGTGACGCAGGGTACCGCGGTGCTGGGCGCTGGAGACCTGGTGGTGGATTTTTCTCGGGGAGAGGAGAAGCAGGGGCTGTTTTCAGACATGGCTTGGGTATCCTACAAGCGTTCCTAGGGAGGGGCTTCCACCAATCCTTGTTGCTAACTTGGACCTTGACTGTCCCATCCCTGCCCCAGGGATTCCCCCGTCTCCTGCTGAGCTTTGGGTGAACCTGTGTGTCTGCTCAGCTGGGGTCAGTTGTTTTTTGCAGACATTTTTTGGAGGAATTTTGAACATTTTCTCTCCTGTGGGTTTTCTGGAATCACAGCAGCTCGTTTGGAGCCACCACGTGTCAGCTCTGACCAAACTGTGGCGGGTCAGAGGAGCTGCCGTGGTCTCTCTGTGCTCGTGCAGTGTCTGGCCAAGCGAGTGCGACGGGCGAGTGGCCACCCCACGCCCCGTTTGGCCACCTCCCTTCTCCCCAGCCTGCTCCTGGCCCTCACCTAAATCTCCCCACCACTTCTGCACAAGAGCTGCTCCCGCTCTGCTGCTGCCCCAGGGTCAGTTCTGCAGCAGGGTTTTGTCATGTGGCTTCTCAGTGACATCCGTCCTCAGACGGTGTCTGCCTGAGGAGGGGGGTGGCTGGCTCCGCACGTGAGCTTCAGAACCTCTCCCGAGCCCCGTGGGAGCCTCTCTGGGTGGTACCCGGGGTCCGGGGGGTGAACCCCGATGGTGTTTGTTGTGCAGGGCAGTTCGGGCGCTGTGTGACCACCTGGGCACTGCTGACGGTCACCTGAGCTTCCAAAAAGGGGACATCCTGCAGCTGCTCTCCACCGTGGATGAAGACTGGATCCGCTGCTGCCATGGAAACAGCACTGGCCTAGTTCCTGTTGGTTACACGTCCCTAATTTTGTGAGGAGGCGGGAGGAGACCTGAGGAAGCAGCTGAGCTTGCTGAAGCAGGTGCTGCCCCCCGGGAAGGACAAGGCTGGGCTCCTGCCACGGCTTCACCACCTTCGGGGGTGGCAGCTCTGCAGGGGCCCCTGCCCCGGTGCCGTTGCTGCTGCTCCCTCGCGTGACGTTACCGTCTACCGTGGGTGCACCCCGTGAGCCACCGCTGCGCCTGTCCCCGCAGCCCTGCTGGCGTTTCACCGTGGCTGCCCTTTGGGAACTGCTCTGGCTCGTGTTTCCTCAGCTGCTGCCCACGCCTGTGCCAGGGGAGGGAAGGCCCCTGGCCCCGCGCCCTACTCGCTCCTGTGTCGTCTCTGTGCCATCGTGTCCTGCCACCGCTGCCACCAACACGTGCCCTGCTCTGCCCCGGGGCCGGGGGCCCAGGCCAGCCCCAGCTGCTGCTGCACAGTCCCAGCACTCTGTAAATAGTTGTAACCACGGGAACGAGCTTATTCCAAGGGGAAAAAGTTGGAAATAAAGGTTGTGACTTGTGTCTGATTGTGTGAATGGATCATGGGGGCTGGAAACGGCCATGTGTTCCCCTGCCTGGGGGGCCTGGGCTGGGGCTGGGTAAATCTATCAGCAGCAGTGGGGCCAGCAGGGACAGGGGAGGGATCTGAGCCCTGGGCTCGGCACTGGCGAGGCCGCCCCTCGATTCCTGGGTGCAGTTTTGGGCCCCTCACCCCAAAAAGGCCATTGAATGACTCGAGCGTGGCCAGAGAAGGGCAACGGAGCTGGGGCAGGGTCTGGAGCACAGGTCTGCTGGGGAGCGGCTGGGGGAACTGGGGGGGTTCAGTCTGGAGAAGAGGAGGCTGAGGGGAGACCTCCTGGCCCTCTGCAACTCCCTGCCAGGAGGGGGCAGAGAGGGGGGGTGAGTCTCTGGAGCCAAGGCCCCAGCGCCAGGCCCCGAGGGAATGGCCTCAAGCTGCCCAGGGCAGGGTCAGGCTGGCTCTGAGGAAGGATTTCTGTGCAGAAGGGGCTGTTGGGCGTTGGAATGGGCTGCCCAGGGCAGGGGGGAGTCCCCGGGATCCCTGGGGGGGTTGAAGAGTCGGGCTGAGCCAGCGCTGAGGGATCTGGGGGAGTTGGGAACGGTCAGGGGGAGGTTCAGGGTCGGGCTGGAGGAGCTTCAGGGGCTTTTCCAGCCCAGATGAGTCTGGGAAATCTCTTGTGTGAGAAGCCAGCGTGTGCCGGGGCGTGCTGGTGCCCAGAGCAGCAACACCAGGGAGCAGCCAGAGCCCAGTAAGGCGGTGTGACCCGGCCTCCGACACCGTGTAGGAAGAGGCGGCTGCAGCCACCCAGAGCCAGGAACAGCCCTGGGAAAGGCCCATCACACCGGGCAGCTGGTGACCACCCCCGCGAGAGGGAAGCTGCACAGCACGGGTAAAGGTACACATAGCTTTGTTTAGTTAATTATTTAAATTAATCTCTTTACCGAGTCACAGGATTGCAGTAGGGGGTGGATGGCTTGTATTTTTTTTCAAGTTTTTCTCAGGGTTTGTGATTTCATACCACACTTGATATTTTGTACTGGGTTCCCCAGTAAAAAAAAAAAAAAAAAGACACGGACATAGTGCAGGGTCCCACAAAGGGCCACAAGGCACGAGCAGCTTGTTTTAGGGACAACTTTTGGGCCAGTGCTCTCTCCTGTGGGCCAAGAATATTTCATCCTTCTAACTTTGACTGTTTCAGTGGCAAAGGAGACCATGCTTCAACAGGCCATACTTGGAGGATAAAGCAGCTCTTTTTATTCTGTTCTCATTTCCATTTTCTCTCTGGAATTTTTGCTCTCAGACAAGGGATATAATATCTTAATTGGAATGTTATTTGGCTTGCCTTAAGTAGGTTTGATTGAATTCCACAGCTGCCTCTGCACTCTGAAATGGGGTCAAACCAGCAGGAGTTGAATCCAGGTACATTTTCAACTTTAAAAAAAATAAATAAACCACTACAATCCTTGGCTTGGTGACTCTACTTTAAAAGGAAGACAAGTGTATGGGTCAAGCATGGCATTTTAATGACCACAGAGATTCAGGGTAGGAAATGGAAAAAGGAAACATGAAGTTAAATTAAAGGGGATCATCAAGAAGCTGTTTCATTCCCAAGTGACTAATACAAATAGTTACCAAATTTATTCCCAGAAACCACTTTTGAACCAGAGGAAGTTTAAAACCTAGAAGATTGGCAAGGCCTGTGTCTCACCAGTGCCAACCTTGGCTGCGGGTACTGGAGGGAGCGGGAGGTTGATGAAGCCTCAGCAAGGCTGAGGACACCAAGTTCTCAATGTCTGTGCTCCTCAGGGTCCCGCCGTGAGCCCGGGGCGGGCTGACAGCCCCCAACAGCTCCACTTTCTGGCAGTGGGGACAGTCAGGGGCAGTGACAGCCTGAGCCCACGCTGCTCCAGCACCGGCGGGGGAAGTTGCTCTGCCCCAGGACACGCACCCCCCGCGGCCACAGAACCCACCTGCTCTCTGGGCAGGCGTGGGAGGGGACAGCGCCAGGTCCCCGGGGATGATATTCTGGGAATAGTCACTAAATTTGTAGATTTAATGTTTCACGTACCAACCTGCCATCATATATGATCACGGGTACACACCCTCCAACTACCAAACAGGGCTCGTTTGTGCTGCTGCTCCTCTCTCTGCACGCACGCTGCCAGCATCCCTCCTGCCATGGTCTGACCAGGAGACCCATCAGCATCAAATTAAATCCTCACAAAACGCCATCACCCAAAAGAGATGGGGCAAGCCCCCCTGGAAACGTGGCTGTAAGAGAGTCAGAACACGACAGGAGCGGTTGAGACAAAGAGGCAAGAAAAGAAAATCAAAGACATGTCAAAGAAAACCCCACAAGTCATCAATAGGAAAAGATTTTTCCATTTAATACTAGACTCTCTCAGGATTGAGATGCAGGCTTTTTATGCAATTACATCCAATGTTAAAATTGGTAATACATAATTTACAAAGATTAACATCAAAACAATGATCTATTTAGATATGCTTTGTAAAAAGGAAATATATTAGCAGCATTTATTTTCAGCAATCACACAGCCTACACCCATGCAGACTAAGAGTTCATATCTATTTGCAATAATGTAGTGCTTCCTGGTCTTAAAACAGCGATCCTGGTGACACACTGGTCTTCTCATTATTATAAAATAACCGAAAAATAAAAAAAGTCATTAATTTCTACACCAGTAAGAAAAACAATTCTTTGCACTTACCTAACATTTGATTGTCTAAAAAACATTTTGTTTAGTCTTTCAACAAAAGAAAGATAAAATGACAGAGCTAGTGTCTCGCTTCTGTACGCACTTTATTTTTTAAAAACTTTTTAGTGTTTAACACCATTTGAGACAATGATTTCTGTTTTAAACTAAATGAGACAACTCAAGATTTTGGACATGCGATATTCCTACTACACGCACGAGTATTTTATACTCAGGGTTCCTGGTACTGTACAGTGCTTCTCTACAGTAAGAAAATATTCCAAACTATTTTCTTATTTCTTTTTTTTTTTTAATAAAATATTTTTTCTCAAAGGGTTTTTTCCTTTCTTTTTTTTTTTTTCTTTTTAAATCAACACATAAAAGTTAATGGAATGAGTCATGTTCCACTAAGAGTAAAATAATTATAATAATAACAAGAATGTACATTAGGACAAGCTTGGTCCATTAAAAAGGAACATGTAACTACTGTATTGCTTTACATCCACGCAGCAGATATATACAACTTGGCACATTAAAAACTGGTTTTCTTATAAGAACATCTAAAACAGGACTGTATATGCATATGTACGTCTGAAAGACAAAAAAGCAAAGCCATTGTAAAGGGGCAGCGTACGGCGGCCACCCCCTCCCTCTGCCACAGCCACCGGGGGGGCTCTGGGGGCCGGCGGGGGCAGCGTGGGGGGGCCCGGGCTCGTGGCTCTCGCGGGTCCATGCAGTGAGAGCTGAGGGCCTCGGCTGCTGCTCTCGGGAGGAGGGGAACACTTCTGGGCAGGGCAGAGAGGGAGGGCGGTGCCAGATACACTGTCTCTTAATTTAAGAGACGGACATTTTAAGCTGTACAACCAGAACACAAGAATAGTGTTAGCAGTTGATATATTCTACAGTTCACAACAAATACTCGCTCTGAATACTGCTTGACGGTTCATGTAGTGAAGTTTCCTTTTTTTTTTTTTTTTTTCTCTTTTTCTTTTAACAGATTTTAATTTGCACAACACACTAGACACACAAGAACCACAGCTTATCAAAAAAACCAACAGCAATGGTGTTGTCAGGATTTGACTTGCTTTATAAAATTTCTCTGCAGAAAAAAGTGAAAAAAAAAAAATCACACCCCGCCCCCTTCCCGACGCAGAACAAGTGCCTCAACCAGCCAACTCCTGCTTTGCTCCAAGGTGACTTTGGAAGTTTCTCCTTGTCACAGACCAAAGGTACGTGTGTGCACTGGCCGTTCCACGGTGAACCTTTCGCACGTTTGGGTACGTTTCTCTCTTCTTGGAACTTGTGCAAATCGGAAGCCACAACTTTAGGGCAGCCTTTAATTTTAAGCCACTGGGCCTTCACCCTCCCATCTGGATTTCATTCACTGGCATGGGCCATGGTGGTGCCAACAGTATCTTGTACAATCACAGGTTAATTGGTGAACATGGGGAATATTCTCATCAGAGTAAGTCAGTCCTTATCCTTCTTACCTCCCCAATTTTTAATTTTTTTAATTTTTTTTTTTTTCCTCTGAGTGGGAGTATCAAGCAAAAATAAATTAAATTTGACCATCCTGAACAATAACCACGAGGTTTTTCTCAGTACCTAACATCAATACAAGGCACGCCCAACAACACACACACCATAAGAGCACTGCAGAGCAGGGCAGGGCAACCTGCCAACCCAGACATCTAAGTGCTAACTGTTTGTATATTTGTCAGTTTTCTGCTGCCCTCTTTTCCTTTGCTGGTGCAGAGGAAGTTGGGCTCCTGCCCTCAGTCCTCAGCAGACCTTGTAGCAGACTCCAGACCACAGCTTCCTCTCGTGGCATCACTTCCTGAAGCTGCTCTCCGGGATGGTGAGCGTGCGCCGCCTCAGTTTTCTTCCTGATCCTTCCTCCAGCAAGTAAGTGACATCAATAGCTGCAAGAGACCACAGGCTTTTGGTAAAAGATGGTTGATACGAGTAACGGTTTTTTCTATTTCCCTATTCACAGTTCTTTCAGGGATGTTTCCATCCACAGTGATATTTAAAACTCCACTGGACAAGGCGCTGAGCAACCCGGTTCAAGTTTGAAGTCAGCCCTGCTTTGGGTCGCGTTTGGACCTGATGAGCCCCGAAGACCCTTTCACCCTGAATTATTCCATGAGTCCATGATTATTTTGCATTAAGTCCGAGAACATGAAAGTGACTGGACAAAGCCCATCCTAGGCTTTAAATTAAAAACAGAGACATAACCCGTGCAACTGCTGCACCCTTATTGTACAGCTTAGATAATACCCACAGAAGTTACTCAGAAACCAATGGAAAGCTCATTAAAGGTCAAAAGAGACTTTACAAATTCTCTTCAGTCTTTCTTTGCATGTCTGTGGTAGACACAGAATGATGGGGGGTGGAATTTGTCTTCAGACAGATTTGCGATTACTAAAAATATTATACAAAACAGTGTCAGTTGTAAGAAATTTCATTCCGATTTAGTTAAAATTGCTACTGTTGCAAAAGAAAACATCACTGCAAAGAAAATTAATTATTAATAATGTCCACTAGCAATAAATTCACACAAAAACATTTATTTTGTCAACACTGCAGCAAACCGAAAACGAACCTGTAGAAGAAATGCTGTTGTGTAATCATAGCATAAAATCTCACCATTTTTCCCTGGGATTTTCTCTAAGAGGTTTAGCAGGATTTGATTAAGCCTCTCTCTCTGAATATGCCGCCTTTCCTCTGGAGTGCACAGCTGCCTTGTGTCAGAACTGCTTTCTTCCACCTTTTTATCAGTTTCACAGGTCTCACTAGAGACTGCCTCTTTTTCTGGCTCCTCTAGGCTAGGCATCTCACTTGAAGTTTGATCTTGATTTCCTAATACATCCTCAATAAGTGGAAGAGAATCATCTTCTTGGTTTAAGTCTTTAATCTGTGGTTTTGAGCGATCTGTTTTCCAGGATGATCTAGCAGGAAAAGAAGGGTTCAAATACCACAATTTTTCAGACACTCACCTGAAAGACCAATTACTAGTGAGTCAGGGACTTCTCATTAAGTAGGGGGCTTTCTGGAATCTCAGACATTTGACTTAATGCACGCACTGAAACCCGCCAGTTACTCTCTACGGGAGGCTACGTTCCTATAACCTGATTTGCATCATGTCACATGCAGTCTTTTAAAAACAAATTGCTTTTTTAATTTTGATTTGTAAAGGTTTTTATCTTCCAAAACAGCTGAGCTCAGCACATACTGATGTTTTTCTGCAATAGTCGTGGCTCCTGATGGGTGTTTTTAGTCTCTTAACATAACTGAGAGTGCATTGGCCCTGGCTCCTCCCACAATGTGAACAGGGACAGCCTGTCCAGGGATCTGACCCCCCTTCGTGCAGGAAGGCTGGATGCTCTTGTAGGGCTCTGCCAGCTCCCACATTCAGCTGCTTTTGCTAACTTTCAAAATGGCTTCTGCATTCTTCCTTACATACATTATTAAGGAACACTAAGGCTGCTTCTATTTTCTATCCATTCCCACTTGTTCCTTTTTATCTCTTTGAAAGTTTAGAGGATTGCTTTAAATAATTGAAACTTATTATTTCCATAGCACCCAGGGGAAGTGGATAGGAAAAAGAATGGACCCTTGACAAACAGGATTATCTCATCTCTTCTCAACAAACAATCTGGGAGGTAAGACTCACCTGCCTCCGTTCCTCTTGTAGTTGTCTGGTACATAATGAGGCTATAACAACAGTAAAGATTATGTTTAATACCAAATAAAACTCACAGTGGAAGAAAGTCCTGGACAACTAAATATTCTGGAAGTATCAATACAAGAGACTCATCAATCTGACCCTTTGGAAATGCCAGTGCACAGCTGGCACATCTCACAGATCAGATGAATTCAAAGGAGAAGGCATAATCATGTAACAAGGATAAATCAAGAGCCAGACTTATTATCTTATTCTTGGTATCTTCTAAATAAATTTCAAGCCACAGATCATCATGATAAAAATCATCTTTGCTTTCTGCACAGCAGAAGTTTGGAACCATCTCTACACTCACTATAAAAAACTCACTGCTTCCAGGAAGGAAAGTGCTTACTTGCAGAAGATTTGCCAGATCTGATACCCCCGTGCTCAGAGACAAAGTGGTGCTGTGCAGGAGGACGTGCACAATGAGGAGTTGCTACTTCCATGGAATTGGGCAAAATGAGTGAAATGAAGAGATATTCAGATGGAGGATGTTAAGGGAAACGACTTCATGATTTTGCTGCCTATTTGTCTGCTGGATGTTTTTTTGACAGCCATTTTCAGTGATAATTACCTCTAAGTAAGCAATATGTCATTTGATAGAGCAGGGAAATGGAAATAGGAAAATACTGCTCTTCTGTACTGGGAATCACTATTCAAAGGTACTGCTGAAAACCATTTTTTAAGTGGGTTTGTTAGCCTGTATGTGTCAGGTTTTCTTTCCTTCAGTGTAATCACTCTGTGTCTTAATAAACTCACATTAGTCTATAGTTTGTGCGACTCTCTAAAACACACACAATTACTTTACACAGTTGTAGAACTGTGACTGAAAAGTGAGTTTTAAGATTTCCTTCACTCAGGAGTGGCTTAAATGAAATTAGCATCTAGATTTTGGTCAGAAACCAACCACTATCTCTAGACATCACCATTCGTTCCACATCTGTTTGCTTTTGAACTGCAAATTCTTTGTCTGCAGCAGATTTTTCTTTCCAAGCTTTCTTTCTAGCCAGCTTTTCATCCAGACTGTGTTTGCTTATATGTCAGCTTCCTTCAGTTTACCAAGTTTCATTCAAAAAACAGAGCGCCAGGGGCTTTCCAAAAATATGTCCAGTCTTCTAGTAAAAAGTAAGGAAGCTAAGAGAAGAAACACTTACTGAAAAGTCTCTCTTGGGTGTGAGTTTCTTGGGGAAGTGGTCAAAGGCATAGGGCTTGGTGCAGACAGGATAACGATTCCGGTGGATCTTGTAGAAGAGATGAGCTGATTTATCGAGGCGGTAATCACAAATATATACATCCTGCTCCTTCACGCCTTTTGGCCTCCCTGCAGTTTCAAAACAAAGCACATAGGAAAAAAATGTTACTCGGATTCCAGAGGAAACACATGGTACACAAGAACAAGCCACACGCAGTGAGAAGTAGGGGCTGCCAGGCATGCTTGTCTGCTCTCCTTGGTTTGGACTCATAGTAGTGGACACACCGCTACTTTAATTTAAGAGGAAAACCTGTATAATAAAATGGTACCCAGACTTTTGCAAAAACTACTATCAGCTGCCACCACGTTCTTTTCCCTGCCCAGCACAATCCCACCCTGCTGCTGATCTCTTTAGTATTGGCCCTCCTAAAACCGAAATCACTGTCCCAGTGCTAAAGCAATAGTGCCTCCTCAGCTCTGATACTCTGTAAACACTGGCTATGGCCTTTTTCCAGCAGTACCCTATTTACTTCCCAAATTAATGGAAAGGTGTGTTATATTTAATTACTCATCCCATTAGGTTTCCTTACCTTTGCAGTAGGTGTATAGGTCAAGAACACAGCACGTTCCCACCACAGCCTCTAAGGGGATAATTTCATACAATGGCACCCGGAAGAGCTCATTGTGATAAAACTTTCGAGAAGGGGAATGATGTGTTTCATGTGGACGGAAATAATGATGACCAAATGCAAACCGCTCCTCTCTGTTTGAAGGTGTAAAGGTAAGAGAAAGAGAGAAACAGAAGGAAAAAAAAAAACCACAACTATTTCTATAAGCCCGTGATACAACTTTACTTAATGCCCTCCACTTAATTTTGAATTATCTATCTTGCACTTTTGCAATGACTGTGATGAAAAGCGAAGTCACATGAATATTACACGTTCAACTTTATCCCCTTCAGGAAGTGGAAATACTCCCAGTGTGATTTGTACGAACGCAGCAGAATTACTGTGCTGCTATCATTGGGGCACGTGCATTTAGCAGGTCAGTGATCGTTAGCTGAGCCAATTCAGCTGTCAGTGTGTATTCTCAGCCTATTCCAACAGTGAGGAAAGTGCATCATCAACTTTTATCTCTTATCCCTTGCTTAAACCTCCAACATTACATGTTTTTCCTTTGCAGTTGGGGAGCACAAGCAGAGACAAGTGGAAAATCATCAAGCCTTTGTAATTAAACCATGCTCAGTCCTGCATATTTAAGCTACAACAAGACTTCCACAAAATTACTGTGTTTTGACAGGTAGGTATATGGAATGTCTCAAATTTAAAAGATGCCTTGAACATACTTCTCGTTTTTCCAGAGTTTTTCAATGCGGAAAATATCGAGTTTCTCCCTGTTGATGTGGGACAGCAGTCGGTAGGACTGCCGGACAGGGTGTCCATCTGGAGTTCTACGGCTGTCTCTCATCAGGTAAACACAGTCACCTGGCAATAGGCACAAAATACACACCTGTAAAGAACTTTTCATGAGTCCAGCACACCAAAAATAGAGGAGTAAATGGTTGCATTAAAAGTAACATGACAGAGCTACCTAATGTTGAATTGTAAAGTGATGCAAAACCAACGCAGAACCCGCAGAAGGAGGAAGGGTTACCTCAATCATCTTCACAAAAGCTTTATAGGAAGAGCTAAACATAACTTGAATTGTATGTCCAGACTGAAAACATAAACATGTAATGAATCAAGATAAATGATGATGTAAGTTTTGATTAGGAAAATGTGTAGAAATTAGTGATAGCTGCAATGTTTAAATCTTTAAGGGAGAAAATACTTAGAGAGAAGATTTTTATTAAGAAAATAAATCGTTGACCGAGAAGTCCCCAAGCCTTTGATTATTCCAGCAGAACTCAAGATGCATAGTTCAGGAAAGGTAAACAGAACTCAAAAAGGGCTGAACAAACTGACATTCCTGACAACTAAAAAAGCCTTTCTCAAGTGCAACCCCTAAACGGGTCTGTAAACTTTTATTTATTCATTTCACCCCAAGAGGAAACGAACTCTTTAATTTCTCTGCTCCATCTGTGAAACAGCATGAAAAGTCCTTCCTCCCTGCCCCCCAGGACCTGACTGCCGTTCTTGTATACTGCACCTTTCTTTGTGACAATGGTTATTGTTTGATAGGGTGACAATACACCGCTCCACTCAAAAAGCCTTTCTCCTTTAAGGAAAAAGCTTTAATCAATAAAGTTCACAAAGAACCTGAAGAGTCTCAGCAGGAGAACATTTGAGAAACTCAGAATTTTTACTGAAAATATTGTTGGATTTAGTATGTTGTATTTCAAAATCAGTTCCAACTTTTCTGTTATTTATCTCACAATGAGCAAAAACCTGGGAGGTCCCAAGTCATAAAAACTTAAAGAAAAACTACCCTGGCTAAGAACAAAGGTATAGTATTCTATAGGTATAGTATTCTAGCTAGAAAAGTGGGCAGTAACAGATGCTTAGGAGGAAAAAGCGTAAGAGTAAGGCACGCACAGGAAAAGCCTTCCCATGGTATCCCCTCCAGGCTTCCTTTAATCTCTGTTTTACGGACTTTTAGAGCTAAAGTCTGTAGCTGGACCACTGCACATAAATAGGCAGGGATTAATCCAAGAATTTGCCTGATCTTTTTGGAACCATTTATACTCCTGACCTCTCCAACTTCCCATTGCAGTACTTTCCACAGTTTAGTTATTTTTTTGTAAAAAAACACTTCCTATTGTTTAAATGTGTTGCATGCTAATTTCAGTGTTTGTTCCCTAATTTCTACATCGCTGCACTCTCCTGTGCCACTCATGATTTCACAGACCTTTATCACATCACCCTTCAAATCATCAGCACAGACTTTGTTCACAGCAAAGATGTTTCTTATCTTATTATCCTTGATTATCTGATTATCCTTGTCATCACGCTCGTTTTTACGAGCAGTAAGATACCCTTTTGGAGATGGGGCGACAGGAACAGTGCACAGCATGCAAGAGACAGACACACCGTAAGATTATGGAATGGCACAACGACTTTTTCTATTTTGTTCGTAGTCATTTCTAATACTCAGTTTGCCTTTTTGACTCATGTTGAACATTTCTCTTACTTTTCCATTAAATTGCAATGACTCCAGGATTTTTTTTCCCCTAAGTACCTACTTATTTTTGTGTATGTGCAGTTATATCTGTTTTCCTTCCATGTACATTACTGTTACTCAATTAGCAGGTCTCAGTTACTTCCACAGCTTAGTAAAAAGTGCCAGGGAAGCACCAAGTATGATATGGCTCCAGGTTCATGAACACCTCAGTTCTGTTCTCCCTTAGCTTATAACCAAATTTAGGATTAAAGTGAAGGATGTGTAATTATATTTTCATAAATACAGTATTGTTTATCAATCTTGTGTAAGTTTAAAAGATGCTCCCAAGGGCTCCTCATATACAAAATCACTTTAAGGGGTTATGTTGTCACCTGTCACTGTAACAGTAGAGTACAACACACTGCACTATTAAAAAAAAAATCCTCGGATTTAAAACAGAAATGACATGGCCCATATGGGCACTGACATTTGCCTACAACCATGAAGTCAGGTTTTCAACTTTCTGGTATACCAGGACCCCTATTAAACAAACAGAAGCTGTAGCTGTAGGAAGGAGAGACAGTTTTAGTCTAGCTTAAGTGAAAAATGGACTGAAGACAGAATGACATAGGCTTGCATATCAGCTAGCAGAGTGCAAGCTCTTCAAGAGTTCAGCATGTATTTGCTGGTGATTAGTCTGCACTCATCCACTGTATTAGGTCTTCTTACTATCTGAACTAAAGCTGGGATAGTATCTTCATTTTACTAAGTTACGGATTACTTTTAAGGAATCCACTTCCCTAATTTCTTTAAAAGACTTGTGGAGAAAAAAAGGAAGGTACATGCTGAGAGCAGCTGCTGGCCTCAAGCAGAATGTAAATACAACCACCTATTTTTGGCTGTTATTTTAAATTAGCTGCTTTCAATTCTTCTTCCCTACCTCTTCAGTGAGAATAAAGCAATTCAAGTACATATTGTACCTGAGTGAAAAAGGAGTATTCAGAAAGAAATCTACACGTATAGTCTCTTGCCCTAAGGATCAGGAAGCTTGATTTCAATTCAAGTTTATCCAGACGTTACTAACTGCTGAAATAGCTACTCCTCTGCCTCCAAAAGGGAGTTTCTAGTTCTGTGTTTTCAAGGAAGAAACGCGGCTGCTATTGCTGGTGCATCGGAGATAATGCCATGTGACAGTTTCTGGCTATGTGGGTTTTCCAAGATCCATTTTGACTGCTGTTTATCACCTCACATGGGAGGTAGAACTCCTTGCTCACGCTGCAGGATGCGATGGACCAACTGATCAGATCTGTTTGCATAATCTCCTCGTTTTACGTGTTAGGTAATTTCTGCAGAGGAACCATGTCTGTAGTATATAACTCAACAACCTCAAGTAGAATTGTCAAGAAATTAAAACCCAAGTCCTCTAACCAGAGACTGAAGCACCCTCATTTAGAGGGATTTAATCACAGTAAAGTGTGTGCACTCACACAGCTGGAAGCTTTTCAGCCTTGTTCCTCAAAAACATGAGTTCTCAAGCTTAGAACTGGAAGACAAACCAATTCAACGTACAGATACAACTCCCCAGCAGTGAGGGAGGACAAGCTGCCAAAGGCAGGCAGTGGTCTCAAAAGCACTTTCAGCCGTTATTACGAGATCAGCCTCTTTCTAATTGACAACACACAGGAAAAATGTAACAGTCTATGCACATAGTGACAGTGGGGCTGAAGGTCACTATGGTCTCTTTTGCCTTGAAATGTGTAAACTACACGACCTTTTAGAAACCAGAGGGAGTAAAAAACCTGTTTCTTCTACTGTATATGCCTGTGTGCCTGCATCACAACTTCTATGGACAGGTGTCGTGCCTCAGAACTTTTGGTGGAGAACTTGAGACCAGGCAATGAATCTACAGATTTCCCCTTTTTCTACCGTGGCTGTGTATCCCCTTCTAGCACCTTCTGGTTACACACCTGTGGCAGTTTGGTCTCCTTTGTCCTCTGCTGATGGTACACAGACTTTAGCCACATAAAGACTAACATTTCTCTAATTAAAGTCACCAAGATCAGATTAGAGGTATATCAGTGAAATATAATGTGTCATGACAAAAATTACCTTAATGCTACGAATGACTGGAAAATGCCATAAAACCCAGCTAAAACATAATCCATTTTAACAGAAAACACAAAAGCAAGTACTAATAGAACTCTAAAAAGTGAGTTACTCTCCAGCAAGGAACCCAGAAAAAAAAAAAAAGAAATGAGAAAACCAAATGGTTGCACTCCAGACAGGGTAGACAATGCAGCGGAACAATGAAAAAGGAAGAATGAGTTCAAATTCTAGAATACTGCAGAGGGGGATAAAAAATATACTGTTCTTTGTCCCTTTTTTTTTTTTTTTTTTTAATTCTCCACTTTCCCGAAGACTCTCCCATACCCTTCTAGCAAACATATCAACTGGTTTTACTCATTCAAGAGCAGTTCTCTTAATAATTATATAGGCTTCTTTCTAACCTTGTATGTATCTGTAGGATGAAATAAATTAATAAAAAAAAAGAAAAATCAGCGAACTGAATGTGCCTCTGAAACACTCAGAGCTTTGAAGAAATGTCCAGAAAGATACACTTAGGGAACAAACAAGCAGTAAGTTGGATGCTTTAATTACCACTCTACACCACAACACTAAAGGCCTAATAGCCTTCTTTGCCTTTACTTCTAAAGGTTAACGACCATAAATTGGCTCAGCATCTTCCCTCTCTGCCAGGAGGAGAGCCCTATCTGTGCTAAAGGTAATTAATGTTTCTTCATCAACCAGGCTGTGAGAACTCTTACTATGTGTCACTCCCACAATAGCGAAGAGCTCAGCTTTCTACTTGTAAAAAGATAAAAACATTTCAAACGGGGTGATGTAAGAAATCTCTGTACACTCTTATCTGATGGAAATGACAGCAGCCAGCAGAGTTAGCACATACCTTGGCGCAGCAGCAGATCATCCCGTAACAAGCATATATAATAAACACAGCCAGGCTGGGCATAATGGGGACGAGGAATCATGGGAACCTCCTGGGTGAGAAAAGAAAAAAGGAAGGAAATTCTGAGATGTTCACCATCATCAGCACAAACATGGGGCTGATCTCCTTTTGGAAATATGCAGAATGGACAGGGAAGAACTGACACTCAATGTGATTAAACCTAAACCAAGGAAGTTACACTATAAAGTGAGAATGCCACACTGGTCTTGCCAATCTTGATAAATATAAATGCAAGAATTGCTTTAGTTCATAACATAGTAATGAAGAAACTTTTTTTTTTACCCTGTTCACAGAGCGAGGCTCACACTGCTCACACAAGTAGTGTTCAACATCAGAATTCACACCCATGCAGTCACAGTGCTGCCAGACCTAGAAAAAGATGCATCCCAGTTAGAAATTCCTGTGACAGATTTTATTTACAAATTGCATTCCCCTATTAAGGAAAGCAAGAAAACAAGCTTCCTAAAGGAAATTCAAGATTTTCTTTGAACTATTTCACACTATATCAGAAGACAGACAAGATCTCCATGCAACTGTTTGTGTTCAAGCCTCAAATTGTGGAAATTATTTCTGCTCGCCTAAAGACAGGAGTTGCTGGCAGTTTCAGAAAAGTGCTAGGTCCTCCACACAGAAATGCAAGTGGCATTTCCTCTGTGAAAACAGAATCTCTCAATTCTTTTGGAAAGGAAATGAAAGTCTGAAGAGGTAATTAGGGCTACTCGCTGCATGGAAACTGCTGGTAAAAGTTCCACTGGTTATGGAGAACAGAAAAAGAGCATCAGGCTCCACTTTGTGTCCCCCCCGGCCTCACCATGCACTTTTCACACTGGATCATGAGTCCTTCATCTTTGTAAAGGCCACAAATGCAACGGATCACGTCTTCGTCCTTCTCATGTCCATTTTCTTTTTCACAGACCGATGTCTCGCTGCTGTCAGCTTCACTTGCTGTTTCTCCCACAATTTCGTCAATTTGGGCAGATGCCTCATGGCGAGCGTTATAGTATGCTTTCCGTAGTCGGCATACATCACGCCCAGTTGGAGATTTTCTGCCATAATATTTCTGAATAAAAGAAACAAAAAGATTTTTTTCCCAGGTTCCATGCTTTTGATGCATTCCTCCTATCCGCATGCACCCTTAAAGGTGTCTTCACTAAGGCTCCATCCACAAATATAGTATTCACCTGTCCATCTACTTCCTTATTTTGAGCACCAGATCCATGTATTTTACATATGACACAGAAGAACAAGGTACCTCTTCCAAAGGTACTGCAATTTCTTTAGGTTAGCTATTCATGCATGCTCTTGATCTTCTATTTGTCTGACCTAATGCAACCAAAAAGCACTAAGAGTAAGCTGAAGCACATGAATTGCTATCAACGTCCGTTCATCAGAAATGGATTATCACAAGTTCTCTTTCTCTAAAGTATTTTTCTTCTTTTATTACTGTAAGTCAGTGAGAGCATTAAATGAGGGTATATCCCCACTGTTTATGCAATAGCTTTAAGGGAGAGCCTCACCTCTGCGTTCCGGAAGACCTTCAGCATGTCCCCATCAAAAGCTTCCACGGTTTTATAATAGCCCGTCAAGATCTGTTTCTCAATTGTGGCAAGGTCCAATGGGTCAGAGATCTTTTCATAATAGTCTGCATTTCTAAAACGGGAATGTATGCACAATGTCATTTTTGCTAGCAAGTCAAAGCTGTGCAAATCCATTATAGAAAACTATGGGTTGCTCTGAGAAGCAAATCCTTACTTTTTCTTTGGGGGTAGGTTCAGGAGGGGAGCTGCAAGAGCCTGCCTGGAGGAATCTGTAACAGGAACGTGCAGTTTAGCAACATTTACTTGAGTGAAACTTAAAAAGACAAGTAAATAACAACCTGATTCTAAAAAAGGCTCTTCTACTATCCAAGGCACAGGGAATTGAAATGCTTTTGCACTTCTAGAAGTTGGTTGCTGTAATCACACTACACGTAGCAAAATGGAAGATAGTTTCCTTGCAATTCTGTCAATTGTACCATTTTGCTGAACTACTGAAAAATCAATTTAAAAGGATAGCAACATCTGCAGATTCTGGTGGCAGAAGAACGGGTTGAGGATAAAGCAAAGTGATTACTGGTAGCAGGAGACAGAGGAAAAAAACCCCAAAACATCCCCCCCCAAGAAGGTTATTTAATGTTCTGAAATAAATTATTTTTTTCCCCTAGTATTTTCTATTCAGAGAGTCCATTGTTCTAGAGGCTGAAAAAGTCTCCATGGAGGTTTTTTTTTAGGAGAGTCACCTTCACCTTTATAGGATATGATGCTATCACATATTTCCTTGAAGATCTGTGCTAGGCGGGCAGCACGAGCAACTTCAATATTCTCTTCAGCTGCAGCCAAGCGTCGTGTTCTCACAGAGCGGGAGGTCTGAAGGGCTGAAAACTGGGTCATGAAGACATCTGAAAGAGGGCAAAAAAGAATTATCTCTAAATAAAATAAATAAAGATCATCTTTTCCTATCCAGCAATTCCACCACCAATTATTAAAATTAACATGTTTTCTAAGCTACTGTAACAGTAAAAGGCTTCAGATTCATTTTCCCAAATCGGCTCTCACTGCTTATAGCTCATCTAAATGGTTAAGCTGGTTATCAAAGTATTTTATTTTGCTGGAACAAATGCAGCATGTCATTGAATTCACCCAGAATACTCACTTCCCAACCTCTCATGTACTTGACAGTGGGGACCAAATCCTGCATGGCTGTGAAGATTATGGTCCTACGAATAGAGTGCTATTTCTGGAGCAGGATTAACACATTTTTTCTGATAGTCATATTTTGTCCCATTCCCGTAACTGACTGCATGCCAAAAAGCTTTGTTCTCTGAAGGCCTGAAATCCATAGAATTATGAGGATAAATGACAATTTTCAAAGTCAGTGCAACTGTTTCTGGTCTAGGGATACAGAAAGCAGAAAACAGCCCTTCTGTGTAAGGGTCCAATCATGGAAAATGTTAAGTATCATCCTCCTCCTTTGATAAACCACTCTTGATGAACTGTGAGCCATGGCAACTTCTACCAAGACTTGAGAGACATGGGGGCTGTTGGGGGAGCACAAACAAATCCAGCAACCAGACAAATGGTTTATACGGTACAAAATTCTTATGCTTAAAAAAATAGCAGTAAGTGTTTCAGAGGAAACTGCAGGGTCCCATAATGCAAAAAATACACCGAAACAGTGAAAGAGCTTCTATCTTACCCTGCTAGGTAAAGATAAGGGCATACATACACACATATATAGGTATTTTTATCTGCATAGCATTCCCTGTATGTATTACAAAAGGTATAAGGATCTTATAGTAACTACATTTGATTTATTCACAGAGCTTATGTAAACTCTTCACGGGCATGTCATACAGGTTCTCAAAGGAGCAACCTGAGGAACCCGTGTTGGCCTCACCAGATTTAATGTTGCCGTCATCCCGGCAGATCCCATTCCAGCGGTTGTAGAGCGATGTGGTGTGGATGTTGTCACTGACGTGCTTCACTTCCTCTTGTTTTTGTCGAATTTTTTCCCAGTTTCGTACCAAAAATACATGGTGTTTTAGCACAAAATTCCTACAGAAATTAGAAAAGCATTCAAAATCACCTTTTTACTGTAAAATTTCTTGTTTAATGTGGGGGAAAAAGACAGCTATTCAGAGATACACTTCTGTGCCTTCTCAGTGGAGAGGAATTTCACCTTAGCTGGTTAAAGGAGAGCTAAGAACTGCTTACTCAGGCATTTCATCGTGCCCTATCTTACAGAGAAAAATAATTTCAACTTTTGCACAACACTCAGTTCCTGAGGAAAGTCCCACTGAAATCATTCCTTACCTTTCTCTGTTAGACATGGGCTTCATCTGAAGCTGTGGTGTCAGCCTTGTTGGAGCGTTCACACTTTCACTGGGCTCCTCTGGGATGTGGCCCCTCTGGAAAACAGATCATTCTGATAGACAGGAAAAACTGTGCCAAGAACTTAGCAAAGCAGTAAAAGTAGTTCTTGAGAGAGAACCTGTAGTATATCTCTATAGTATTTCTCTGAAGTTTAAAATACAGAATTTTTCAGTCTGATGGAACAAACAGATTTCCTATTAACCTTTATCCATGAAAAAAGCTGTCTTTACTACTTACTCTCTTCTTTAGTTTGTGCTTTGACTTCCTTTTCTCTTTCGACCGTCCAGGCCTTCTGTGGGTGCTCACAGGCTGATTGTTTTTGCTTGAAAGTCCATTCATTCGCTGACTTTTACCCCCAATTATCCCTCTGCATTTGTCAAAACCACATTTGCAGAGTTGCTTTGAAAAAAAAAAAAAAAAAAAAAAAAAATTAAATACCCCCCCCAACATTTAGATTATCTCTCACTATTATAAAGAACCCATTCTGTCAAATACAACACCAGAATAGTTTTGTTAATTGACCTTCAACTTTACAGCACTGTTTGTCCTTGGTGAGTTTTTTCAAGGTCTTGCACTGTGATCCTTACCTGTTTTTCAACATTAAATGAATGAAAATTGTAGTCATAAGTCAATTCGGTACCAGCAGGCATATCTTTAAGCGCATACAATCCAATCCGGTAAACACCATTAACAGACCTGCAGGGAAAATACAATAAAATATTCCCAATAATTAAAAAGAAATTGTTTTTGTCCACATAGAAGTGTTAAGTGACAGGAAGCAACACTTCTGCTGTGCCCTGGATTATGCTTATTCTTCATTTCTACTGTTCTCTTGTTTATCTCTTACAATAAACTCTGAAAGCCAAAAAAGTGAATATTTATTTACAAAGAGTAGGCAGTTGTGCTTCAAACAGAGAAGTTACAAACTACACTGGTTATCACAGCAGATCTACTTACCAACCGCCAAGATTCAGGCCCTCACCCTAAATCCAGAGCTTACACTAATCATCACACCTCATCTCACAAAACGCACTAAAATTAACTGCCTCTCCATTTCTTTTGCTTATTTTTTGTGTTGGATTTTAAAATTTAAAACTTGATTACTATTGCTTTAATCCACTAAAATTATCTGAGAATCACAGGCTCCTCTGCTGTACTGCCATCACAGCTGATTCCTATTATGACCGTCTGCTATTTCACTGTAAGTTATTCACTACAAATTTCTTAGAAGTATTTCCTACTAGTCTGGCACTGGATTTCTTCTGATAACGCAGTACTGATATGACACAGGGTGTGCTGAAATAAGACTACTTCCCTGTTTACCTACTTTTAAAAAAAAAAATATCTGAATTGGCAGAAGATACACACAGATCATTTTATGGCATTACCTAGGCTTCAAGATTTGTAGCAGGTTAACAGGATGACAAACAACAAGGCTTTGCCTTGCCAGAAAACTTAGATCCAAACTTAGATCTACAAGATGTCCAACACTTGAAAGCATAACACTGCTTCTCTTGTGCAATGCAAACATGACAGTAAATATTATTTACACTGTTCAGCTTGATTCCCCTCCCTGTTTTTAGATCAGATTCTCTTAGATGATCTGGTTATCTATGTCTTAGTCACAGTCTTCCAGTAAATATTTTTCTTACCATTTCTGCATCTCACAGTTAGGATTACAGCTGTGGTTGATAAAACGAGCTTCATTGCCCATACGATAACTATCTATGACCATTCCACTGTCTAAATTCAGGCAGTAATGATCGCTGTGATTATGGTACTGTTCAATCATCCGGTTCCTAGGAAGCAACACAGGAAAGTTATTTGTGATTCTGCTTGTCGCTGCAAAGCAAACAGGGAGTAACATAGTAATAGCACATTCAAGAATTCTGAGAGAGGGTTTTGAAGAAAAAGCAATTATAAACTTTTATATTTTATAGAACTGTACACCTAGAGATGGAGGAAAACCATTATTATACCTATTTTTATAAGTCAAGGCCATTGACAGAGCTTGGATTAGAATTTAGAAATTTGCTCTTCTGGAATGCTCCCTTTTGGGTTCTGCAGATTATGTGTATACATTTCATGTTGATAACCTGTGTATGGAAGAAAAAATGCAAGTATACATTCTATGGTGTGTATATGTATGCATGTGTACAACAACTGGCTTCTTCCTTTCATTATCTGGGACCGGATACAACTTCTGGAATTACATCCATGGATTACAGCTACCTCTTTTTAGCAAGAGAGCAAGAGTAACCAGAGTCAGTTGTGTTAGCAGTTATCTCAGTACGACAAGATTGCATTTGTCTTTTGTTGGAGCTCTAGGAGTAGCAAGTATGTCCCTCCAATCTTAATTCTCTTATGATGCTATGTAGTTAACAAGAATACAATTTCTTTCATTGGTTATTAATGCTTCCACTTGTTCTTTTTTTTCACACCTATCTGCAAAAGCTCATTTCCCTTCCTGCTCCCTTCTGCCCCTCAATTCTATCTTGCACAGTTCAAATCCTGCACAATACTCATAATTATATCAAATTCACATTCACTTGTGGCATTTGGCATTTACAGAGCAGATGATGCATTCCACACGCTAATCATTCCTCTCTATTTGACTGAGAAAAACTTGGTTGAGCAAAAAAAGCTGAATTCTAAGCCTTCCTTCTCGTGGCTGTGACCAGAAAAGCATTCTTTTTTTTTTTTTTTCCCCTGATTCTCTCCCCTTCATTTCTGTCTAAGGATTTCCCCAAAATTATAATAGATACTAAAGTCATTTATTGAGCCTTCCATACTAAAGCAGCAAATAAATATTTCTACCTGAATTCTTGCTCACTAACAACTTCTCCCAGATATTCAATGATAAACTGTCCTGCTTTCAGGGGTTCTTTGGTACGAATACCCCATCCTTTCTCCTCAGCCCGGAACCTCTCCAGGCACTGCACCCATTCATGCCTCTGTATCCGCTGATTGCAACACTGTTCACCACAAGGGCAGGTGTTTGGTGAACACTCTGCAAAGATCATCCTAAAATAAAAAACAAAGAAGGTAAAGGAAGGTGAATAGCATATTTTTAGATCTATCATCCAGGAAAAAAAAAAAAAAAAAAAAAAGGAAAAAAATTCCTCTGTTAAACAAATGTTATTGAAGAACTAAAATGCTTCTTGTTTTCAAGGTATAATTCAGACAGTCTGGCTCTCCCTGCTGTTCAAAGAGTAAAATGGAGCTTTTTATGGGATCTGCCTCTGATGAAAGAGGTAGGGGAGCATACATGCAGCAGAAAGTTACCATGTATGCTCTGTAACAATATTTTTATTACTGGAGTTGCATCCAGCACAATTATTTTTTTAAGATATTATTAGTTGATGTGAAATAATTCATTTACTGAAATTCTCTTATGATAGTCAGTCAACCTATTTCTAACCTGTTAAGACAATCCTCCACACAGCCCTTTCCGTTGTCATCGTCTGGTTTCTTACAATTGCAGGTAGTGGCCTCATAGCCAGAAAGAGGCTTGACATCCACATAGACATCTGGAGAAAAAAAAAAACAAAAACAAAAAACCAAACCCAAACAGGGAAAAGAATTCTTTCCAGGTGAAAAAACCAGAACTATTTATATATAATATTTTCATTCCAATTACATAAAGCAAAAAAAGAAGGTGGAAGTGTCTTTAGTAGGATGAAGAACATGATAGAAAGGAGGGTTGTCATGTGAAAATTCCACAGTTAACACATTTTAGTAATAAGATTTTACTTACTAGAACGGATTTTTTTATAAAGTGGGACATCTGGCTTTTTATACAACTAAAAGGAAGAGAAAGAAAATTTTAATACATTGCATAAGTGCATCTGTTATTCAAAAGAATCAGGGAAATTATGTTCTGTACATATGTAAGTTTTGTAATCATTACTAGAAAATACATCTGCATTCTCTTCTTTAGGCTCAGACTACATTAGCAAATAGGTCAAAAGAAGTCCCCAAATAAGTAGAACTTAGGCTTAGTGAGTTAGCTGAGCAGTTTTTCTAACATATTGTTTCCCATCCTATCTGAACAGAGCAATATGGGTAACATACAATGGGGACAGACTATTCTGAACAATGCTGTTCTTTTCAATAATGAAGAGTAATTATTTAGATCTACTTTGGAGAAAGCATATTTGGTGAAATTGTGCCAACAATTAAAAAAGCAAAAAAGAAAATTTAAGGTGCTTATCAAAATGGTTGGTTGGTCTCAATGATCCTAGGGGTCTTTTGCAACCTAAATGATTCTGTGAAAACTGTGACTACAGGTAGGAGCCAAGAGAAATGCAGATTCATCTTCTAACTAGAGAAACTTCCTCTGCAGATGGAGATGACAAGAGGGAAAAGGGAAGCTTAGATCCCATTTCATAACTTCACATATATTCTATCCTTTCAAACAAGCTTTAAGGAGTAATTTCAAATTATTACATATTTCACACACATTTACTGCATTTAATAGCCTTCCCTCAATAACACATGTGGCAGACAGGCACTGGACAAAGCCCAGAATCTATACAACCATCGTACAAACAAAACTGCTCTGTAAGGGTTTTCAATAGTCTATGTAGATGTGGAAAATGTCAAGAAAATAGATAATATATATTTATTATTTATGTAATATTGAATAGGTAAGATAGGCAGATGCAAGTAATCTTCAATACATGGCAAGAAACTGTCCTCGGCTGAAATGTCAACAATGATCATTACTTTAAGATTAGATTTTGGTGGTATTACAAAGAGTAGCTGGAGCCACAACCATCTGGGAATTTGTCTTGCTCATTTACATGCTTAAGTTACATGTCTGAGAGCGCTTTCTTGCTGTAAAGCTGGGGAATGATTTACCCTCCAGCCTTAAATCCTGTGTTAAATCACTTGGTGGAAACTTCTCAGGGAAAAAAATATTCCTATTTTTAGGTTTGCACATATTTAAAGCTCTTTAAAAAGAATGAGACTGTTAAACAGTTTCTCTTCTTTCCTCAGTATGAAAATTTCAGCTTGCAAGTGAAAAATAAATTCCACTCTGCTGGGATTGATCCAAGAAAAATAAGGCCTGAAATTTCTCAGTGCTGTTGGCAGTACATCTGAATTCTCCTGAGGCATGTCTAAAACAAGATCATTGCAGAAAGCAGGCACACTACCAAAATAAAAGTCTGCAGCAAAATTAATGACTTTTTTCAGCAGAAAACCACAGGATTGCTATTTTGCAAGAGATGGAATAATGGAAATTGTTCACATTAAATACATATGCAAATCCCTTTCTTCCTCATACAGTGGCAGGAACAAGAATATTCATCAATACACAGGATATATCAACACAGCTTTCATGTAAGAATCCTGCTATTATCTTTCTAAGACTTCTGATCATAATCTTGGCAAACCAGTAACTTTTTATCTTGTACCTGATTGTGTTTCCACTGCCAGAGGATGTCGTAAGGCAGCTGGAAGTCAATTCTCTTTTGTCTGAGATACTTTCCTGAAACAAAAAGGTTTGTAAGTCACACACACTCATATTCGCATATCCCCAAGAGGAAAAAGAGCTGCTCCCAGGCACAAGGCCAAATTCTGACAGGGCCTCTCCATGTCTGAAAGTCAAAAAGGCAGAAGAGCAGAATCCTCCCAGAACATTTTGTTTGTTAGTGGCAAGCACAGGGAAGAGCCCTCCTTGATGTTATCTTCTGCATTCTACTCTGCTGTCACAGTCAGGTTTAAACCTTTATCGACAGGGAGGGAAGGTACAAGGTGCCTGGTGAGGCAGGTGGCAGAGCAGAGCTGCCTTCTGCGCTGATGATGATGGTCAGGGTGCCACTGAACTCCAACAGCCCCCTTCAACTCTTCAGAGCAGTGCCAGGAACCCAGAGGTGTTCACCCAGGAGGGGTCACTGAACGTGAGCTGCTGAAGGGACAACAGCAAATAACAGACAAATCTGAATACACTAAACACTAATAACCTCTGTGGAGAAACCTCCAAGTTGACACTTTCTCCTGAGCCTTTCTGCATACACACGAATACAGTGATTTAGCGCAGAGAACAAAACCTGCACGCTCAATTCATGCAAGCTGGTAAATCACAATATTGTACTCAGAGAAACTGAATTAGTTTTGAAAACAGCATCCAAGCCTGTTCCTGTGACCTTTACCAAAAGAGACCTAAGAACAAATTCAGACTTGGCAAACACATTCCTAAATGTTTCAGAAAGACTTCAGGATGATCTGTATTTTCAGCAATAACTGAAACTCATTTTAGATAGGAGTCACTATTTTCATTCCAGATTTTTTCTCTATTCTAGAATTTATTGTCACCTTTAATCTCTTCTCAAAAGAAGGAAACTGACCCATTACATACTTTGTTAATATAAGACCTGAGGTCTGACACAAGTGCTAGGTTAGTTCTAGCCAAGATTAAAATGTTCTCTTATCATTTTATTGGAATACCGTGTCACAGAATTGCAGCAAGAAGAGTGACTAAGGATGAGGTGTCAGTCCCATGTCTGATTTTCCCAGCTTTTCTAAATGTTAACAAGTGCCTTTATGTTCCTTCAGCAACAGTCTCTGGTTTCATGTAAATTCACACGCATACCCCCACTAGTGGAAAATAGAAATTGTAATGTTTTCCTTACAATTTACTCCTAAATCACTTTTCATTTTCAATGCTGTATTCATCCATAGCAGGTTCCAGGAAAGAGCTAAATCTGCTGGGAATTTGCTTTCACTTCTATGACCTCAGCAGGCAAAACAAAAGGCTCTTTCAGGTGCCCTGGCACCGTGCCTGGAGTGCATGGAAGGTCCAGCCCTCGTCAAGTGGGCACTAGTGCAGTCATCTGGCAGAGTCCTAAACCTCGGAACTCTGCTCTGCAGTTAAATCACTCTCCAGCTACCCAATACCGAGCAATCGAAGCAGCTTTATCTTCAGTGCGGGAGCTTGTTTGTGTCTGCTAGCACAAAGAAATGCGGCGTCGGGGCCTCGTCAAGAGAAAAGAGAACAGGATCGTGGCACTGCAAACTGAACCTGCGCATCCCGACAGATGGTTTGGTCACGCAACAGAGTTATATGACCCAATTCAAAAAGGAATTGAGCAAGGTCACATTTTTGAGAATTTAAATTAACACCTTCAGTTCTGAAACCTGTTTTGCAGTTTCTGATTCACACAGATCTGTCAAACTCTTTGCCTGCTGCTACCTCTCTGTGAAAGTCAATGTTGTCTATGGAGCAAAAAAGTTCAGTTAAAGAAGACAAACCAATTAAACATTTGTGTTTGATGGGACTAATATTCCTACTGAACAATGTAGAATTTCCCAAACTCTCTTTGCATGACAGTACTTGAAGTAAGAAATCACAGCATTATAAAAGCTGAAACAATTACATGAAAAATAAATCACTTTTGGTTTATCCTGAGAAATGACACGAACTGCAAAAACGTCAGTCTGGGAGTTCATGACCACCCTCTCCCAGCAGTCCAGTCCAGTGGGCTGGGTTTGTGAACAGCATCCTGGAAGCCCATGAGTTCTACATGCTCATGCTAGCCTTAGATTATGGCTCCTTCCTGCAGAAGGGAAAGAGACACCCCAAACCTCTTTTCTGTTCTACCTGAGATCTCAAAATGGAGCTGAAATAAAGACTTATGTAACAGCGAAGTTTTTCATTCTTCCTTGCTTTTATCCATGCTTAAAGACAAACATCATTAAGTGCATGAGGACAACAGGGAATTTATTATTGCATGCTTTGAGATATAACAAATGGTCAGAATTGTCTCTGGCTGTTCTACTGTAATATTAGTTTGAAAAGGAGACTATTGTACTGTATTTAAGCAAAAGTATTATGGCAGTTAAAGTAGGTTTTAAACTAGACTGGTATATTCTTATGGTAAACAAAAAATGAGAACAAAGTTCACGTAACAACAAAAAAAAGCCTCTCAAGTCAAACTTCTGCACTGAAGAACACAGACAAAGTTCATATGCTGAAAGCCATGAGTAACCTGGCAAGGTGATAAAATAAAAAGAGAAAAAAGGGAGAGAGGCAGAGATATTGTGAAGTCCAGAGCACTTCCATGTCACCTAAGTGTGATGCTTGTTTTCCAACAACTAAAAACACACATAAAGTACCCACCAACGTGAATAGGGGCTGGAAACAATCCATGCTCATGCTCTCCAGGAGTGTACTCCAGCTTTTCTTTCTTTAATTGTATAAGGCGGCTCTTTGGACTGTGGATGACAGTGGAAAAAAGAGGATCAGAACGAGCAACACCTGTCATTTGCAAAAAAACACATTTTCTTTTTTAATTAAGGCACGAATGTCTAGAACATCAGGCAAGAGAATAATAATAGAAATAGCCCAAAAAATTGATTTCCAGGCTGCTTGCCAAATACACTTATCACATCCATTTCAAAACTCATGATTTGATTTTTCTCTGTAATTACTATTCAGGCAACATCTAATGGGACAACATCAACTTTAAGTGCCTAGTATGTGATATATAATTAACAACTAAAAAAAAAAAAAAATAGAAGTTCAACAAATCTTATCTGTTGTTGCTTCCTTAGGTATTTGACACATTATACATGTATAGTGCCTGCTCTCCTAATCTGCTAAGAGTAAACCTTCATGTGCTACTCCTTTAGAAGGCTGTTGATCAAGAACAGAAATCAGAGTTAAAAAAGCAACGAGACACCCCCTTTACAGAAGGAAAAAATAGAAGTATGAAATAAGAATGGTTGTATGGGTCAGGCAGATGTCAAACCACTCAGCTCAGTAACCTGACTTTTACAAACATCTCCTTTGGCTACCGACAAACTATGGAAAGAAAAAACTGATGTGGTTATATTTAGTACTGCAGCCCGGCAACATTCAGGAAAGATTTCTAAACATTAGATATACCGAAGATTAAAATTATATTGAAGCCTGTTCAAGTTTACTGATGTTTTTTAAGGGATTTATTTTAATAACTGGACATACAACTGAAAGCTGACTCAATAAAATTGTGATATTCTTGTTTAACTAGTGAATGGAAAACGCAAGTTCAAAACAAATGTTGAGATACAGATATCAACAACTGGAAATAATCACTGAAGGTCAGAAACAGAACTGATGGATGGCAATAATTTGTAGTTCATATATTCTTCTAGTCCTTTCTGGATTTCTGGTACTTAACTGCACAAGTGTAACAAATTTTAGATAGTGAAATAAAAGCTAAGGCGTATTGCTGAAATGAGGGCTCCGTTGAGCTACATGCTGTATATACTCTTCTTTGAACAATTCTCCTTTTAACAGTTATACAGCAAGGCTCTAATTATGATACACTTGCATTTAACTTAATGTATACAGGTGGACACAGAGCTGTCCTAATCAAAAGCCTGTAATGTTCTCTCAAACAATAATGGCTATGGTTTTTAAATATTATGACCCTCTGTTTACTGATGGTAGGAATTAATTTCATTTGCTTTGACAAACAGACAGCTCTGTTGCCCATCAGGCAAAAATTACATTCTAGAGACGATTAAACACCCCCCACCCCCATCTTCTATCCTTCCAAGTTGTGCTGCGCTGACTCACTAAGACTTGCAAAGAAAAGCCATAGAATAACTATGGAAAGCAAGTTCTTATCAAAAGGAAATAGAAAGGTGTTCTGCAAAGGCAAAGTGTGAACCTCCATTTCCAGGAGGCAAACAAATCCTTAAACCAAAGGCAGAGGAAAAAAGGAAAAACATTCAATAGAAGTGACTTAATTGAGGCCAAATGTGCACCATTTAACGCACACTTATTCAGTGTAAAGGAAGCCAATGGAAAAATAAATTGTGGTAAATAAACTGCAAGGAGGAAACCAGCGTGGAAAGGAAATGCAGAAGGCAATTATCTAAACACACAAAATATAACATTAATTTCTTCAGGCACTGCAGACACACCCATCTCAGACTCAGTCACAGAGAACACTGGGAAAAGCACCTACTCTGTTTTCCTTCCAAACACAGTGATGAAGTATTGTTAGAGGCATGTAAAAAACTTTTAGGACAAATCAGTAAGCTGAACAAAGGCCATCAATACTTCAGGGACTTCAGAAGGAAAGGCTGAGATGTCAAAATAAAGCGTAATTACTCATACGAAAAGGGACTATACTAAAATAATAAGTATAAAGAATACATGGAGTTTTAGAAACATAAATACCATGCAAAAAAAGCCTCATGAATTCAAGGCCTCTCTACACTATCAAGAAAAGGTCTGTATTAACAGGCCCACATATTCCCACTAGGCAGATGAGCTATTTTAGGCTGGAGTTTCTGAGCACGCAATAAAGGTTCTGGTTTTGTGTTTAGCTGCTGTCTCTCGGAGCAGACCTCTCCCATGCACTTTGCTGAGGCATGCCCAGAGCCTTGCAGAAGCTTAAATTCGGTGTCAGGGCCCCAAGCACCACTAACACGCCCTTACAACCCTGATCAGCCTCACGGGGGGCTTCCACCCACACCCTCTGCCCATGGTCCCTGCAGATCCATTTATGCTCAAGCCCTGGACTACCTCGTGGGTGCACTTATGTCCAGCTCAGCCACAGCCACGGGATCTGGTGGCTGAGCCACGCACTGGCTTCCTGGCTTGACCCTGGACCTGCCTGGCAATCCCGGACTGTGTCTGACAGACTGTGTCTGACCCCAGTTACCATCACTAGACCTGATCCTGACTTGCAGACTGACTGCCCCGCTTAACCTTGGCCTGCTCTGGCCATCGGGCTCTTGGCTGACGCTGGGTACTGCTGCCTGGTCTGTGCGACTCGCCTCACCCGGGGCTCTGGGAGTGACAGTAGGTTGCCTTTGCTGCTGCTCAGATCACATTCTGTTCATGTCATTTTTAAACTAAAGCTTGAACACTTACTAGCTAGATACACCTCCCTACAGATGGCACAGGTTGCAGGAATTCCCAGGATTAAACTGATTGTCCTCGCAGCCTCCTAGGATCAGCCAACTCTGCGCTGCTATCAAGGCCAAGTACAGCTCATTTTTGCACCATGCTCTTTAAGATGTTTCTCTCAATAAGCAGATACAATGATTGTTGCAGCTGAAAAGCAAAGTATCTCTCCAGAAAGCCAGGGTCACTCTCTCCCCTTTTCAAGCAAGCCAGGTAGAATAGGGTGAGACCTCACCAACAATCCCAGAGAAACGATACCTTCTAACCTTTCAGGTTAGCATACTTTCAACAGTAAATCGGAGGATTAAATTTCTGATCATTTCACAGACTGAAACATAAGCCTGGCTAGATAAAAACGGCTTTCCTCTCTATAATCCACTGCCTAAAGTTGCTTGGTTCAGTTTCTGTAGGGACAAATTTAAAACACACGTTTTGTAAATGGTCCACTTACCAACAATAGACCAAACTGGCCTCTCTTTGCAAACTCCCGTTAACAGAGCAATAGCAAGTGAATTTTTTGCTGAAGATGAAAACATTTTCTACAACTCTCTGCAAAGGCTGAAGGTCAGGCTTAGTCTCAGAATGTCAGTCTAAAGGCAAATTAAGAAGGGAACAAAGACCAGAACCACAGTCTTCTTCCCTGTACCTTTATTTCTCTCCATCCTGCTCCTTCATTTCTTTCTGATACCATGTTCTGTTTCAGTTCCCCCTCTCCAGCTTCTAGTGTCTTCTCCCTACACTCTAACCACGTTGGCTGGGATTAGTTCTCTGGGGGATGCACAATTACATTTTTGAGGCATGGAGCCCAATTTTCTCTCTCGGACCATAGTCTGACAAGCATTTTAAGCTGGCTTTGATGCTCCCCACCTTGTGCTGGCATAACTGTTGGTATGACTGCAAGCTTAACTGCACCAGGAAACCTACCACACAAGGTTAGATTTTATCTGAATCACAATCCCAGCCTGGTTCGGTTGCCCTGGTGATCGTGGTGGGGCAAAGGAAGGGACAGCACAGGAATAGGTATAAGCCACAAAGGTGAGGAGAAAGTAAAGCTGATTCTTTTAGTGCAGTGTTAGCTTATGCCAACTTAAAGCATTTGCTGAACTGCAATTCACTGGCAGTTCATTTGCACTGTCATTTCAGTTCAGCTGCTGATTTTTCAATAGGTTTGTTTCTAAAATGTTCCCTTACCTACTCTGAGTCACCCTGCAGCTTCACAAACTCAAACATCAGCAAAATGGAGGCCCTGTAAGAGCAATGTGCCTATCACGTGGGAACACGGCCCAGAAGAGCCACAGGCCTGCACTAAGCTACACTTCCCGTGCAAGCCCAGTCTTTGACCAGCTGTTGATACCTAACGACCAGGCAAGTGCAGTTCAGCGTGGATCACAGCAAGTTTCATAGATTACACTTTTGTAATGAGGACTCATATTTTTTATATTATTATTACCAATAAAAATAATCTAGTATATAAAAATTTTATTTCCCTAAACAGTATACAACATTTTAACTGATTACAAATTTACTAATGATTATTAAATTTCTTTGGTGAACTCGACTTTGTACTCCGCTAGGAAAGCCACTGATGGCTAAACAGATAGTGACTCCTGCACAAAATCTTCCTTTGTTTTCAAAGCTGCAGCCTCGTGCAACCATGCACTGAACTTCTCTTCAGTAAAAGATCGGTATAATTCTTCCAGGGGGAGCTGAGGATTCTGGAAAACTCATGTGGAGGTTAATGTCAGAGCAGCTATGCTGTCTACAAAATTACATTCAGAAACTGAGGAAGAACTGAGACTGTCTCCAGAAACCATTCCTTTTATTCTTAATTCATTTGCAAGGAATCAAAATCTGAGCTTTCCTCACTGTGTTTTAATAAAGTTTCTCGACCAAGGTGAGCTGGAGTGAAATCCCGTTGAGGCAAATTGCACAACTCAAGTAGCTGCAGAGAAATAATGCAGACTTTTCTCTTTTAACAATAGACTAAAACTGGCAATGACAGGACAAATGTTTTCCGTGCTGTTGTTTAGCAGTTGGATGTGACAGATGTAGAGGGAGGCTGTAAATTGTAACAGTAAACCTCAGTAAAACCTTCACTACTTTGTACGTTCTAATAACATTTAGGAATTATTTAAGAAAGATGCAGTTGAGTAGGAAAATGGGCTTTAAGTCAAAGTGTCTGCAATTGAACACTGCAAACAGAAATACAGAAAAACACTGCGTACAACACTCACTAATAGAGAATGCAGAGATTGTTTTAAGGGAAACAGTGATTAACACTTAACTGTACCATCACTAGAGGGTGCCGTAGGACCACAGAGTTGAGTTTTTGTTCTCAACTAAAATCACGTTCTCATATCCATACAGCAGGAAGTTATATAAATAATGGAATAACAACATGAACTTCTGCTCTCCTCTTGCACTGACATACATCTGACTGTGCAGCAGAACTGGAACAGCAAGCTAAATCAGCAGAAAATTTAATTATTAAAAAAGTGACTATTGTGCTGCTGATTTTAGTTTGCTGAACCAACTTAGTACAGAAGTGACCCAGTGCCAGCAGGAAGGAATGGTGAGATCAGCCCTAAATCGAGATGGCCACAGTTCTGTCCTTGCCCAGCTGTGCATTTCCATGCCTTGTTCCAGTATGAAGAGTTCAAAACAACCATACAGAGGTAGTTCAGATTGTGTCGGCACCATTTGCTTCCTTGGAAGGGTAAAGTTTCCTCAGTGTTCTTAGCAGCTCATCACAAACATCAGTATCAGTGCAAGGGAAGAACTCAGCATGTGGAGCAACAGGCAAAGGGGAAGACCAAATCAGACCTCTAAGCTTCCAGGAAACTGCAACACAAAATGTGATGGGAGAAGGAGGGTTGTTAAGTCGAGCTCAGCTTTGTCGTGGCCCTCTCCAGAGTGGTGAACTTGATTCCATCATCATCCACAATACCTAGAGTTGCTCCCTTGGCTGACTAGGACTGACAATGTAACTAACATTTTATAATAAAGAAAAAGAGAAGACTCTTAGGTCCTCCCCTAAGGCAAGAGACCTAATTTTTATGATACAATATTTGAATGTTGCATGACTGTGTGTATACCAGTGACAGACCATTCAGATGGCAAAAACTGTAGCACATCTGCTTTCAAACTAATAGAAACATAAGCAGTTTCACTTTGATCAGACCTAGATCTTTGTTTCTTCCTTAGTCTTAATCTTTTCATTGATGCCTTCATTGTACTATGAGAAGAGAACACACCAGCAGTTGATAAACTATACTAGCAGTCTCCTGGTGGTCTCTGTGACATTTTAAAGTGGTCTACAACAGAGCGAGAAGGTGCCAAATTTTCTCGCTTTTTAACTTGTCAGATCGTATTAGAAGAGAAGTGCAAATTATTGACTTCAACACATTTGTTCAAATAGCTGCAGAAAGCGTACATAACTACAAAAGGAAGCAGAAGTGGGCTGGTTATGAGAAATGGGAGACATCCACGTTGGAAAAAAAATAAAAGAATGCTGGATTGTTACTCTAAACATCTCACAGAAAACTAAGGAGATGAACTTCACTTAACTGTGAAATGAAAAGGGTGCATATCTGAAATTCTTGCACACAAAAGATGACCAGTTGTCATCATTCAGTCAATAAAAATAGAAACCTAACGGCTCCTTTTATGTAGACACTGTGCTCGGTACCTGAACACCTCAAGCTCTCCCAGCACTTTTACTGCCATCATCATTAAGGTTGCTGAATGAAGCTCTCTTATCTTCTTCAAGGTTGATAATCAGAAACACCTTCAGATTGCTCAAGGCTGCTTTCTGACCGGGGTTACATTTTAAATCTTCTCTGGGTCAGATTCTGATAATTATCATGCATGTAATTTTTCACAGGCTTGAATTAAGTTGACGGTTTTATTTCAGCTACTCATTAGTAGCAGCTCTTTATGGCTCTAGTTAAAAAGAGACAGCTTCCACTGCAATATCAGACAGCAGCTTTTCAGTGGTATTACTTACTCTGTTGTTTTGTACACATCAGAGTAGAGCCCTGCCTTCTGGTACTTCTTCTTTGGGGGTCGAGGGGCTTTTTTCTCACGCTGGGCTAGAGAAGGCAAAGGCTGTTCAGTGTTTTCAGATTCATGTGGTTTCCCAAGGGCATCGTGTGGACTGGGAGGTTCAGCTACTGTCTCAGAAAAACTGGAAGAAAAAGTAAAGATTAAAGATTATCTTACCATAAAGTTTATCTTACCATATTTCATTATTCCTCCCTATAATCTGGTCAGCAGAAAAAAAAAAAAGGTCCATGTTTCTGAATTACTACATGTCTTGGCTATTTAAAAAAAAGCAATTGAATGATCATAGCCAAGTGGTGGTTAAGCATAATCATAAGGAACGTACAATCTTTTTATAGTAATGTTATTATTAATTATTACAAAAAGAATGTTGTTTGTACTTCTAAAGTTTATCCCTTGGAGCCTCGGTTGAGTAATTTAGAAGGTGGTTTATGTTATCTGCTTTTGTACTCTAAAAATAGCATGTGGTAAACCTTCTCTTAGCCTTCAGGAGAGCCATACAATACAACCTCTGAACATGTGGTTCCAGCACCATTCGGTGACTCTAAATGCCTGTATTTATTTCTGAACACAAATGGATGGGTTTTTTTCAGAACTATTCTGAAAATACACAAAGGAAGACTTCTGGAAGAGTTTGATCTGTTCGTATTGATGACTTTGGGGATAAGCCTGTGAAGATTAGACCATAGACTGATTTCTGGTGTGGTCCTTTACTAGCCAGCCATCACACAGGCACACATGTTAACTCCCCCTTGCTGCTTTGGTTTTACTCTTTATTTGCTGTATATGAACTGATCCTACCTGACATTCTGTGTTGCTTGTAAGTGTTTGTAATGCATACAGGTGACACTTTCAGATTCTCACTGCACATGTAACTCTTAAAAGTTCCTTCTTCTGCCCAGGATGAAGGAACAATCTTTGCTATAATATCTCATCAGTAAACCTGGTACCAGCTTGTTAAAAGTATTCTTCACCAAGATAACCATAAAACTTGCTTCACTTGAGACACAAGCACAAACCCAAAAGTTTTAGATTGCCTGAGGTTCTACTGTGTTTTGGGGTGTGTTCAGTAACTTAGGAAGACCTTAAGCACACTGAAAACTGACATTTTGGTTCCCTCTAAACTGAACTCCTTAATAAAAACAAATGTAACAAGCAGAGCTCATTAGAGTAGGATTCTGTCATGGATTGAAATGTTATAAAATCAATAATGACTACACTGAGGGTACAAAATTCTAAGGGAATTACCTCTTATTGCTCTCCTGCTCATCTTCTGGCAAAGGCTTCTGTCGTTTCCTGGCCTGTTCTTCTGCAAGCCACCTCTTTCTCTTCCAGCCTTTTCGATGATCTGTATTCAAGTTCACACTTTGCACTACGGCTTCAATCACATCTGTGATGGTATCAGGTCCAAGGTGTAAGGGACTGCTGCTTTCTTCTCTTTTATCTAACTCCTGACTGACCAGTCGGGCTGCCTGGAAAGCTTGCATTGAAACGACAGCCTGCATCGGGTATTTCCGAGGCCTACCTGGCCTGCGCTTCACAAAATTATTCCCTGTCCGTGACTGCCTTTGCAGCTTTTTGGCTTTCAGAATTTTATTGACGTGGTCAAGATTTTTTTTTGTTGCCAAGATCTTGTTATAATTGCACATTTTCCTAGCTTGTCGCTGCATGGCTTCAACCACGCTTCTCTTGAGGTGATGTGGGGAGTAGCTGTTTGGCAGTCTGTCTGACAGGAGTGAGATACTATCGCTGCAGGAGCTGCTGGGAATTGCTGGAGCCACGAGGCTGTCCTGTTTCCCCAGACCTCTCTCCCTATTGTGGTTTCGAGCAGGACTAGCTGATGGTGGAACGGACACGTTAGCAATGACTGCTTCTAAGGTTTTGTCCAAAGTAGCCTGGCCTTCGTGCTGTGCCATGCGCTGCAGTAAGCTATCCACTGATTCCTCAACTGCAGGGGCCAGCCTGGCTCCCCGGGCGGGTACCCCGATCACTGAAACACAAACAAAAATACATACACTGAAACAGACCTGAGATATAATCAAACAAAGCTGGAATTAAAATAGAAACCCAGAATCATTCCGGTTAGAAAAGCCCCTCGGGATCAGCGAGTCCAACCCTCAGCCCGACTCTACAAAGTTCTCCCCTACCCCACATCCCCCCACAGCTCATCCCAACGGCCCTGAAACCCCCCCAGGGATGGGGACTCCCCCCTCCCTGGGCAGCCTGTTCCGCTCTCTGACCACTCTTGCTGGGAAACATTTTCTCCTCCTGCCCAGCCTGACCCTCCCCTGGGGCAGTTTCCAGCCGTTCCCTCTTGTCCTGTCCCTGATCCCCTGGGAGCAGAGCCCAGCCCCAGCCTCTCTGCAATGTCCCGTCAGGAGCTGCAGAGAGGGATGAGGGCTGCCCTCAGCCTCCTCCTCCTCACACTGAACACTCCCAGCTCCTTCCCTGCCTCCTCACAGGATTGATTCTCCAGCCCTTCCCCAGCCTCGCTGCCCTCCTCTGCCCTCGCTCCAGCCCCTCGAGATCTCTCTGGGATTGAGGTGCCCAAACCTGGACACAACCCTCCAGGTGTGGCCTCCCCAGGGCAGAGCACAGGGGGACTGTCACCTCCCTGCTCCTGCTGGTCACACTAGTGCTGATACAAGCCAGGATGCCGTTGGCTTTCTTGGCCACCCGGGCACACTGCTGGCTCCTGTTCAGCTGCTTGTCACTGAGAACCCCCAGACCCTTCTCTCCCAGACAGCTCCAGCCACCCCTCCCCGAGCCTGTGGCCATGCAGGGGGTGGCTGTGGCCCAAGTGCCTTGTTGAAGCTCATACAATAGCTGCACAGACTGACTGCCTTTTAGATCCTGTAATTGCTTGGAATGTTCAACAACAAGACACCAACCTCTGTAACACACGTTCTAACGGGAAAGGGACACAGCGATGCAACTAAGCCCAAAGTCTAAATTTTATATCATCACTTTTAACATACAATTATTTTCTCTTTATTCACATGCAGTCCCCTGCTTCTAATAGCAAAGAGCAGTAAGGACATTCCCTGTGTACAGTCTAGAACTCTTCTCAAGCCTTTTTTTCTATTTAACACTAAAAGTAAGAAGCCCTCTGCACACAGAAAAATTAAATACCAATAAAAAAAATGGAGCAATACTTGAAACATTTTTAAACTAATTTTTCTTTTTTGTCATTTGGAAGTACTGAAACAACTTTTTCATTGCTCTTGCAGTTTCTTTATCAAAAATACAAACATAATGATGACAGAATAGATTGCAATAAAGTACAGGCTCGGATAAAGGTAAATCAAAATATCTGGACAAAAGTGAAACTCTGATTTACACACAAAGTGAAGTTAGATCTCACTTTTTAAACTAAATGTTATAAGCTTTAGAGCTGCAGACGAATATGTGAAAAAAGAGAATTTCCAGGTCAACCATATAGATTATGCCGTATTAAAAAGGGATTTGTTCCAAACTAAGAGCTTCCCAAAGCTGCCCTGCTGGTTCTTAGTGATAACATTTAATCAGAAGAAACCCTGTTCTTTCTGGAATAAAATGGATGCTGTTTTCTCATAAATGTATCACAATTGTCCGTTAGCATTTACAAAATGTTACTGTAATTGCAGCCAATTATATAGATTAGATCTACTTAAACTAGTGGGTCCTAGGCTGTAGACTGAAGAGCATGTACTAGTGTAAAGGTAACTGTTAAAGGGAAGACAACAAAATGTTTTTATAAAAGGGTTTCTGTCACTTGACAGGAGGGAAATTATGCATTTGCTGACAAAGATAAAGCACAAACAGTTTAAAATAAGTATTTTGTAGTCCTAGTGCTCACTAGTCCAAGTGTGGTGGTACTCTGAAGAAATGTATTCCTCATTAAGATTCCAAAGTCATGAATTTGTTAAGTGCAAATGAAAACATGCTTCAGAGAGTGCACAATTTAAAGAAGGAATCGTCAACATAACAAGTTCTAAAAATCCTCCTGTCAATGTTCTTACAGGGTGAAAAATGAACAGAGAAACAGTGGTTGGGTCACTGCTGTAAGCCTAACTATAATCACTTGGAAAACCTAGCAAGCTGAACAACTCTCAAAGAACTGGAAGGATTTACACTTTCAATTCTAGATGAAATAATAAAGATAAATTACCCTTTGTTTTCTTATGGTCTTTAAATACACATCAGGATGGAGCTGAGGGCTTCTCAGACAAACACAGTCTGTTTAGCACGGTGAGCTCTGTAAACAGCTGCACCATCCAGTGATAACCAAACTATAATACACAACACTTTTGACCACAATGTCTAATGGATGTCCTTGAACTAGAGTTTCTGTTTGGAAACTGATCCAAAAAGGATGGCACAACTGAAGGCTGTGATCCCCAAAACAGCTGCAGCCCTGGTCAGGCACACTTGTAGCCCTTGGTAACAAAGCAGCTCTCTGACAAATGCACTGAAATCCCACATGCATTCCAGATCTACAGAAAATATAACAAAGACTGGTCTTTTCAACTGCATCATCAGTTTGATGACTTTGAAGTTGATAAACTTGTGATTCATTTCATTCCTATGCTCTCCTGCACAAAATACGCCTGAGCTTTTAACACCTTCCTATACACAGACTTACACTGATTGCAGTTGCCCCTTTAAAATAAGTAAAAGAAAGGTTGACAACAGAGAAGAAAAAGAGAGAACACTTCTTCACTGCAGATGCCTTTCGTTAGCATATGCTGAATAAAGCGTCTGTTGCAAATATCTGTTTAAAGGGAGGAGGAAATAGTTTTGGCACATTCTTCCTACATGGAAATCGTAACTAGTTCTGTAAGTACCAACCCTAAGGATGTTTACTACAAATGTGCAATCAACTTCAGTGTGTACAAATGTTTGAATTCTGCTAACAGGAGTTCTTTCTACAGCTGGGCTTCTTACAAAACTGGTCAACATTACAGATTTTTTCGTGCCAATTACAGGTAAGCTCACATCACATTTTCCTCAGGGTCTGTTTTTACTACATGGCTGACAACTTGCCAGTAATATACAGGAAATGAAAATTTTCAGATCTTCCCTCTGACAATTTGGTCAACGGATTCAACAGTTTTGCAGGTGTGAAAATGTGACAGAGCGCAAAACACATGCATTCACAGACAGTGTGACTGCACAACTCTGAAAAAGAAAGCTCAAAACACATCAGGAATACCCCTCCCTTCCTCATGAAGTGAACAAAGATGGGTTTCTTCAAGCAGCCACCTGCACGGTACGTTACCCCATGGCTGAGAAAGCCAGCTCCCTCAGTGTTCTGTTGGTGTACATTTGCTCAACTTCGTGAAAACTTTGTGTAGAGACCTGGTCCTCATTTGACAGAACTGGTGAGAATGCTGCCAGATTTCCCATGCCTTTCAGTACCTCTCTCCTACTATTACTTTTGACCGGCCTAGGGTCATTCACAACTGTATCATCAGTGGTGACACGGATGAGCTGCTGCTCATCCTCCACCACCTTAGCAGAATCCTCACACGCTATGGAGAAAACAGAGCAGCACACCCTGTCTTGACGCTAAGAGTTATCTACCCAGGGGCACAAAACTATCTGCCTTCAGAACAGCACAGAAGTCAAGCTCTTCCCTGTGGAGGAATTAATCTGTTCATCTAACACATAGATCAACTGTAGTGTCACACATCTTGCTAGCATTAAAGCACTGAGTTTCATGAAGACTGATTTAACCTGATGAGGAACCAACCTCCATTCTGCCATCCCTTTGCAGCTGCTTCTATAAGCACCAGTTCAGGTTCCCTATTCTCCAACCCCATTTGCAGCACTTATATCCTAAAATCTAAAGTGGAAAACCATGGTATCTCTGTGAACACACTGTTGCTGTTAAAGTTCTCACAGCAGTGCTGTCTCAGTTGTCTGTAGCAGCACAGGTCTGAGTATAGCAGTGGTCCCGAAAACAAGGCCACCAAATATCACTTGCCTGTAGAAGATGTGCTCTCAGATGTTGACCTCTTTCTGGAAGGGCTGCAATTTGTGCTCTCTGACTGCCTCTGGGAAGGTTTGTCCTGTGTTGGCAAAGTGCCTGAAAAGCACATCAGGGAAGAGAAAAGCACACAAAAAAAAATCATTTCAGTCTGGTAGTGCCAATACAACACACTGTAGATACTAAATATTCAGACTAAGGTTACTCTTGTTATCTTTAGGAACACTTGCTTGCTATGATGCACACAGGTGGAGAAGGACAGAAATGGACCCTCACGAAGGAATTTCTCACAGGCTAATGGCACAGGCAGGACAGTAAACAAGCCATGAGGAAATGCCACTTAATACCATCAGGGTATTAGCTTTTATGTAAAAAAAGAAAGCAACCCCCCTACACTCCTGCTTTCAAATGAACACCCTAGCTTCATTCCTTGATTTGCACAGAACAGTTGAGTTTGGAAAGGACCTCTGCAGATTACTGAGACCAACTACCCTGCTCAAGCCAGGGTCAACTAGAGCAGGCTGCTCAGGGTCACCACGTTCATTTGGATTTTCATCTCCAACGATGGAGACTCCACACCCCAGAGTTCCACCACCCTTACAGTAAGACACCTTTTCTTCTTATGTAGGAACAGAATTTCCTGTGCTTCAGTGTGTGCCCATCGCCTCCCGTCCTGTCACTGGGCACCGCTGAGAACACCGTGGCTCCTTCTTCTTTACTCCCTCCCGTCAGGTACATCTCCTTTACACATGCTCTTCTCCAGGCTGAACAATCCCAGCTCTCCCAGCCCTTCTGTATGACAGATGCTCTAATTCCTTAGTCATCTTTGTGGCTTTTCACTGGACTCACTGCAGCATGTCCACGTCCTTCCCGTACTGGGGAGCCCGAACTGGACGCAGCACTCCAGATGTGTCTCACCAGGGCTGAGTAGAGAGGAATAATCATCACCCTTGACCTGCTGGTAATGCTCTTCGTAATGCAGCCCAAGATGCTGTTCCTCCCGAGTTTCCAGCCCATTCCACCAGCCAGTGAAGGTCCCTCTGAACAGCAGCACAATCATCTGGTGTATCCACCACTCCTCTCAGCCGTATCATCCGCAAACTTGCTAAGGGCACACTCTGTCCCATCCTCCAGGTCATCAGTGAAGATGGCCCGTATGGACCCCTGGGGTACACTGCCAGGCACTGGCCTCCAGCTGGGCTTCCTGGTGCTGATGACAACCCTCTGTGCCTGGCAGGTCAGCCCATCTTCAATTCACCTCACTTTGTAAAAGCATTTTTCTTCTCTCCTCATGCAGAACTGCTTCATGTAAGACACTATTAACTGCAGAAAGCTGAAAAGCTAGAAAAAAAATACTTAAAAAAAAATATTACTTTGGATTTGCCTCTTCTACGTTACCTTTTCCTTTTTAAGATCCTGTCACCAAAAAAAAAAATATTTCTGCTTTGATCAGCCACGGCAAATATGTATGACCTCCAGGGTCTAAACAAATGAGAGATGATTATCTACACACAAACCAGTATAGTGCATTAGCAGATTTTAGGCACCTGCAAGACATGTTTCACTATGTGTTTTGGATGCACAGGACTTGCTACTATTTGCTAAATCATTAGATATTGGTTTATCACTGCAAGATGTCATCAGGCAGTGGCAATCACAATTACCATGACTTAAGTTAAAAACAATTTTTAAAAAGCTATAGAAATCTCCTGACTATCAAAAGGTTAAGGGACAAAAAAAGTAATGACATATTTGCTGATAACATGAAGAAAGACTTATTTCTGTTTTCTTTCTGATATATAGACATTTTCTTACTGAAACTTGTTTTAATTGCTAGAACTTAAACTTTTAGAGAATCTCAATTACTCTTGAAAGCAAAGGTTGTGGGATTTGGTAAAATTTCACAGAAAAATCTGCATGCTCCAATTATGAAAATGCTGATATATTAAAAACTCAGATACTAGTATAAAAACCTAGGTAGGCAAAATTGCACATGAGCGTGCAATGAGAATAATGCACAACACAAAAATATCTAGAAGATAGAAATCTAGAATGCATGCTTAAAAATAGATTTTCATTCTTTCCCTTCCAAATATTGTTTGTGGTAAATTAGCTGAGTGCTGCATGTTCAGTTCTGATCTCTTCCCTTACTACCAGACTCCAAGGAAACAAGAGTGGGCTGCTGAAGTTATGCTCTAAATCAAGGCCACAAATTAACATCCATGCAAACGACCGTTTGCTTCAATGCCTGAATAGAGATCCTACAGCGTAAGATGATGGGAGAATCCTAGAATGCACCAAACTGATTTACCAGAAATCTCTAGGAAAATCTCCACTGAGATCCTGTCTTGCCTCAAAGTTTGGATTTTTTTTTTTTTTAAACACGGGGGTTATTAGCTCATGGTGCAAGATCTGTCTGACTGATAGAGGACATAATAACACTTTTCTAAATATTCCAACTTCTCAAAGAGGCAGAGGAATAGTTTTCTTTTTCATTAATTCTTCTCAACAAGGGCACCATCACCAGGCTGCCAGACATTGTCCCAGGTTGCAAATCATATTCCTGGTGAAGATTTCTGATTTTCCTGCATGGCATCCTGCTGTAGAGATGGTGCTGGCGAGCTCTTAAAGAGGGTTTCTGCACTGCCTGTCCCTCCAGCCCCAGGCAGAAGGAAGCTGCAGTGGAGCCGAGCAGGCAGACCACACACAGTTGCTTAATATTAGAAAGAGCAGTCAACTGGGGTTTTTTATTCCAGAACAAATTTTTTTACTAAGGAAGTACAAGAGGTACTGATTTAATAAAGTGTAGATTAAATACCCTGGGACCTCAGAGAAAAAAAAAAAAAAAAAATTCTAAGAGGAATAGGTTATAATAGGAAGGAAAAAAAAAAGAGGAATTTGGAGGACGGCTTGGATGGCAAAGGGCCTGATGTCCGTACCCCGGAGGTGCTCCTCCTCCTTTCACACCCCAGTGCCGGTTCCTCTCACCGCACCTGCCCACCGGGAGGTTTCCAGCCCGCGCTCCGGGGGCTCCTCTGCGGCACCTGTATGACCCCCCCCCCCAAATGCCCCCGCGCCCGCGGCCGGACGCGGCGGCTCCCGCGCAGAGGCAGCAGCGCGGCGCGGCCGGTAGGGGGCGCCGCTGCCCGCGGCACAGCGCGGGGCCGCCCGCCCGGTTGGCGGCCCCGGGAGCGGAGCCCCCGGCGACGAGAGGCCCCGGGCCGGCGGCGCTGGGCCGGGCCGGGCTGCCCGGCGCGGGTGCGCGGAGCCCCCGCCCGCTCGTGTTTGAGCGCGGGTTTTCCTCTCCCGGCCCCACGCAAGGCCCACGCACCTCCTCAGCTGCGACTGCACGCCCCAAACCCGTCCTTTAGTTTTAGATGAAGGCAGCAAAGACTTTTTCAGGCCCCACTGAATGGCTGGTTTTGTTTTCCTTTCCCTTTCCTTCCAGGAATTGTGAGCAGCACGCCCAGACCAGTTTACGATAAGCTATCAGTTGTCTGAAATAACTGGGGGTGTGAAGCTGCTGAGGTTTACTAAAGACTGCTGTGAACTTCAGATGAACAGGTAACAGCACCCTACAAAAATCTCAAGGACAAAATGTTAGACCTTCGCGACCTTCGTCGGCCTAACTGTGCGTACGCACTGTCTGTATTGAACAAGCCCACAAGCACGTGAACTCCATCTAAACTCCATCTCCTGTGAAATACTGACCCTCACTAGAGTCCTCTTTGCCAAAATATGCATATTTCTAATAAAATGTGGACACAGGCAATCTCTGAAAACCCCTACCATCAGCTAATATCATAGAAAGAATCTGTCGGTTAATTCAACCAGGCAAGGCTTATGTTCAAAAGCCTCTGGAAAAGCAGCGTGTTTTCCATATGGGATACTCTGCAATGAAGGATCATGAATATACGGATCATACAGAACAATTTTAGAAGGCATTGCCCGATGCTGGTCTCTGAGTACTTCTTTTAACTGCTCTGATTCAGTGTTCTCTCCATCATGCACCTAAATTGTGTCTGGTTCAACAAACAGACAATCTTTGATGCCCCACAGATTTTTTCCCCACCTGTGCTCTTTTCTGAAGTGCACAAAACCATCTTAAGTCTTCTACAGGGATAGTTTCAGAATCACAACTCAGCACTGCAGCTAAAAACAAAACCCAACACGCAACTTGACGCTGCCCTTCAAAAAAAAAAACCAAACTCAAAACCCAACCAACCAGCTGTTTTATTGGGGCTTTTTCCTCGACGCAGTTTTAAGTTTTCTGATACACTGCCCGCACGTGATGTGGGGCATGAGGAGCTCCTTGTGAATGAAGATGAATTGTGAGCTGAAAAAGCCAGTCTCACAATAAACCCAGCTGGTATCCATTGTGGGAAATACACTTACTGGAAGTGATACACAGCATCTGAGGAACCAGTCAAATGTACTGTAAGAGCGAGAGTGATTCAGAGCCTTCACCAGCAGGTTTCAGCTTAAAACATCTCTGCTTTTTCCCTTAATTAGGTTGTTCCTCATAAAAACGCAAGCCAGATCATTCACTGTAATGGAAATCCTCAGGAAATTCCCAGAGCTACCACAACCAATTCCTCACTCCTCAGAGACAAATTTAACCCTTGTGGTGACCCAGCACTTTGAATTTTTCTTTCCATTGCTGCAGGAGAAGCAATCTCATGGTTTTATTGCTTTTTTCTGACTCCCCCCTGCCCCAAGTAGTTTTAGTAATATGAAACAGTATGAAGCAATATGAACTTGTAAAAGAATCCAGCCACTTTCAACTGCCCTTAAAATAAAGAAGTAAAACATAAACCCCCCAAATGCCAAAATAAAACTAAAAAAGTCCTCCTAGAAAAAAACGTACATAGTCAGAGCAGGGAGGTGGCAGAGTCATTAGGATGGGACTATCACAAGAAAAGGAGGAAGATGAGAGAAAGGAACGTGAGGAGCTATTATTCAACACCGGTAGCTGGTTGTTTGCTTGGCTCTTGGTCTGTGAAATATTAGTCAAGTCATTTTGGACTCATGATTTAAATCTCAAGGGAGAGCGTAGGCAAGCATTGGAGGGAGGGAGGAGAAGCTATCTGACTTCCTTTACACATCAGAAGTAAGCAAGTAAGAGCACAAGCCCCACTTTTGTCTTTTGCAGGTCATCTTTGTTACGTGGTCTCACTAACGTGTCTATGGCAATTAAGACAGAAGTGGATAAAATGTGAAAATTATTCCCACAAACATCTGTAGTAATACAGTACAGTATGAAGTGACACTTAAGCCAGTAGGGAAAGTGATGTATAACACAGCTTCCTCAAGTCCTAGATTTCACATTAGATTTTTTTGTCTTAGTATCATGCAAACGACAAAGCTCCCAGTTTCACAATGGAGATCTTTTCCTTAAACAGCAACCCTCTGACAGCGTCAGAGCAATTTTCTGTATATACAGCCTCAGCTAGTTCTGTTTCAGTTTTGCTTGAGGCTATGTAAGATGAGGTTCCCAGCGATGAATAAAGCAGTCATTACAAGGTTTGGTTTTAGGCATTCCCAGCATCATTTAGCAACTGCTCTGAGGTACTGCTAGAGGCCTCGAGTCAGGGATCGAAAGCTATACTGTAGTAGAGATTATCAAAATAACTAAAATGAATTTACAAAAGAAAAAGGAAACATTTTCTTAAATGCAAATGTTATTCGTAACAGTAGTACCAATAGCTAGTCTAAACCAAATCAACCAAACTTCCAAACAAATAGAAACTTTACAGCCTTTATCAAAAACTGTGAGAAATCTTAATTCCTTTCTCCACAAAGTTAAAATTGTAAGGAAAAAGAAAAGACCTTTTCATGAGAAAGCATCCTTAGCATATATACTGCTGTAACAAAGCAAGAAAAATCTGGTGGGAAGAGGTACTTACACAATCCCATAAGCAGCTCTGGAGGAGACACTACCTGAGTCTGGCCCAAAAGCACGGAGCAGTGCTTTAACGGAACAGAGACACTCCAGAGCAAAAGCAAGAGTGCTGAAATTCAACACAGAACGATTCCTACAAAGCCAAAGCTGTACTTGCCCTCCCTTCCTAGCGCACATTTGGTACAGCATAAACCAGCAAGACTCGTAGGAAAGTACACACAATTAAAGCTCCCTTACCTGACAGTGGCTGTAGCGCCTTTTCAATAGAAGGCAACGGTTCCTTTCTGAGAGGTCGATTTAGCGAGGTGTCTTGTGCACTGAAGAGTCCAGGGCTGTCAGTTAATTTTTTACGTCCATTGGTGCTGGTAGAGTTTGCGACTCTGCAGCTGCCTATTGCACTTGTGAAGAGATTTGTGTGTTCATCGTTGCTGGCTGGCTCAGAGCTCGGAGTAAACCCCCCTAGGGACAGACCTGGGGAATTTTCTGAACAGTCTATTTGTAGCGGTGTCTGCAATCCCAGTGCTAACGAATTAGACTCCGAAGGCTCTCTCCTGACCCACTGTTCATCTCTGCTCAGCAAACCCTTTGAAGGTGACAGGTGTGGACAAGACATGTGACATCTGTGTTTCTCTTTATGTTTGTACCTCTCACCAACAGCCTCTTTCCCAAACCTGTAGCGCTTCAAGGACTCCAGGACCGTTCTAGAAGAGCTATTAGCTGCTATAGTGTCCATGGAAACCTGGGGTTGTTCGGAAGAACGATGTTCTCTGTGTTTATGGCGATGTCTATGCTTATGTTCCAGCATCCAGCCATAAGCCATTTCAGGGGGTACACTGGGGTACGTGCTCATTGACAAGAGTGGAGTCCTACTTGTCGTGAGGAAAGCCTCCTGGCGTAAAAGTTTATGCTTCTTCTTGTGGTATTTGGTGGGATTGAGAAGCAAATGGCCTGTATGCATGTAGGAAGGTGGTGGCAGGGGGGTAGTAAAAGAAGGAGAAGGTGGAGGAGGATAAAGAGTTGGAGGGTACCTTCCATAATAACCTAAGCCTATGGGAGCAGCTGCAAGGGGAGAAGGGGAATAAGGCATGCCGTAAGAGGGATAGAACCCGGTACTGGAGAGAGGAAAGCTGAGACTATGCATAAAAGGCATTTCTGCCATAGCCTCCCGCATTTTTGGAGGCCTGCCTCTCTTTTTCTTTAAATCGGGTTTTCTAATGTAGTGCAAAGGATCTAAAGGAAAAGTAGGGTGGGTATAGAAACTATTGAAATTTATCCTAAAAATGGTAGGCAGTAAATCTCGGGGTATAAAATGGTGACTTCTGTGGGTTATTCTAATTTCACTTAATCGACTTATTAATTCTTCTAATTCGGCGAGGAAATCTGGATCCTGCCTACCTCGAAGTTGAGGATACTTCTTTTTCCTTTTTCGCTTCTGTCTCTTCATTTTGTCGTAACTAAGGTAATCGTGACTGCGGCGCTTGCATTTGTGTTTATGCTTTTCTTTTAGATTACTTAAAACAGTGGAAGTTTCGGGTGGAATAAGGGAAACGTGATCAAATGAATGCCTTTTCTTCTTTTGCCCACAAAACTTCTCCGCTCGATCTGAAGTACTGTTGTTATCTGTTCCTATTCCACTATCGCTGGGGATCGTCTCATCGCTGTGAGACTCACTCACTGGGGAAGGAGTGGCTTCTTTCAGTGATGTCAGCTCACTCAAGTGAGAAGGAGAGTTTGGCAACAACGTAGGTGGAGACAATCTCCTCCTTCCCTTAGCAGCTTTTTTCATCGCAAGTGTCTGAACAACACTTCCTTGTCTGGAGTGGATGTGTAAATACGGCACCGAGCTGGGCTCAATAAATCCGGCATCGCTGCTGACAGGGCTCTGTCCCCCACTCACTGCAGAAGACTGGGAGCAAACTGGAGATGGAAGAATCTCTGAATTACTGGCTGTTGAAGGCAGCAAATGGGGAAGTACTTGTCCTAGTGACGTACCGGGAGCTTGTTGAGCAGACTTCTCAAGAACTGTCAAACTGGCAGAACTGCTAGTTAAAATGCCATTCAGGACAGCTTTAGGTTTCCTTCCTCTCCTTTTTCCTATGTAAATTGTTCCTTTCTTGCTGACGTTTATTTGCTGGCCTAATTTTGAACCAAATGTGGCAGCAAGAGTTGACACTGTGTTGTGGAGTTTAGATTGCACTTTCCCTTTGTTATTTGGTTCCACTGTACTAGACAGAATCTGATTCAAAAGTTTCTTTCGCTTCAGAGTTTTCATTTTATTTATTTTTCGAATAATTGTTTTCATTAACTGGCCATTATTTCTCTTGGCAACTTTTCTGTCTGAGTCTACTTCCAAATCAGTCATGCTACAAATATTAGGTTTCTGGACTTCTTCTGGCCCTCGGAGCTGGTCTTTTCTCTCAAAAAAATCCCCACTTCGGTGTTGATCACTTTCAGACCCTATCTTGCTCGAGTTATCTGTTCCAACAAAAGGTGCCACAGAAAGAATAGGTGGCTTCATTTTAATTGATGACCTGATCTGTCTTTTAGGCCTCCCTCTCTTTTTAGGAAAAGGTTGTCCTGATAAGCTCTGTTTTAGGGAGGGAATTTCTACTTCAGGCTGCAAAATTGGAGGTTCTTGCTCTTCTTTTGACTGCACTGAAAAGACTTTTGATGCTGGGATCTTTAGAGTTCTTTTGGGGGGACCTTCAAGCTCTGGCATCTCCTTCGATTTAGGTCTTCCTCTTTTGGGTTTATACATGTCAGGTAAGAAATCATCTGACATACACAAACTAGAGGGTTGTTTGTGAGCACTGTAGAACTTTTGAGTCTGTTTGTCAGTCTCGGCTAACAGTGCAAGAGACTGTCCGCTAGCTTCGTTCAGTTTTGGCAACTGATGTTTGACAAATTCATGCTCCACAAATGAAGACGATCCTATATTTTTCAAGAATTTGGCCTGCTCCAAATTACTGCTTGACAGTGCACTGTATGAAATGTTTTTAAAAAGCTCTGACCTTTCTAGTTCTAGACCCTTTGGAGGTCGACATGTGTTTCTGGACACCACTTTAGTCCATCGTGGTTTCCTTCCTTTTCTTTTCTTTAAAGGTTTTGATTGCTGAGTAGGGCTCAGATTTTTTGCTCCTTGGCAGGATTTATCCGATGCAGCTATTGCACCGATCTTTAAGAACTGCTTGCTACTAAACAAGCTCGTAAAACTAACTACTGAAGGGGTGACAGTAGCATGAAGGCTTGTTTCAGCTGCCAAAATGGGCTTTTTCCCTGTAGAAGGACTACTTCTTGAAGTTTCTACGTAAGTAGCTTTTGAATCAGTTAAATCTTTATCAGCACCTTTAAAATCGGTGCTCAGAGTATGGTTCAATGTTCTGTTTATATTCAGAAGTGTACTGTCAGAAGAAAACTGAGTTTTGCCAATCTGATCTGAAATACCTTCTAATATATCTGCTGTGGAACTTAAATGCAATGAGTTAGATGCTAACTGTGACGACGTTGTCGAGAGGCTCCTGTTTAAGGTGGTAACAGACACTGTGGGTGAAGGTGATGGGAGGTTTCCCTCTCCTACTGCACTGAACGGGGACTTTGCTGTCGATACGTCTGAAGCACCTCCTGTTCTGAAGTCTGGGGAAGTGCAATATACTGGAGGTTGTTTTTCATGCTTAGATGTTTCATAAATCCCTTTCTCACTGGTTGAGTAAGCATCCTGTGGAACGCAGATTCCTTCATTAAACATCTCTTTGCCTACGTCAGCAATTTCTTTCCGAATTGAAAATTTTTCCAAGATACTTTCTTTATTCTGTCTCATAATATGCTTCTCAAATGTTTTGATAGTAGTATTTTCCTTCAGTAAATCTGTAGTTTCATGGCTTTCAAGGCTACTGAGGTTTGAATTGCAAGGAAGCTTAAAGGGCTCCGAGGCAGGCATAAGAGAGTCTGCTTTCAGAGTTCCGGAGTCCTTGTTAACCAAACCAACTGGACCGTTGATTCCTGTTGGCTTCTTTCCAGAGTCCTTGCTAACCAATCCCACCGGACTGCTAACTCCTGGCATCTTCCTCCCAGAATCCTTGTTAACTGGTCCAATTGGGCTGCCGATCCCTGGGGTCTTCCTTCCAGAGTCTTTGTTGCTCAGAACTGTTGTGTTGCCAGTCCCTAGCATCTTTCTCCCAGAATCCTTGTTAACCAATCCTGTCGGACTACTTATTCCCAGCAACTTCTTCCCAGCATCCTTGTTAATCAATCCTGCTGGAGTGCCAATCCCTACTGGCTTCTTGACAGACTCCTTATTAGTCAATCCAGTTGGAGTGCTGATACCCGGAAGCTTCCTCCCAACATCTTTGCTGATTAATCCAACTGCAGAGCTGGTCACTGGCTGTTTCCTTCCAGAGTCCCTGTTAACTAACCCAGTCGGAGTGCTGATCCCTGGTGGCCTCTTTCCAGAGTCCTTGTTAACCAATCCAATTAATGGGCCAATCCCTTGTGGCTTCTTCCCAGAGTCTTTGTTAACCAATATGGCTGCACTACCAATCCCTAATGGCTTCTTCCCTGAGTCCTTGTTAACCAATCCAACAGCAATACCAGATCCCGGCAATTTCTTTACCAAATCTTTATTAACTAACCCACTTGCAGTTATGGTTCCTGGTAGCTTCTTTCCAGAGTCTTTAACCAAACCAGATGTAGTTCCACTTCCGGGCTTCTTCTGCTTCGTTTTGGAAGACTTTGAAGGAGGACAAGTTGCAATAAGCTGAGCCAATTTTTCTGTTACAGTTGTTGCTCCGTTAATTTGTGTTCTATCCTTTAAGTCAGAATTATGGCTACTGATAAGAGTCGGAGGAGATGACTTTATATAATCTGTCATTTCAGAGTGCAATGGGGAAACTTTCTTAGATAAAGGATTTGTTTCTACTTGTATACCTTCTTCCACATGTAATTCAACTGTTGCAACTTCTCCAGCTTTCTTGTACGACTTTGAAGGGTCCTAGAAGTTAATAAAAAAATAATTTTTTTTAGGAACAGAGCACAAAGACACTCTCTGAGTAACACAGTACCTTTCTACATTGAGATGATTAATACCTGGTTTTGATAATAGAGTAACTATATAAACACACACTTCATGATCCTATTAATTTTGAAGCAGATATATTTTGGTGGACATGTTAAGGCTTTTCTAAGGTTAAGGAAACTCAAACTTGCTCCCAGTCCTCAAATGTAAACCACTGAATCTGTTCCCCAATTATAAACATTCTCCAAAAATACTGTTGATGTTTATTAAAAAACCTATTAACGATAATGTGCCGGGCTATTTATTTACAGTGTGATAGCATCTGCAGATCTTACATGCTACTGAGAAGCAGCTGAGCACTGCACTGCATGGGCAGGCGTGTAAACCTGTGTTGTCCCATGATACCCTCAACCACTGCAGTAACAGATTCTCCTCAACAGCAGACTGCTGACAGTAGTAAAATAAGTCAAATTATTCTGTTGTTTGTATGGGGTGGGGGAGACTTCACACACAACACACACGGAGTAAACGAAACTTGCAAAATTATTTTCAGTTCTGACCTAACCAAATTTGAAATTTATTTTGTAAAGGTTAAAAAAAAAAAAAGGAATACCTCAACAAAACCTATTAAGAACATCTTAATAAATTAATCTTTTCTTTTGGAAGGGCATTCTTCTTTACATACAGTGCTCAACATATCTCTGGAATGCATGGGATATGTTCACTCCAAGCAGGGGCTAAGAATCGAAGACTCTGATCCCTTATGAGATAATTAGATTCCAGAAGGTTTTAATTTGTGTATATATCTCAAACATTAAAGAGTGAAAGGCATCAATGCCACACCTATTCATCCCTCTGCAATAAAAATTAATAAGACAATTGCATGGTACTTACTGTACTTTATTACAGTCAGCATTAGATTCATCGTGTTTTACAGAACTGTTACTACGGTTGGCCAATAGCTAATTAAGCCGAAGAAAGATATAGCCTGGATTCTTTTGAAAGTGTTTGGTAAACAGCAAACTTTGTTGCTGATCATGAATGAAGTATTTGTTCAGTAAGCTACACCAGCATGACTTAGACTGAATCCAGCTTGCAGTCTTGTGTTTGGCAGTTTCCTAGAGATGGGAAGCAGTTGCTTGGGTAATGTGCTGCCCGAGCTGTCGGAGCCTCTGCAGGGCACAAACAGGCACTCCAAACCCCACGCTGCTGCCTTTCTGCAGGGATGGAGCAAGAGGGGTGTTTCTTTCTACCCACATACAGGCCTGGCACTTACGTGGAAACTACTGAGTCAGCAGGACACACAACACAAATCCAACCACTCCTGCTGACACTCCTGGACATACCTGGGGGTGGACTGTGAGTGCCAGAGATATTAACTAAATAGTAGTAAAATACTCTTTCTGATCAACCTGAATGACAACGTGCATAGAGGAACATCCTCTTTTCTGTGGTCTTAAATTTTGAAAAGAACTTTGGAACAAAATTTTAATCTTCTTTGTTCAGTGGATTTGAAAAATTCATCTACATATTGACTTGGGAATTCAACTCTAAATTCCCGTATTTGTTGAGCCACCTGTGTGTATGCTCTCTTCCTTCTTTTCTGTTTCTCCTGTGCAGTCTGCTACCCTACCAGACAGCTTTGGTTGTATTCTCATACTCTTATCATTTCTGGGTATCAAATGCCTCTTGTCAGGCTCCACTTTCTCCTCTGATTCCAAACAAAGAGCTTGGAAGTTTTATTAGATATTTAAATAAATAAAAACATAAATAAGAAAACCCTTCCAAACACTAGCTTTGATCTAAATAAGATGCCAGGATTTTGCAAACATGACTTTAGCATCAAACAAGGATTCTTTGAGAGCTGAAGGTATTTGCCCTGGAAAGTTTTTTTCATCTAGGGTGAGTGAATTTTCCAAGCACACTGAAAATTATTTCAAAGAACATGAAAAACAAAACAAGAAATGTTTACTGAGATGACAGAGAAGTAGTCAAAAAAGTCTGTAATTTTTTTCAGCACTTTTAAAACCAAAATTTTATATGGGAAATAATTTTCATTTTTTTCCATAAAGCCACTAAATAATCAGTATGATTAACATAAACATTTTTTTGCAGAGGTAGTGGTGTGGGGTTTTTAAGGAAAAGATTTCATCTGATAACAGTTAATAGAGACATCTTGATCAAAGTATCTAACCTTCTTCAGAGAAGGTTGCACTAATCTGACTGCTGCAGTAGCTGCCAAAACGTTAAAAAAAACCAACACAGAGCACTAAGTTCCTGCTTGCAATTTGGTATTTTAAAAACTTCAAATTTTCTGTTAAGGTGAACAGGAGCTATTGCTATCACTAAGGAGTATGACATAGGAAGAGTAAGGCCATTGCAAACTGATGATAAAAATTCAAAGCAGTGCACAAACATGAACTTCAGGAATAAGAAGGGCATTTTCTGTATGGAAGGCGACAAGGGAAGAAAAGAATTTGAATACACTGCTCATGTACTGAGGAAACCAAGTACATCTGTCAGGTTAAGCGAGCATCAGTACAACTCTACCAGCACCAGCCATAGCATAATTAGTGGCACACACCAACTGCAAGTATTTTTAAGTTGTCTAAAACCTAGTGAAAACATCACGCCGTATGTCTCAGATTAGCCCAATCACTGCTCAGTTCTTTACCAGGTCCACAGTGAAACCCTTGATGTCCCAGAAGTTAAATTCCCCTAGCTGTTATGATCACTGTCCTACCAGCCCAAATGTGTTTCCAGAAAGTAAACAAGATCTCCCAAAACCGGTGATATGTCACAGACCAAAGTTCTCCTCTTGAGGGGGGGTGGCCAGGAGCAGGGGTTGGGGTTGGATGTCTCCAAACCTGCTGCAGTAGTAGAACAAAATCCACCAGTCGTATCTGTTACTGGGTTTAAAGCTGTGGTGTAAAATAGACCGTGGTCTATGGAGAATAGTTTGGCACTAAGCCCAGCTTTTCTGTGGCAGCTGCAATCTTATGTAAATTATGCTGGAGTGTCACATTTCAGGAACTTCCCCCCAACTTCGCCACCCTCATACTCACAAAACATACAGCCGAGAGGCGGGGAGCAGCCATGATATGTCCTACTGCACTGGAGACAAAAAAGGTGCCACACTTTCCGGAAATAACTTCTATTGCACAAACAATCACTCCATTAGATGGGAAGGAGAGATCTGAAGTCCAAACCAAGTTACAGAGTACTTGCTTTCGTACAGCACTTCGAAGCTTCAACAGCTGGCGTGGCTGTGTTCACACGCAGCTCTCCAAATGTCTATCTGGTCTGTTTTCATTTTGCTCCTGCTGCTGGAGCCTGGCCTTACACCCAGTGCATTCAGCAGTTCAATTTTCTCTTGTGGTTCCAGGGAGTAGAGAGCCCTACCTCACTGTTTGACTTGGACAAATGCACAGTTTTAGATCAGAGAAAGCGCAAAGTCAGATTTTCATGAAGATAGAAATCACTCACAGAAAGAAAAAGAAAACCTCTTAACATCTCCTAGGTGTTTCATCCATCTAACTCACCTAATACTTCTGCAAACAAGCACATACTTCAGGCTACTTCACTGAAGCCTCTATGCTGCAATGAAAGTTGACAATGCCACATAAAAGTCTAAAATAGTTTTTCTTGGATGACATGCATTTTCAGTCAAGAATTCTAGACCTATTCTACATTACTCTGGTTTTCAGACGGTAAGCTGTTAAAAAGGTATAGATTACATTGCACTAAAAAACAGTTTGTGCTTTAAAAATAAAAAACATTTATTCCTGTGCCACCTTTAGCTATAACTGTCTGGCTTAAAACTTTATTCAGCAAAAGAATCACCCCAAGCAATTACATAAAGCATGTTAAGTTTCCATAAAATTGGAATTATTGTTAATTTTGCACTGAGCTGAATTTAAAATTTTAAATCTCCTATGTAGGCATACAGTTCTAGACTTGTACCATCTTAATTTGAGGAATAAAAATTCCAGGTTAATTTGATGTAAACTATTAACAGGTTATAATCAGTCATTCCAGAATCATCACAGGCACCAACAGCAAAAAATTGGCTTTACTTCTTAAAAAAGCATTCATTGTTAACTACAACATGATCTCGGGTTTTATTATTACTAGATCATTATTTACTGCTATTAATATTGGTACTTATTTGCAAAAAGCGTAGGAGTAGATAATCTTTAACAAGAACAGGGATATCTCCTATAAGTCTGCTGTAAAATTCACACTCCTGACACTACAAACAAATTAGGAAATGCAAGATAGTCTCAGCTTCTACAAGCTGAAAGTGTTGGAAGAAAACTGCTTCTTAAAGAAAATTTTGTTTGTTAATTCTCTTGAGAACTACCAGCAAGCAATAGGGATTTTTATATGTACATATATGCACACACACACACACACCAAGATTTACTCATTATTATTTTAGCTGTTGTACTTCATGACAATGCACAGGCGATAATTCAAATGAGCATTCTGAAGAATCACAGAAATTGTTTATGTAGTTGTGGTTATCAATATATTCTATACAAGTTTCCCAAATAAAAATGAGTGAAAGTGTGTTTGCTCTTTATTTTTCACCACCAAAACTTTTTTCTAAAAGCAAGTTTTAGCTAACTACCAGGAAAAAAATTACTCTGTGTTATCAGTCTAAGACAAAAATTTACATCCCAGATCCTACAAAAAATATTCTTGAGCTACTTGAAAACACAACACTTTAGCATTGTTACTTTTTAGCTTGAAAAAATTTCAGTTAGTGGCTGTGATTTCATCAGCAAACCTTCCTGTAGAGCTTCCCTACATAACCAAGGGCAATAGAAAGAACTACAGAGTACTGCACTCAGCAGTTTTACAAAGGAATAAGGAGATGGAGCAAAAGGGCATGTTCCAACTTGCTTCACTGTTTCACCATGACTTTTTTAGAATTACAGGAGGCTGTTACTATTACCTCGTGCCTTTCTATTTTCTAAAACTTTAGTAATGCAACTTTGCTATGTCATTTGCTACATTTACCTTGCAAGCACAGGTAAACCATTCACAACACCTCTTGAGCCAAAATTAACAGAAGCAACATTTCTGTCTAAGGCTCAGGTTTCCAGGCTTAGCAAAGGTACACTGGCAATACAGCAATGTCTGTCTGTCACAAGACTCTTCTGAAAGAAATAAATCCAAGTTTCATATGCAGTGTCAAAACCCAAACTGACTACTGCATTATCATTATAGTAACTTCTAATTTTGTTTCTCTTAATACCTGGGAATCTCAGCCACTTCTGGGTCTCTCTGTTCTATGATTTTCTCTTCAGAAGACTCTTAACTTTTTTTGTCTACACATTTCTGGAGGACAAATTGTAAATACACAAGTTACCCCCTCATGTAGCTACCCACTCATCTTTCAGAATGGAGATAAACCCTCTAATCACATAACTGAAGGGACTGCCCGAGTTCTAAGAGTCCTTTCAGCACTAAGCTTGAGAAAGAAGCCTAACTGTGATAGACTGGAGTGCAAAATATTTTCCTACTATTTTAATTTTTACATGATATTCCCCAATTTCCACTACTTCTCTTTGTGTCTTCGTGGTTAACTGGATATACTGTAAGTGCTAAATTGTCATTCAAATTCTTTATTCCTCCTTTAAGTAAGAGAGCTCAGTATTGCTCCACTCAAAGTATTGCCACACCTTGCTCCTAACTGATCATCTATTTGGGTTTTTTTCCCCTCTTCCCCAGCAAAAGGAAAGATTAAGGGGTCACTTTCATTTTCTGAAGTGTAATTTGCAGGGCTAAAACTTGCTTTATTTCATTGCACTCAGAAGAAAAATCCTTCAGATATTATACTCAAAGCATGCAATGTAAAGTTTTAAACCACGTTTACCATTTGTTTCCAGAAAGACACTCCTTAGTCACACTTGACAGAAATCAGTAGGATGCTGTAAAGTGTAATTTCTAAAATTCCTAAGTATGAGAATGGCAGTAGGGAACATACAGAGTTAAACAACTTGAAAAGCATTTCCGTATAATTTGAGAGAGAGAGTAGAGTATCTGAAGTGAATTATCATTAGTTCAGGGATTTGAAACTATTTTAAGTAATGCAAATTTAATGCAACAGATCTGAGAGTCTCTACGTTACATTTAGGCTGTTCACCAGACAAGGAGCAGGAGTAACTCCGCTTAGAACAGCTGGAGTGGTATGGTATCAATGGTATCATATAAGTAATATTTAATAGTATCAGTAGGATTTGTTCAGCAACTTTGTAATTTCCATTTGAGAAGAATCCATGCTGTCACCATGTGAGTTTAGAGATTAATTATTCCCCCTGGTAAAAATTCCCAGGGCATGATCTCTTGATGCAATGGGAAAGTTTCCATGCTTAATGGCTCGCTTTGCTAGTAAGAGATTTTCAGTTGCAAGTACCATCTCAATTTGGACATTAAGAGAGAACAATGACTAGATAGTCCAGATTGGCCCAATACTTAACTTGTCACAATATAGTCTTGTTAAAGAAAAAAAAAGAAAAGAAAAAAGAAAAAAAGAAAGTCATCGGTATAATGACAATATGTGATCTACTCTTTCAATTTTTTTCAGGATGAAGTTAGAGAAATCATTAGAAATAAAAATCTTGTTCTGAAATGGAAGAATGTAAAATAAAGGCCATAGCCAAAGTTTTACATTACATAATGTACCACCTGAGAATTTGTTTGACAGGCTGACTAAAAATGCCCTTCTGTTTGTAACAGAGAAAAAAAAAAAAAAACGCAGATGCATGGTCGAGTCTGGAAAAAGTAATTTAGTCATTACACGTAACATAGAGCACACTTGTTCTTTCAGAGCATAATTTCTCTTTGAACATCCTCTTCCTCAAGGAAAACTTAAATCTGGGTATGCCAGAGGAAAGAGAAAGGTTTGAGTATGTCAGACAGACATCATCTCAGTACAAGATACAGGAATTTTCCTTCCCTTTGGGTAGGCTCTACGTTACGAGATGTGCCAGGACAGATTTATGCAGGTAGCCTTACGAATAGCACACAGGCTAGAGAAATGAAAAACCTTCAGCCTTGGGAACCTCTGAAACAGGAGCCCCAAGAACAGACAACCCATGTGAAGGAAGGGTTCTTATCTTCCAGGGACTCGCTGCATTCCCTTTGCTGAATCACCTGGCGTTGCAAAATCGAACAAGGCTACATAAGGAACACACAAGGAAGCTGGAAGAGATAATTATGCACTCCTAAAGAAACAAAGACAGATGCAAGAAAAACGGGAGTGCAGGGAAAAACTTCAGCTTCAAATCAGTAGGCATGTACTAAAAGGAGACATAGTGTGGAGGGTATATTTTAACATTTTCTTAGTTATCAAAACTTGTATGTGTATTGGAAAAGAGAGCATGCTGCAACAAAACACTTCTAAAATTTAGCACTGTGCAACCACACTTACAATTGTTGCCATTTACCCTGTTTTCCCTATCTGTTCTTGCTGCTCTTACTTGTTACATCCTGCAGTTTCATAAAAACAAGACATCCTCAAGGCAGGGCTATCTCCTTACATTTGGAAAATACCTGGCACATCTCTCAAGCCACTGCATTTATATGCAGTTTATCACTGCATATCATTTCTAACATATCTGGGAAAGTATTTTTTACTTTTCAGACATTGCTTGATATGTTCATCGCAGAGTGACAGTTAAGACACAGAGCAAAACCAATGGTTCTAACAGGTAAGAAAAAAACGTAAATCCAAAAACTAGAGACAAGCACAGCAAATACACAACCCCATTTAGAGAGAAGACCCCCCCACTTTGTTCTGTATAAAAGGCTAAAAATTACACCGCTACTTCTCAGAGATGGACCTACGATGTTCACTTCAAGCTAACATGGGAATTATCTTTCAGTACTGTTAAAAAAACCAAAGTTGGCAAGCTGCGAAAGAGCGAAAGCATTTTTTCCTGTTGATGGAAGTGAAAACAAATAATTTCCAACTTCAGAATCTTCAGTATCAGAGGTTACATGGAGAAAAAAATCTCGTGCAGAGATGCCAGAAACTTTTAAATACAGTTTAAATTCACTATGACTTGCAAAACACTACATAAACACACTACTCACTTGTTTTGAAGGACAGTGCTCGTTCTTCTCATCTGTCATCTTCCCACTCTTTGGTGCCCTTCTTGGTTGCTTGATGCTGGTTTTTATAGCAGGCCGGCACACATAATTCTCAAGGTTCTTGGGAGGCTTTTTCGTTCGCTTTGCTTGAAGACCAATCTTCAGTTTCAAGTTTCCCTCTGAGAAGTTTGTTTCTTTCACTGAAAACTGTTGCTGTGCATCAGTCAGAGCCTCATTCTTCCCATTCTCGGTACTGTTCCCCTCCCGATTCTTCTTCTTACTGTCGTCTTCTTCCTTGGTGCAACTTTCTAGCTCTATTTCTCCTTTTCCCACCAACGTGCCAATGTTTACTACAGAGGGGCTTTTCCCAGAAAACCCTTCAGAATCAGAACCCAAGCCTAACATAGCAGTATTCCGAGGGTCCATCACAGGCGGAATATATGCCTTCGGGTAATTTTAGGGAAGATTTACAGAGATCTGTTCCACAGAAGATCTGTTCTACTACTGGCAGCCAGCATCTTTTACTCTGTAGAAAGAAAAAAAAAAAAAAAAAGACAGAAGTAAATTTTATTTTCTAGCAGAAATTAAATTAATATTAAAAACAATTAGAAAGCAATCATACTTCAGACAAGCACAATTATGCAGCTGATGTTTTGAAACACCAACCCTTCCTGTAACCTACTACAAAAATACAATATCTGCAAAAGTACTTTTAAGTGATAAGTGAAAAAATCAAAAGTATGTGAATATTTTAATGTAATTTCCAATTCATCCACAGGACGCTTCAAATGATGGTTAAGACTTTTAACATTGATCATCAAAATATTTTTTTTTTAATTTAAAATCAGAGCCCACCTACTCCTAGCACTGCCACTCTTAGGCTGGACTCACTGAACAAGTTGCATCTAAGGAACGATGTAGCTAATGAAACCTATCATAAAGCATCCAAAACCCAGAGACAACCCGAGTTTAATCATCTGAGCCACTAGAAAAGTTGAGCCTAACCCAAGTACACACTGGTTTACAAACATGCCACATATTCTGCTTATTACTTAAGGACTTCCCACAATTCAGGAAGAAGGATGGGAGAACAGAAAAACCCACCAAATACATTCACACACTCATTTGTACTTCCTGGAGCACAGGAACAGAAAAGTCCACACTTCTATCGTCAGGTACACTGTTACGTATATGTAATTAATATATTTATCATAAAATATTAAAGGGAACTTTTTCATCTTAACTAAAGCAAAAGTTGATTTGAATCAACTTGCTAATGCAAGGGTGGGTTTCAGATCCCTGGCTGACTCGTGCAGCGCCAGCACTGCCTCCCGTGCTGGCACACAGACTGCCAGAGCCGCAAGCTGCTGTTCCCCCCACTGCCAAAGACCAAAATCTGTGTGCCCCATTATATTTTTATCCGGGCAAACCAGAATCATCACAAAAACAATCTGCAGAAGATGCAGATACGGCGTATTTGATAACTACCAAAGAGGACAAATCGCAGTTACAAAGGAGAAGCTAAACATACGCATTTCAGCATGGTCAGATACTTATAGTATGATGTAAGAGAAAGGACACAGCAATGTTTACAGAACTGGGGAGCTGAAAATCAGCAACCCTCAAAAGGACTCCTGCCTAGTATGAACAGGAACTCCTGGTGAAACGAGACAGCCACAAAGACATACACAATCCTTGTCCAAAACGGGACTTTTTGAGAGTGCTACAGCAACCTGTTGTCCGTACGCCTGTCTACCCCATGGATATGGCACACCAAACCCCTCCAGATCAAACCCTACTCAGCCTTAACAACAGCTTGGGAGAGAAGTTCCAGGAGCCAGACCAGAACAATCCAGGTGGACATATTTGTTTTAGGAGCATTCTAAGCAGAAAGTGTTTCGTCAGCATTTAAATATTTTAATCATTTTTGAAAATGAAATATGCCGTAAACAGGTCTGAAAAAAGTATCAACGTACTGAAAAGAGCATCACAGGAAGTAAAGCAGCATGATCTTCTGTTCTCCTATGCAATTATTAAGCCTGAATTGTAAGGAATTGTAAGGAATGCTATGAAAAGATTTCAACGGTTTCAATGAACTTCAAAATGAGTTTCAATAAGGTTTCAACAAGCTCAAGCAATTATCTATGACATTTGGCCTCCTGGCAGGTCAGCACATGCACACTTGAACCCATCCGCACGTGGCAGGTCCCAAAGCCATATGCTCTTGTCCAGACAATAATTAGGAAAACGGCAGTGAGGAGGTGGAATTTTGAGGTGGCTCAGTAAACACAAGCACTGTATTAAAAGAGGGAAGGATAAAGACTGTGAAAGGCGATACTGGGAGAGGACTAAAGCAACTGCAGTTGGACACAGGTTGGAAGACAGATGCCAGGATTAGCTGGGACAGAAGAAATGCTGCTGAGAACACAAAATGCAAATCGTTAGAAAGCTAAGCTTCATTGGCTACGTTCTCAGAGAAAACAAACTTATTCCCACATGTTCTGTGCACATTATTGAAAGGGATTTCTCTCTGCAGCTATGACTTTTCAACTAAGAACATCCTGAAAAATCAAAAACGCTATTATTACTCGTAAGACCAGAGGTAATTAGATAAAATCTCAACTTTACAACTAGAAAAAAATGGGTAGAGCAGTGTGACACGGGAGTTAGGAATCAAGCCAGTTCCTAGTTGAAGGCCCAGTATTCCATCCATCAGGCTACACATGTCACCGAAAACAGGCTTTTTCATAGATGATGCCAACACACAAAGGAAAACTGCCCAGCAGTAAAATAATTCTAAGCTAATGCATGAATTTTTATTATTCAAATTCAAGGAAAGGAGAGAATTCTGCAGGCCATCATGCAACTCTCAAATCTCTATCCACACAAATGTTTCCTTCTCTTTAGTGACTACGGTCCAAACCAGCTACATCATTTCAGTCATTTTCTTACAAATAAAATTAATTATTAAGCTTAAAATCTGAAACCAAAATAAATTGAAACAGCACCATTTAGACTGCTGTATCTGGCTCCATGTTTACCTAATTGCAAGACTTTAAGTAACTACACTCATACACTGACCTTAGAAACACTTAGAACTTAGAAAGATCAAGACAAAGCGCACGCTGGGGATTAAAGGAGACCTGTGTTAAAATCTTATTCTGTGATAACACAGAATCAGTAATTATCCTAAAAAAAAGTCACAAAATTGATGGCTCTCATAAACACATAGCAGGTCAGTTTGTTTATCCATTAATTCCTCTGTACACAGACAACAAAAATGCTAATCCTGGACCTAATCATCATTTTGCCTCGATCATTGTAATCTTCATCTCTCTGACTCTGCAATTACTCCACTCCACAGAAAATGTGTCTGCCAATTTGATCATTTTCGTAACCATGAACTGATTACATCTCATCTCTTTGAATCCCAAGAATGCTGCTTCTTCCCTACCTCTGCAAGTTCAAGCTTCCTGACAGCGTGGCTGAGGTGTGCGTAACTGTTCCTTGGCTCTTCACTTGTTCCTTAGTGCTTTGTTTTGCCAGTGACAACCATTATATGTGTTCTGTTCTTTTTTCCCCCTTTTATTTAACCACTGCTTTCTCTGTGCCACTCGCCACACTTCATACGCCCCGCCTGCACCAGTCTACAGGATTTTCACCATTCTTCTTGCAGGTTTTGCCTTAAAATCTCCCTGTGGATGTCAATGCAGATGAACAGCCAAATGATGACAGCCATAGTTCAGAGGCAGCTATAAAAGCTTGCATGAATGTACCCTGAAAACTTCAATTTGGCATTTTCAAGACCTAAAACTGTAATATTTACCTGTGTGATATAAGGTATGTATCTGTGTCCGCTTTCCACGTTTGTTCTGCTAATTTTCAAGTCTTGTTTTTAATCATACCATGGGCTTCTTCAGGTCAGAGAAATGGACTATGGACTTACAAAGTCCCTGCTTCGATGATGGCTGACCCCTGAAAGAGATGTTTCCACTACAAAGACCTTTACAAGAAAAGCATTATATCCATCTGGTGCACCCAAAAAGATTCATGTGAAATTAAAGCAGTGGAGCCTGATTGCCCATGCCCACAGTTAAGTATTTTCTAAGCTTGCACACTGTCATTTAACCACACTACTTTGTAACTTCTAAGACTAGAAAGTACTGCCCTAATCAAGCAGCATGACATTCTACACCACGCCAAGAACTCTCCTCAGCAATTCCTAACCCACTGCTCACATTCTGCAGACCCACAGCAGGTCTTTCCAAAGCAACATGAACATTTTTTTATTTAAAGACTTTTTTTTTTTTTTTTTATGAAAGAAACTACCATTTCCCTGGGGACTCTATTCCAAGACCTACTGCACATTTTGCAACAACTTTTATCCATGGGATCTTAGGCTAACATAAATTTTGCTAGATTAAGAACCATCTAGTATCAAATCTCTACACGGCCTTACAAATCATGATCAAGACACGTCCTAACCATCTCCCTCAGAAGCAAAACACATCAAACTTCCTGTCTCTCATACAGTAGATTCTGTAGATCTCAAATCCCACCTGTAATCATTCTTCGCCCCAAAAAATTAACTAGGAAGCATTTTAACATCCATTTTGACATGTGCTACCTAGAACTAAATGGTGTTCATGAATGATTTTTCTAATGCCATATACAGCTTTAATATCTATTATTCACTTATTCCCCTGTTGACACATCCAAAGCCCTTTTTGCCTGTCATCTGCTAAGACTTCTGTTCTTCTGATCCCCTGCTTTTCCAGAAAAAAAAATACCAAGGATTGACTTCTACTGCCAGCTCCTAGATATTTTTCCCCTCTGCCCCCTTAGCAATATTAAATGAGATTTTTTTCTCTTCTGTCCAATTTACCACGTCATCTTTATTTCTGCTGCTGCTGCTTTTGTTGATGAAAACATATTGTGAATTTATATTTGGAAGGCGAGTATTTTTCTTTTGGTTCTTTCCATTGATTCAGCTCCAAGGGACATCAAAAAAATTCAGCTGAGTGTCTGAAATCCCAGAACATTACTAGTAACTCCATGGCCTCCCACAATCCCTTTTCATATTCCTTGTCTTCTTTCTTCTGCTATAGAAGATAGCTACCACGCTCAGAAGTTCTTTCTCAAAAAGAGAATAAAATGTGTCATAAAAAACCCACTGTATTTCTCTACATCATATATCCGAAGCAGCAACACGGACCACTGGAGGTCACTGAAATAGAAGTTCAAGGACCTTGGATTACCTGTGTGAGTATTTTTATAGAGATGGAGACACTTGTCAGAAATAAAGTCACTGTCTGTGCTATATGAGGTGACAAATATAATATTTTACAAGTAGAATATCTTAGATGTGGTTTTGACAGCCACAAAACAACAGAGTACCCGTCTTGTCAAGAATAATATTCTACAGAAATGTTTGTAGCAAAGACAGTACGGCCTACATGTTGGGAGAGCAAATGGTAGCAGGACACTTATTTTGCAGGAAGAAACGCAGATGACACTTGGCAAGTATGCTCCAGTGGGAGGAAAACTTTGTAAGCAGATATAATGTTTCTTCTGGATCTTAATCATACTTCTTCTGATACCATACCTTAACTGAAATGTCTGGAAACACAAGACTGAATTTTGACTTCCCTGATAATGTTGTTGTTTCACTATTCATATGAAAATGAATATGAAATTGCTAAAAGCTGCATAACAAAACCCATATTTGATCAGACCAAAGGTTCATTTAGCCTTAGGCTGTCAGCCCCACTATTAGCCAATACTGATTGCCTGGGGAGAAGCATAAGAAAACCCAACATATGCTGTGGTAATTCTGCTAAGATATTCTCCCAGCCTCTAAATTTGTAATTCAGGAACTTCCCAAGAGGTATGTCTCTATATGTAATGCCTTTCAGTGGACTGTTCTGAACAAAAACCCTGCTATTTATACCCACCTAGCAAAAGGTAACATAAGGGACATAGTAAACCAGTATTTCACCTTTAAGTCCTGATATAATGTGCAATGTCTTTGGTCATGCCAAAAATTCCCCAGTGCTGGGATGGCCATACACACCGTGTGAGCCACACTGCACAACAGGTAATGCCGTGAATACAGAATATTAGGAATACAGATTTTACTTTCACAGAATAATCACGTTAGGTCTGCATATCAGATTTTTTTTTTTCTTTTTGAAAGCTATGAGATGAAACACATGACCTCACTGGAGTGGAAAGAAATGTGTCCACAATGGCAAAAGTCGACCTCTTGCCAATGGCAGCACAGATTAAATTTAAAAAAAAAAAAAAAGTCAACAATCCATTTGACAACAATACCTATTTAAAAATAACAGTAATTCAGTAACTATATGTCCTATTTCCACATTTCTCTTATGACAACAGCATTAGAATTTATATCGATAAGCCTGTCTCTTGCATCAAGTGGTTAAACTGCTTTTTGTATCCTCAAGGACAGTTTAGACTTCTGAAAACAAGCTGCTGCTTTTTGTAAATTATGACTCAAATTATTTTACTGTTTATTATCGCGCAAACATTGAGTGCTTTTTAGATGACTGTTGACTGCCTGTAGTAATCAAATGTAACTAAAGTCCAAAAAGAAGTTGTGATAATTTTGTTTTTAAAAACAAGATGTACTTAGACCCCCTCAAAATAAAAAAAAGAGAAAAAAAAATCTGTCTTATACAGTTTAGAAAAGCTACCGAAGCTTTAATTTTTGAGTAAGAATGCTTCTTAAGAACTCAAGTAGGCAGACAGATGATGATTTTAGAGCCCATCTCTACCCATATGTTCAACCAGCTGCTACAACTTCCCCATTCATGCAGAGGCAGGAGCACCAGGGACGGTCTCAAGGTCCTGAAGGATGACCACATGAAACACAAGTCTTTCAGGATTCACCCAAAAAACCCCCCATATTCTTGGAAAACATTGCTTTTACAGGTACGATCTAGACTAATGCAAGGAAGACAATCAAAACGAACAACGAAAGAAGCAAAAAAGGTACACTGCTCCTGAAAGTATGTTTATTTAAGTATATTTAAACGTATGAACATAAAGTCACAGATTTCTACCACGCATCCATCCCGCAGTCCCTGCTCCCCAGATCTCTCCTAACAAGACTGGAAAGCCAGTGTAAGAACCCACTACCTCAAGTTTCCCTTACTGGCTCCTGACAACACACGACTAACAGGAGAGTGAATGCGTGTCCTGAGGCCATCTGATGGCAACCCACATGCCAAGTACTTTCTAGCTCTCTGCTGGGTAATTAGCAGGGTGAAGGAACCACAAACCAAGGGTGAAAACAGAAGTTAGAAAGTCAGGAGACTACCTAACAGAAAGAACAGCGACGCATTTTGGCTTCTGATCTGAGGGATGGGTAAGGCTAAAATGCATTAGGCTCAACCATCTAATCCCACATTACCAGTCAATAAAACTAAAAAGAGGATGAAAAATCTAAAATTTCACAAGTATGATTTGGGAAAAGGGCTGCAAGCAGAAAAAGTCTACAAGCCACCGACCTAGTAAACTAGCCAGTACCTCAAGGAGAAAAAAACCCCAAACAATCTGCCAGAGGGACCCCCGCGCCTGCATCACCCCAGCGCCCGCGGCTCCCCCCGCACCGCCGCCCTCCGCGCGGGGCAAGGACCACGCTCTGCCCACCCCCTCCGCCCTACAGAAAAATTAAAGTTTCGGGGATGCGGAGACTTGCGCACAGACCCGATCACCAGGAAACTTCCTGAAACCCGACACGGGCACCTGGCCGCCGAGGGACTCCCCCGGGGCCGCTGCCAGGGGTGACCCGCGGCCCCCCTGCCCCTCCAGCGCGGCACCGGGCCAGCTGTCAGGTGATATCCCGCCCCCCCGCTCCCGCGGGGCCCGACACAACGCATGAGCGCGGCTGTCAGGCTCCCTCCACCCCCGCAGGGCACAGGCCCGGCTTCGGGCGTCCCGCCGGCTCACGGCCGCCCTGCGGGCACCGCTCCTGTCACCGGGACCCCCCCCTCCCGCCCCCCGCCCGCCCCGCGCCCGGGCCCCGCTGGCGGGGATACCCCGCCTCCCTCCCCGGCGCGGGCCCGGCTGTCAGGGATCCCCCGCCCCCTCCCGGCGCGGGCCCGGCTGTCAGGGATCCCCCCGCCCCGCCTCACGCAAGGGCCCTGCCGGGGTCCCCCCCGCTCCGCTCCGGGCGCGGGCCCTGCTGGGGCCCGCCGCGCACGCCCGCCGCCGCGGACCCCGCCGCCGGGGTTCCCCCGTCGCCGCCGCCCCGGCAAGCCCCGCCGCCGGGGATGCCCAGCGCCCGCGAACGGGACCCGGGGCGGCGCGGCGGGGATGCGGGGCAGCGCGCGCCTCGGCGCCGGTGCGGGGCGGGGCGGCCCCCGCCGCGGCTGCCCGGCCAGGCTCCCCTCCCCCCGGGCTCCGGGCCTGAGGCGGTCCCAGTCCCCGCCCGCCGCCCGCTCGCTCGCCCGCTCCTTACCGTGTCAGCGACAACACGGCCGGGGCCGAGGACGGGCTCCTCCGCGCCGCATCTTCCCGGCCGCCCGCGCGGACGGGGCCAGGGCGGGACCCGGACCGACCGGCCGCCGCTTTCGGCCCTGCTCCGAGCCGAGGCAGCGAAACCAAAATGGCGGCGGCTCCTGCTCCACCGCGAGCGAGCGCCCGGCGCCCCGCCCCGCCCCCGCCCGGCCACACCCCCCCGGGGCTGGCCCCGCCCCCTCCGGCCGACGCCGCCGTTCGCCCAGCGCGGGGCGGGGCTCGCGCCGCTCCGTCCGTTCCGCCCCGCGCCGCCTGTCCCCGCGCGGCTCCCGTAGCGCGGCCGCGCGTCATCCGCGGCCTCTGGCGCGGCGGATCCTGTCAGCGGGGCGGGCCCGCCGCCAGCGGTGAGTGCCGGGGCGCCCGGCGCCGGCCCGCGGGGATCGCCCGGCCCGGGCCCGCGGGGACCGGCCGCTTGTCTGGCGGCAGCTGCTGCCCGCGGGGCTCGGCCCGGGGGTAGCGGCCGTGCCGGAGGTCGGGCCCGCGCGGGGCGGCAGCGGGGCGGGGGGGGGCGGCGACTGGGGCGCGATCCAGCAGCGAGGCCGCAGCAGGAAGCGGGCGGAGCGGCGGCGGCGGCCGAGGGAAGGCGCCTGTGGGCTGCCGGGAGCCGGCGCAGGCGGGAGTGGAAGGCGGGCCGGTTTCCTTTAGTTCCCTCCGCAGGTTTTACGAACAGAACTTCACCTCTCCCGGTTTTCTGTAGTGGCCCCCGTTTCTAGATCAGGTTGGGTGATGTAACTTTATGCCCCTTTGTTACCTCAGTCCTGTGTATGTCTAGAAAAAGAGAATTCGGGAGGCCGGTGCAGAGCACATGGGAAGGAAAAGTGGGGAAAAGGTCCCTGGAACAGCCGCGGGCGTGCAGACGTCAGTCGTCCAAAGACAGTAACACTCTGGTTAGCTCAAAGTTGTTTCCGTCATTACTCCCCTGTTTCTGGCACTTGGCTTCAGGTTCCTGAAGCCAGTAGTAAATCACAGCCAGCAAGGAACCAGAAACTTGTTTTTAATGTAGTCTGGAGAGGTGATAGGTTAGGATTACCAAATGATGTCTGCAGATAGCACTTTCGGGGTTCTTTGTGTAATTTTTGTTAGCAAATTATATTCTGATCTATAAGTCCTTTCCTAAAGACCACAAGCAGCCAAGTATTTTTTCTATAATGGAACAGTACGCTGACTTGGTCAGCTTTGTAACTTGACCCAGGTACAAACCAGTGAGGTGGCTGCAGTTTTAATCTGCTCTTCTGCTAAAGCTCCCCTCCCACAGACAATCCCCAGAGAAGAGCCCTTACCACTTGTGGCAAAGTAATCAATCATTCAGGATCTCTGTCAGAATGTTAGGGGTGCCCAAAACAAACAGAAACTTTCAGGGTTTACTATTATTTTTTTTTTTATTTTTACGAGTTGTGCTTGAGAAAACAGCTTTCCCATCCCTACTTTTTTTACTATTAAAACTGTCATTTGAAACAAATGGGATACATTCTCATGTGGAGCGGAATTTCTGCTTCCTCTTCTGCTGTACATGCTAGCATGGCAAAGACAAATAACTAAAAAAGCCTTCACAGGCTGTTATCTTCACATTATTCTCGAAATAGCAAAACCGGGGCTTTTTTTCAAATATGTATTGTGCATCGATTGTTAGATGAATGAATGTAAAGCACCTTTACAAAATGAACGTCCTTTAGTGTGGAGTTTCCTCATTCTATGCAGTAACAGTTGTAGATGCCATTCTATGCAGTTAAATCATCTTTGTCTTGCTTAGCATTAAGACTGCAGTTAACCACCGATTTCACTAAGACAGCTATTCCTCCTAAAGAATTATAAGGTAATTATCTCACTCTGAATGCATTGTGTACCTTAATGCAACCAAGAACCCTTAAAGCATCACTGTTAGGTACTGTCATTATTTTCTCCTAAGAAGGTGCTATGAAGAAGGCCTTGAATGCTGGCACAGATGACAGATTTAACTAATTTACTTACCTTTTTGCCTTTATTTTTGCATCACAATTCTTAATTGTTCAAGTGTTTTGGTTTTTCTCCTGTTGTAATCAAAGACAACTGAGCAGTAGATACTAATATATGATTAGGAGGAAGCCAGAGACACAGAAGCATCTTCAGTCTCTGCATTATTCAAGTTTCTTCAGAATAATCACTGTGTAGCCCTTCCTCTTGCTTTAACAGCTGCAGACAAAATAGATGCCCTTCCCCAATAAAAAAATCTGTTCTCACTAGATGAATGAAATAAAAGCTTGTAAGGTTTTTTTGTAAATGTCTCTTGGAAAAAAGGCAACATAATTAATGGAATTTTTTTTTTAGGCAAATAATGCTGATTATCAGTAGTCAACTGTATTGCTGCAGAGCATTCTGACAGCTTCTCTGAATTATCTGTGTGCCTAGGGTTTAAGCTCTTTAGGCAGGAACGATTCTCTGCCATTAAACGTAATAAAAAACCTAAAAAAATCCACTTCTGTCTCTGCAGAAAAATGCTGAGAAGTCTGAAAGGCCTTGTCCACCATCCTCTCCGGGTAAGTTCTGTAATAGCGCGCGATGCTGCTTCCAGTATTTCAGCTGTCCTGTGAACTGCAATGACAATTTACAAACTGTAAAAAGTGAGATTCTTCTTACATTCATCATCTAAAAACCCGGTGCCTCCTATAGGCTGGCTGTGTAAACTCCCATTATGGGCAAAGGAAGGAGAGACAGTTTGTGTGCGTGACTGCATTTACGTTTCTCTCCCACGGCTTCAGAGAGAATGAGCAAGAAGCCTGGAGAGTTGGCTTCAGTGAGACATTTGTTAAAGTTTAGCATTCTGCAATGTCCAGAATGTCGAAATTCTCCATCTTTAGTGCAAGTGTTTCTCAGAAAACAGAGAATCTACTTGCTCTGCACTGCTGGAAGGAAGAACAGAAGCACCAGCCCCTCACAAAGCCTGGGTTGCTGGTGGGAAGAGCATTTGCCCAAGGGCTCAGTGCTTCACGTGGAGGTTGTACTATTGGCTCTGCCACAACACTGCAGCACTACGTTACCAGGAAAGCCTCCTTATGTCATAAACAGCATAATGAGTTCAGGTTGCATATCTGGAACGACTTTCTAACGGTAAAGAATTTCAGTTGTTTGCTGTTGTCTTTTAAATGCTTTTTCACTAGTCCATAGTGATGTGCTTAGGATAAATCATAATTAGATAGGATGACTGTGGAACTACTCGTTTCCAGAGATGAGATCCTGGTTGTACAGTACTGTACTTATGATGGCAGCCTTTATGAAATAAACAGTCTTTTCTAGAGACCAAGATATGTGAAAACATGTAGGAACAGCTCCACCTTATGGCACATGACTTTGTGATTAATCTCCATGTACCACGTGATTGCTGCCATTTCAGGGATCCGAGTTAGACTACTCTGTCCTTTGGCAGATGGAAACTTACTCTAAAATCCACTCTACGCTACTAGGATAAACTGTGTTAAAAGATGATGTGAACATCTGAGAGCCTTACGTACACGTTAGGATTTACTACGCAGAGCTCTACAGTGAGCCAGAAAGGTAGATGTCTCATGCAGAATGCCAGAAGTCGAGGGGATCAGTGATAAGCCACTGTCTTTTGTTCAGGAGGGGGGATCAAGCGGCATAAAGTCAGAATATATAATGCATTAGCAGTGGTATTCTAGGTCACTCAGAGGTATTCCTGTAGCCTGCTCAAAATGCAGATGGACTTCTGCATGAATTTTGTAAATGGAAACTAATTCACAAAATGCAAGTCTGTATCTCTCAAATTCAGGATAACTGTGAGTAGTGTGATTCACTACCCTCGGAGCTTATGCTGATTTCGTAGCACTGCAGAGGTTTAGGAAGGCTCGCGTGTCTCCAGGTACTGAGAAGCTGCTTCTACAGCCCAGTGCAGGCTACAGTCCACAAAGGAAAAGTTCCAAAGCACTACAGGGCTACACGGAGATTCTGAGGAAGACGTTATCGTGCTAAAGTTCAAAGAAGTGATGTTCTAAAATGATATCCTTGCAGGAGAAAGACGTAGTAATTTAAAAATGGGGTATGTTCTTTTGATGGAAAAATAGAAATTCTACATACTTGGCTGCAAAAACAGAGGACTGGACTTGAAGACAAAGTCCTTCTCACACTTGCACCCTGTCTTGCTGTGCTGTCTTGTGCTCCCTTCATAGAATTTACTAGGAACTGGCTTTTGTACCATAGGGAATCCAACTCCTGCTGATCTGATATGGTGCTTTAAAAAAGTGGTATTGGTAATATTGGTTTGACTAAGTGTCATTCAGCTAAAGTCTTGAGCTGTATCTAGGCACACATGGAAACTGAACACACTCGGGAAGTTAATCCTTGCTTAATTTTCATTGACTGTTACACAGGTCAGGGACAAGGATTTGTATGGTACTCCAGAGAAAGGATGTCCACACAGCAGTAAACTTGCCTTTTCTAAAAGAAAGTGAGCAAAGCTCACAGCCCCAAGACCTTCACTTGAGACGTGAGAAGTAGGGAATGCAGGACGTGCAAAGAAAATGAGAGGGACTATGATTCCAGACTAGGAATGACTTCAGGCTGACATTTTCTAGGTGAACAGGCGACAATAGCTGCATGCTCTAGATATTCGTGTATTAAATTAGCATCTTAGTGCCTTGCTCGAGGCTGTAAATTGTCACTTCTGTGGACTTTAAGCGTGGCAAATAAGACATCCTAACTGATCGTCTGGATTTGAGGAGGAAAATAATGTTGTGGGAACAAGAATGTGGTGACAGAAGTGAATGTTGAGTGATCTCCCATACTCACACTGCAGGATGTTATACAGGTATCTCGTGTTGAGTTATAAACTGGTTTAATTCCTTCCCTAAAAGGAGAGTGAGTGCTGAAATGCTGATTCAGGAGTCCATTGTGTGTTTAACATGGGATGTGGGGTAATCCGACATTACACTTTCTTCTGAGCCCTTGTGGCTTTCAAATGACCCCCTGAGGAAAACTGGGATGACAGTAGAATTGCCTCATGCCATGGAGAACTGAAACAGCTGTTCCTGTCTCTAAACTTGAGTTTATGGCTACTCTCATCTTAGCAGACAGACAAAATAGGAAACTACTTGCTCTGTTTACAGTTGGAGCCTGCAACTGTTCCAGTCAGTAATATGAAGGGTGGCTTTCAGTTCTGCAGGCTTTGGTCACAGCCTCTGTTTGGAGAATACACTTTTTTATTCATTGACGAATGCTTATATTTTCTTTCACCATAGCATAATAAAGTGCTTGTCCTTCTACTACTCACTTTCTTGCCTATTTTGGCTAGGCTTTACAGGCATGCTTCAGCAGTCTGTCTATGGAAAAAAGAATTAATCAGCTTAGCTGGCTGTTTCAGTTTCTCAGCCACGTCTGTATTATAATGAAAGAGTCTGTATGCAGGGACACAGTTAGGAAAATCAGTGCAGGGAATGTAATTATAAATATCAAATAGTGGGCAGCACTGCACTAATCCCTCAATAATTAAGGTGATTATGGATTATTAGACAGCTTGAATTTTCAAGGTACTAGCTACTGTTCTTTGGTGTAGGCAGAAACATTGTGGGAACTTCCCAGCAATAAAACCTTAATGGCTCTACTTGTGCTCTTAAGCAATCTTGAAAGGGACAGGGGACAGGGCTTGGCTGTCTACATGACTTAAACTGGTAGCAGACTTAATTGAATGGAAATGGTTTAGAAGCAGGCATCTAAATGTGAAATGTGGTTCTAAAGCGTGGGTTTTTTTCATGATAAATTTACATTCTAACGATGATTTTTTTATTCTAATTGCAGAGAATTTTATTCTGTATTGCATGCTACCTTGACCCTATCATAATGTGCGTGCAGTGAGTGTACAAAACAAACCACTAACTGGATTTTTAACTGGTAATCTTTGACTGCCAAGAAGTTTGTTGCCTGTTTGCCTTTTTCTTTCCCTAGTTGGACCATGGGTATGCCCTCCATACGGCAGCCAAGGATTGCTTAAGTTCCGTTGTCAGCCAGGATGTCCAAACACTGGCAGAAAGACCAAGAGGAGTTTTCTATACCAGTGAGAACGACCCGGTGAGTTACTGCCACAAGTGTTACTGTCAGACAGCAAGTGCCTGAGTTCTGTCAGTCTGCCTGTGGACATGCTGGAGCCAGGAGTGCTTACTGGGATTGGGTTGTTCTGGTAAACTGGAGGGAGGGGAGTACACAGGCCTAATAATAGGCGTCCAGACCACGATCCCCAGCCCAAAGGAAAACAGGCCGTGGCTGTGCAGTGCACCTGCCTGGGTTTGAACAAGACAGGGCTGGTCCTCTGCCTGAAAGCTCCTGGGAGCAAGTATTGATTCCTTCTCTATAGTTGCACAGATGAGATAGATAGACTGTGTATTGTAGAAGCTCAGATGTGGCTTAGCTTGTCATCAGACACCATTAATTTCAACTCCAGGGTTATTCTTCCCTGACTAACTCCTCAAATTGGCTGTGAAGGGGGATAAAAAACACACCCCAGATGACCTCAGCACAGCACAGCTCTCCAGCATCATAATTCCAGCCTCACACTCTCTGTCTCAAGCACAAAATGAAGTGGAATAAATGAATGGAATAAGCCTTTGAGGTGCTTTTCTGCTGCCTCTGTAATTGGAGTCTTTCAATACTGATTCCTCTGGGGTCTCTATGGAAACAGCAGCATGCAGATGATCTTACTCACGTGATGCGAGTGTCTCTATAGATTGCACAGAAGAGTCCAGATGGCAAGGATTGTCCCCACTGTCCTGCGCCTACCATTTACGTTACCAGGCAACTGGCTTTGGCATTCTGACTTCATGTGCCTGATGTTTGGCGACAGGCGCCATTGCTTATTAATTTGTCAGATCAGCGTTCCTGGGACTGGCTGGGCTGCAGGTCGGGGACTGCAGCAGAGAGGTTCCGTGGCTCTCAGAGCTCCGACTGCACCCATACTGGGGCACCGTAAAGTCCCATTAAAAATGGATAAAGAAGACCAGATGAAAACTAAATTTTTAATAAGACTTAGCTTTTATACACCTTTCCATTAGCAAAACTCAGAGTCACTAAATATGAGGTTAAAGATACTGACCCACTTCTCAGATGTAGGAGCTGAAGAGTGAAGGAATTTCCCCAAGGTTATGCAGTGAGTCAGTGATGAAACTGAGAACGAAAATGATCTCTGGAGTACTGCTCTTCTGTTCAAGTCCATGGGTAGCACTGCACCAGCACAGGTGCTGTCACTCTGTGACCAACACGTGCAGCAAAACTCCAGGGAATCCAGCCCGGAGTTTGAAATACAGCTCTGCTTGAAAAAAGACTGAAGTCTTTCTTCACAGGTCTCCTCTTCAGTCCATCTCCCAGTAACATCTTACAGCAGAGGAGTTACTGACTGGCCAGGTTTTAAAAATTTTCTTCCTGTTGCTAAGATTTACTGACCAGTAAACACCATACTGGCAACTCAAGCAGTTTAGATAGCAGTTTGCTGAAGTTACCAAATGGTTTCATCCTATAACTAGTTCAGCAAACCTGTGGGTACGTCGAATCCTACAGCTGCCCCAAGGTGAACCACAGAGCCCAGGTACCGTCCTCAGCCAGCTATGGACTAGGGCTGTGGTTACCATGGGCTTCTCAGAGGGGAGGGGGGCAGAAGATAAGAGAACAGGCATGTTGCATGCTGACACACTGAAAATCTGGAGAAAGGGAGGGAGACTAACATGTAGCAAGAATCCTGGGGCTAGAGAATTCATGGGTCTGCAACAGAGCTGCAGCAGTTGTGCATGAAGAGTCCCATCAAGAAAATGGGAAAAGCAAAATATTCATGGCAAAAGCAGGCACTAGTCAAACCTGTAGGTACAGCTGCTCGCGTGGTTCTGTGTGAGGAGGACAGCAGGCAGCCAGGTCAGGGTAGCAGTACTCATCACAAGGGTTTTCTCCCCATCCATTCCTTCTGTCAAACCATTTGTCAGCCAGACTGCACACGTGAGCGACCAAGCCCAGGCCCATACTGTCTCATCTGTCCTGGGCCTCAGTAAATTAAGCTCTGTGTCTACACCAGAGCTAATAAGGAATACAAGGAAGGTCTGAATCAACCCCCAAATCTGCTAAAGCTGGCAGAAATAACGACAGCTTCTTTTTCTTTCTAAATAGTAAGTAAAACTACTTTTCCTGAATCATTATTATGCAAAATAAAGAAAACAAGGAAGTTCTTACATTTTGATTCCATCTCAACCAAAATGGAAGCAAGAGATTGGCATGCACAAGAATAAAGAGGGGGCTATTTTTACTTTAAATGCATGAAAAAGTGCAGAAAATATAGAGCAGGACATGAAAAGTTTCAAAGCTTTGCACAAAGGTCCTAAAAAAGCCAGACAAAGCTTGCCACAAAAGTTGGTAAAAGTCACACAGGAAGTACTGCAGAATAGTGTCTCTGGGTAATCTCCTAATTATACAAGACACAAAAACTCGATGACTAGATCAAGAGTAAATAAATAAGTGCTTTGCAAGTATTGCATGGTAGAAGAATAGAATAATGAAGGGAAAAAACAAGGATGTATACCAAGGCATGAAACAGGTATTAAATTTTCAGATACCAGTAACAGCTGTTTCCTAGCGTGCATAGTCAGAGATCTTAAAGTAATCACTATAAATCAGTGCAGAACAATGCAGGTCCACTGGAGGAATAATACTGACTACGAGGTCACAACAAGGGTCCTGAAATTATTGCCCCGGAGAACAAATGATGAGTTCTTAAGCAACCAGTCCTAGTCAACAAGGCAAATTAGGAATTACTGTTGAGAGATAACAGCAAGGAACAAACCAGAAAACTTTGTCACAGGTTTAATGTAAATTTGAACCTAGCAGATAACTCAAAAGGGGATCGTATTGCTGTTAAGATACCGTGGTGGCCAGAAGTACAAGTGGACTAATGAAAGATCAGATAAATTCCTGAATCATAGGGCCACTGGTGCCACTCTTTATTCTTGTGCATGCCAATCTCTTGCTTCCATTTTTGGTTGAGATGGAATCAAAACACCACGGTTCATACTCAAGCTCAAGGAATCCCTTTATTTATTGCCAGGTGGGATATCCTTGCTTTAGACTCTTCCTAAGCACCTGCCAGCAGTGTCCTGCTGCTACAATTCCTGCTGTACTTTAATATGCCAGTTCTGACTCTCAGTAAGTAGGTACTTGCTTTGATTGAGCATTCCCTCCCAGTTCTGCTCTCGCAGGCCTTCTGTATCCAGAAAAGAGGTATCAGACTTTCCTGAGTGTTACAGCTGGTGTTTTACCTCCCCAGGCCAAGCACACCGGGCAGCATGAGGGCCGCCACTACAGCATTCCGCTCGAGGAGGTGAAAGCTGTGTTTCCACACGGGCTGCCCTATCGGTTCCAGCAGCAGGTACTTTGTCTGGGAGCAGGTTTGGAGGGAGTGGACTGATATGTGGGAAGAACCAGATCCATCGGGTAACTACGATGTTTCCCTGTTGGAATGAGAGTGACGTTCTGCACGAATGCAGTTATTCCTGGTCCTTACTGTTATTTTCTACATCTAAAAGATGTGAGTCAACCTAACCAGAATAGTGGCAGAAGGGTGTGAGGATTCCACCCTTTGGCAACTTTCTATCCAGTATTTTTCATCTCTTAACTTTTGAGTACATCATGAATTACAGAAATATTCTCCACAGTTACATTTCTGTGTGAAACTTGCTGTCTCATGACGTAAGTTCATATTGGCAACAAAAAGATTTTGCCTCTTGATTTCTTTGGGAGACAGGTCACGCTGTGACAGGATTGGGCTCCGTAAGCAGCTAAGGCAGACTGCCTGCTTGAGTTTAGGAACAGATCTCATCCGTGAGTTAGTAGTTCTAGGTGACTGACTTCTGATTCTTTGAGAGGCCGGTCGGCCTCACCTCGGTCTCTGGGAACACACTGAACAGCAAATCCTGGAAGCCACTTCCAGGCACACAAAGGACAGGCAAGTCCTCGGGGCAGTCAGCGTGGCCTCCCCAAGGGGCAGTGATGCTTGACCAACCCGTCAAAGTTCTGTGAGGGTCTGAGTGGCCCGGCAGACGAGGGGAGGGCAGGGGGCACACAGACCCTGCCCGGTGCCAGCCCGAGGGGGAGTGGTGGCAGGAACAGCTGTGGTGTACCAGCACCTGGCTGCCTGTTCACATTCTGTTCCTTTTCCCAGATTAAGACCTTCAACGAAGCCTGCCTGATGGTGCGAAAACCAGCTCTAGAACTTTTCACTTACCTGAAAAGCTCCAACTTTGCACACCCAGCTGTCAGATATGTGATCTGTATCTTTTATCACTTACTTGATGGTAGGATGCAAGTTAAATAGAAGCAGGTGAATTTATGCTGATGAGGGTGATGTTTTGATCCTATGCTGACCGCTGTGCTTTAGTCTTCGGGAGGTGGTTCTGCCACGTGCCTGGTGCCAGCAAAGCTAGTCTGAGAAGTTCATGAAGCTTGTGCACTTCTATTCTAAATGTGACTTGGCTTATGGCACAGATCTACAAACAGGGCTGTTGGCACAACCAGGGGAATGGGAATCATCAGCTCTGATGACCTGGGGCGTGGGGATACAGAGAGGAGACCCTTTAGGCTGGGCTTGCTGCTGAACAGAAGCACGACGGAATGCCATCCTTGCTTTGAACTTCCTTTATGCCTTATGTGAAAGAATTACAGACAAGTTTAAACTGAAGTGATTTTCCAGAGACTTTCCTTGACAGTCCATGTTGGAGATGGTGAGAAAGGAACAGGGAAAACCATGACTCTGTGTCACGTGGTTCACTACTGCACAAGGCAAGGCTGGCTGGTGCTGCACATCCCGGACGGTAAGAATCTGTGTTCTGCATCAAACACACAGACTCATCTGGGTCGGAAAAGCCCCTGAAGCTCCTCCAGCCCAACCATGACCCTCCCCCTGACCCTTCCCAACTCCCCCAGATCCCTCAGCGCTGGCTCAGCCCGACTCTTCAACCCCCCCAGGGATCCCGGGGACTCCCCCCTGCCCTGGGCAGCCCATTCCAACGCCCAACAGCCCCTTCTGCACAGAAATCCTTCCTCAGAGCCAGCCTGACCCTGCCCTGGGCAGCTTGAGGCTTCAAGAGAAGGGTGTCTGGTGGGCCACAGCAAATTGCCTTTGTTTTTCCATAGCAGAAAAGGTTATAAAGCACAAACCCCCCCAAAACCCCAACATAGCGCTGAGGGATCTGGTGTAGTTGGAAACTGTCAGTGTTGGGTTAATGGTTGGACTGGATGATCTTCAAGGTCTTTTCCAACCTAGACGATTCCGTGATTCTGTAATAAAGTAGAACATAATGACAGTGATTTTCATCTGCTCTCACGTTAGTCGGTCATCTTCTCCCCACTGTTGATGAGTGTGACAGGAGATGTACTGCGTGTCTGTGTGACCTCCTCTGTTCTCAGGGGACACTCTTCTCCATTAAGGATGGCAGACTTTTCTTAGCAGTGTAGCAGAAAGGCTGAGACATACAGACACCCACCCCCCCCCCAACTCATATAATTATTTTGACTTTAAAAAAAAAAAGCAACTTTTATTTTGCTTACAGCTCATCTCTGGGTGAAAAACTGCAGGGAGCTCATGAAGTCTTCCTACAAGGAAGAAAGGCTTGATCAGCCTTTGCAAGCATCTGTCTGGCTCAAGAACTTCAAAGCCTCCAATGAACGCTTCCTAAAAGAGGTTTGTAGAGCCCGCCAGGTTGTCGTGGTTAGTAGCTAAGAACTCCTCAAACTGCCCTCATCATCCTCTGCCAGGGGCTGCATGTGCTTCCTGTCACTGAGCACCTTGATGCAAGTTGTAGATTTGCTCATTTTTGAAAAATGTTTCATGTATTAATGCCCTTACACTGCATACAAACCCACAAACCCTGCCCTTCACTGGAATTCAATTTTTATAGAAAAAGAAGTACTTTAATTCCCCCTGTGGGGATGGCTATCTGTGATGAATACTTCTCCCAGATTCTGAACTACTCTTTAATGCCGGCAAAGAACCAGGAATCTTTGCCAAGCTGCCTTTGCACTACTGAGTTCCCAATCTAATTGTAGTTCTTTTACCACAGATAAAAACACAAAAAACATACGTGTGGGGCAAACAAGAAAGTACTGAGGAGGGCAGACCACTGGGGGAAGTGGTGGAGCAGGTAAGGAACAACAACTGCTTCTGGCTTTGTCTCACCTTTTATTAGGAGACCCCGTCACTGCGTATGTAGAACAAACTGCTTCTGAAGATCTTACAAATATGAGTTCTAGGAAACGGAAGGCATTTCCCTATCAACAAGGTGACAAAACACATTGTGGAAGATGGGATGGATCTGTCAAGGAAGTTGTACAGAGAACTTGGGTAGAAGTGACGATTAGAATGTGCAGGCTCCTACGTCTCTGATGCTCAGTACCTGAGGCCAGGTTACTCCTTTGAAAGGAACGAACAGGCTGTGGGCTGTTGCTTTCTCTTCTTTCCCCCTTAGAAACGGCAGACAATGCCCGAAGTTGCCAGCGTTATATATTAACAAGAAAACCAACCTGAGTTACGTGCTTTTTCCCATTTAAAGGGTTTAGCTCGCACGAGAAATGCCAGCGATGCTGTGGGGGTCGTGCTGAAAGAGCTAAAGCAGCAGTGTCAGCGCGGCTCCTTCCGACTCCTCGTGGCAGTGGACGGCGTTAACGCGCTCTGGGGAAGGACCACGCTAAAGAGGGAGGACAAAAGCCCCGTAAGAAGCGATCTGCTCCGATGATATTTCTGTATTCCTACTGCAAGGGAGAGCTGGGGAGGGTGCTTTGTTCATTTTTAGCTTCTGTAGTTATCCCTGAAGGACGTAGAGTTGGCTTTGCTGGCTTAGAGGGACCTGCAAAATTCCTAGGTTGTGCTTTAGACAACTTGTAACTGAAGAAAGTTCCCTCGGTGTAAAGAAGTGCACGTATGTCTTGTTACAGCAGGAAGGGTTTGGGCATTTCTCTGTGCAACGTTCCTAAGGCTGAATGCTACAATGCTGAGTAATAGCAAAGGAAAAAAAGCACCTAAAAGTATTGAAATGATCCTCCCAGTCTAATTTAAAGTAGGGGAGGGAACTTCTGTCTCAGATAGAAACTGCTGGCAAAAGAAGTGACACAGACAATCTTCACCAGGTTTCTCCAGAGGACCTGACGCTCGTGTACAATCTCAGGAAGATGATGATGAATAATTGGGTGAGTTCTGGTCCCTTTGGGTGTGTTATTCTTGACAGTTAAAGCTACGTGCTGCTAAGCATAAAGCTACAAATGAAACATCACACTGTTCCTTCAGCAGAGCACGAGCATAGTGTGAGAGTTAGAGGTTCTATCTTGTCAGTGCTTCTGACATCACCCAGAGAGAGTGAGAACAGGTCAGATCTCTTACAGTGCTTTCTGTGATTACTGTGCCAAACCCCAGTTTGTGACCCTGAGCCAGAGGTATTTATTTAATAACCCTTAGGACACTTTATGATTTTTTTGGATTGATGAGGACTTTCAGTTTCTAAACATTTTGCTATGGGAGGTCAACTCCTGCTTCTTTTTCAGTCCCCTGGATGCCAGTAACTCTAACAGGTAGTGTTCAGATTTAAAAGCATATAGAAAAGTCCTTTAAAAAGTATTTCAGTTGTTTCAGTAGGAAGTTGTTTATAGGCAAGAATGACACATTTAAATGTGGAAACACCAGCTACGTATTCCCTGTGCTGCACATGTACTTGGAGTAGCCAGGCTTCACATAGTCAAGAGCATTAAAGAAGCCCATTATATAGAGTTTTGGAATAGAAATATCTGTAAGATCAAAGGAGGAGGTACCTCGCTTGTTTAAAATCAGTCCCCAAGTACTGCACAAACACTACACTTGCAACTAAAAGGGTTTCTTCTGCCTTGTAGAATGGAGGAGCTATTGTGACAACCCTCAGCCAGACCGGCTCTCTCTTCAAACCCAGTTCTGCTTATCTGCCCCAGGAGTTGCTGGGAAAGGTCAGTCACAGCCTCTCCCCCCCCCCATTCACACTGGGAAACAGAAATCCTGGTTGGGGAACTGCCCCAGGTCACAGCAGCAGAGTCTGCTTCAGTCTCTCTTCCAGTAATTCCTTTTTTCTTTGAACTCCACCGCTTGGGCCCGCACGTGGCCAAGCTGTGCCCGGTCCCAGGTGGCTCCCACGGGGGGGTGTGTGTGTGTGTGTGTGTGTGATGAACCCGCTGCGGGTCTCACCACCAGCTGTCCCCCCCCCCAGGAGGGGTTCGACGCCCTGGACCCCTTCGTCCCCATCCCAGTCCCCAACTACAGCCCGAGGGAGTTCGAGAGCTGCTACCGCTACTACCTGGACTGCAAGTGGCTGCAGCACGAGCAAGGTCAGCACCCCCGTGGGGTGGGGGGCACTGGGGCCCTGGGGGGGGCCCTGAAAGCTTCACTCCACAGTCAGCATGGGGTATAACTGTTCAGCAGGGATTCTTTATTGGCAGCGCTGGGGATCGCTCCACCACGAGTGCCACATCTACTGACAAAACTCTGAGTAATTCCACACAGCACCCCCAGGCATCACATCTCTTAGAAAGGGCAGTGTGGTGCTAAGGGGTTCTCAGCATTCATTTACATAGTTTGAGCATGTGTAGTAAAAATAGAGCGAGGGTCTTCTCCCCTCCTTAGGGGTCCCCACAGCCTTTCTCACACTGTCCCTTAGTGAACTTTAGGTCTCGTGTCCATCTCTGGTCACAGAGTTACTTCATCCCTCCTCCAGCCCCTGTTTGTTCCAAGGGCATTAGTTCAGACCAGCTTCCAGTCACTCATGGCACTGGTGTCTCCTTAGGCCCTTGTTTTCTCGAGGTTCCTGCTCTTAGGGATGTACTCGGGGAGTTTTGTAGACTGTCCAAGGTCTGTCTTACCTTTACGAGGCAAAGAGTTAAAGGTTTCAAAACATCCTGTAAGCGGGTAACGACTACAGGGGGGAGAGGAAAAAGTATAAACGAAATTATATACATTAAAGTATGGGACAGATAAAAGTTGGTAGAACACAAGTGATGGTTAACGTTAAAACTAAACGTACATTAGCAATTTCAAGTACGACTGTAGCAACTTCCCCCCCAACGCACCTTGTGCCTTGCAGCGCGCACGGAGGCCGGGAAGGAGGAGCTGCGGTTCCTGAGCGGCTCCAACCCGCGGCAGCTGGAGCGCCTGGCGGGGCCCCTCTAGCGCAATAAAGGCCGCGGCGGCGGCGGGTCCCTCTCCGTGTCCGTGTCCGTGTCCGGTCGGTGGGGACGGGGGGGTCGCGCCGCTGACGCGCTTCCGGGCGCCGCGCGGGGGGCCGGGGCGGGGGGCGGTCCCGCGCCTGCGCCGGGAGCGGGGCCGGGGCCATGCCGGGGGAGGCGGTGACGCTGCAGCTCGGGCGCTACGCGGGCTGCGTGGGGGCGCACTGGTGGGGGCTGCAGGTGGGGGCCGGGCCGGGGGGGGGGGCCGGGAAGGGGCCCGGGGCCGCGGGGCTGACCCGCTGCCCCGCTCCCGCAGGCCGCCGCGCTGCGCAGCCCCGGCGAGGCCGGCGAGCTCCGCGCCACCGCGCTGCTCCGCGCCGGGCGGGACGCGCAGCACACGCCGCGCCTGGTGGCGCTGGAGCTCAAAGGTACCGGGGGGGGGCGTCGGGGGCGGGACCGGGAACCGGGGGGGCGGCCCCGCCGTCACCGGCCTCTCTTGCAGGCGGCGTGAGCGCGCTGAGCGCCGGCGGCGCCGACCCGGAGGCACCGGTGGCCTGGTGAGTGCGGGAGGGGGGCGGCGGCGGCGCGGGGCCGCCGGCAGCTGCCGCCCGTTTGTGTTGCAGGGACGGGGAGGTGGCGGCCTGCCTGGAGCGAGCCTCGGCCGGGGGCTCCGCGCCGCGGGACGCCGGCGCCCGGACGGTGAGGGCGGGCGGGGGGGACGGGGCGCGGCGGCTGCCGGGCCCGCCGAGGGGCCCCGGGGTGCGCTGCGCTCGGGGCTTTCGCTCCTGCCCGGTAGCACGCCCGCGCCTAACGCCCGCGCCGTCTCCTTAGGAGGACGCGTCCGCCGAGGGGAAGGGAAGCTCCGGCGCTTCGGTCCAAGGTGCGGGGCGGCGCGCTCTGGGCAGCGCTCGCCCGGTCCCGGCTGCGGCCCGGGGGTTCGGTCCGTTCGGCGGGATCAGGGAGCTGCCGAAGGGGACAGCGAGCGCGCCCGGGGGCAGAAGGAAAACCGGGATAAAGAGTTCTTCGCGCACAGAAATAGGCTAAGAAACTGGATGAGGGAAAAGCGGGGTTTGTTTTCCTTATCCAAGGGGATGGTGGGAGTTGAAGAGACCTTTGCTCTGCTCCTCTCCCTCGTTCCAGGCGCGGCTCCTGCCCCGGCCCGACCCGCCGGGCCCTCGGGCAGCAGCACCCAGGTCTGGTCCGATTTCCTCAGCGTGCGCCTGCACCCCAAGAGCATCTACGTCATCCGACAGTACATGCACGATGGGTACGGCCTCGAGCTTTGGTTCGGAACCTGCTGTCCAGAACGGGATCTTAATTTTTCCTTGAAGGCAAAATTAAGGAGATAGAATAAGCTTTTTTCACCCCTTTTGTTTTTTTCCTCAGGGAGTGCGGTTGCCTAGAAGCCTTTGGACAAGGTGAAAGGCTGCTGCAGGATCCCAGCTGCCTAGAGGAGTTGGAAGATCGGTTGCATTTCTATGTTGAAGAGTGTGATTATCTGCAGGTTGGGCAGCTTAAGCCAAACTCCCTTTTCTTTGAGGAAACTTTCCACTCAGGATTAAGCCGAATCTCAGACGCTGCCATCATTTTACACAGGGGTTTCAAGTCCTCTGTGACCTACACGATGGATTCTCTGGAGTTGGTGCCAAGGTGACAGAACTGCTCTACGATGAGTATTCAGGAAAAGGAATCCTGACCTGGGGCTTAACTCCAGTCCTGAGTAACGTGGGAGTAAGTAAACAACGGGGAAAAACAAGAACCAGGCATGCTTCCGAGCCCAACTGGGATTAGACTTGTTTCTTGTTGCATCTTTGAGATTGTATTTTTTTTTCCACCCCAGGATCACCAGAAGAACTTTTACAGACTGATGAACACAGCCCTAGGAATCGTCCACCTCTCCAGCCACAGCTCCCTCTTCTGTCCCCTGTCGCTCAGTGGGAGTCTCGGAATCAGGCCCCAACCTCCCCTCGCCTTCCCCTACATAAACTACGATGTACGTACCCCAGAGCAGCTGAGCTAGAACCACACCTACCTTGGCTGGCTTCCACCACTCTCTGGAAGTGTTTTCTGCAGTTTATGTATTTTTAGCAGTGTTTTTTTCATGACAGTGTTCTGCTAAGCAGAAAAGACTTTTTTTTTTTTTCCTGCTTTTTCACTGTTAGCAGAGTTAACTGCCAACTTTTTGTTCCCATAGGTTTTTCATGCTTTAAATAATACTAACACGTTTCCTTTTTTGCAGTCTTTCTGTTGGTGTACTGCCTTCACTTTCTGCCTTCACTGCATTATTCTTCATGTGTGGAGTGTGTAACTCCAGCAGCTTTAGTGCTCAGACAAGGGAACTGGCAACAGATCATGTGTTAGCACACAGCTGACTTGCTTATCCAAAACCTGAAAGAACTGTTAAACACGACCTCTATAAAAGCACAATTTACAACATGCTTAGGTTTGTCTGTAACTCTGCCCTTTGTTTCCCTCCCCAGGCCTCACTGCACTACCACAGCAGCGCGATCCTGGCAGCCGCGCTCGACACCCTCACTGCTCCGTACCGGCTCTGCTCCTCTCAGGGCTCCATGATGCACCTCGCTGAAACGCTCAACTTCTCTGGGAGAAAGGTCAGGGCAGAGAACAAGCAGCTTCTGCTCCTCTCAGCTCTGCCTGGACTCCCGCTGGAGGCAGGAGCTGTGGTTCTACCTCCCTCCACGCAGGGCAGGAGCTGGGGAGCGTGTTCGGGACGGTGGTTTGTCTCCCCCTCTCCGACTCGTAGGTTGTGGCTGCGTGGGCTTCTCTTCCTTTTCCTGCCCTACGTGGCTGCTCGCTCCCCGATACTTTACGTGCCTACCAGCAGGACGTGCCCTGGAAGCTTCTCTCTTCATGCAGGGAGCAAAAGGTCAGCTGCTGTTTTGCTCAGTCTGTTGTGCTACGAGGAGTTTGCAAAGAAAGTCACAGCAGGTAATCAGCATTTGAACTGCACTTCTCCTTCCAGTCCTCTGGCACTCTCAACAGCAAGGATTTCTTACGAGTGTTACAATCCTCCTATTAGGAGTGTCAGCTGAATGGAAAAGGAAAAAAAAAAAAAAGTCTAGTTATCCAACCAGTTCTGTGCTACTGACTTTACAGCAAAACAGCTACAAAGCAGCTGAGTCACTGACATTTTCAGTCAAGTTACCTTGAAAACTATGAATTGTCTTTGCAGCTGTCCAGGAAAGCAGCCCCCTTCTCCCCTCCACGCTTGTGAGAGCACGGAGCAGGTTCTCCAGCATTACTTACACACTCTGTTTCCTGGGGCGTTCAGGTTGGTAACAGTCTTTTTAATTTTTGACCAGGGAACACTAACTAGAAACTGAAGGTAGAACAAGCTTTTGGTAATTTTATTCACCTTCTTCCTTACAGCACATCCCACGTGCTCGAGCAGCCATGTCACACCCTTCCTCCCTACCCCCAGTTTTTTTCTCCTCTTCTTACCAGACAAGGCTTCCTCCAGGACAAACCTCCCAGTTATTCCTCAGCAGGTAACAAGTGCCCCTTAAACTTTGCCACAGAAAGAGATGTGGGGCAGGAGGGTCTAGCAAAGGTAAAGAATTATTTTTTAAAAAACAAACACGGAACCCACACTTCTGGGTGTTTGTAGGGCAAAAAACCTGATGAGTGTTAAGCAACTTTTACACTACACTGAGTTCAAGTAAAACAACTGCTTGTGAAACATGCTCCTGGGTGTGTCTGAACAAAGCTGTTGTCCCTGCAGCGGTGGAGAGCATCCCCGTCCTGGCGGGCCTGCAGTCCTCGCCCGCCCTGCGCACGCTCCTCCGCAGCCTGCACCAGGACCTGCACCAGGCCGACGTGCGGCGCTGGCCCAGCTTCTTCTCTGCTGGGGTCGAGCACGAGGACTTCCAGGAGGCCTTGCAGGAGCTGAGGACTTTAGCCCAGTGCTACGAAACGGGGTTTGAAGCAGATGAATCTGAAGATGAAGCAGATTCGGACTAACTCATCTTTATTACTAGAGATACTGGAAGTAAGAATATCTTTAAGATCACTTTCAAAATAAAGGGAATGGCTTTAAAGATGGTACTTTCTTTTCATTTCATCAAAATCCTGTTACAAAGGCTGGCTTAAAGTCCTCCAGCTACTTGCAGTTGTTTTATAAAGGAAGAATGCTGCTTGGGGGGGGGGCTGGTTTTGGATGTTTGGGGTTTTTTTTAAAACTCTGAAAAGTGGATTTCTTCTGCCTGTTAGAATAAGACCACACAATAAATACAGAATTCAGATTGTAACTTTCCCACGTACAATCAACACAAGGGGAAAAAAACTTACAAAAAAACCCATGTGTTTGTTCCACATGAAAACAGACAATTTATGGTACAATATTTACATGTTCTTCTCAAAGGCTGGTGGCCCAGTCTTCACCACGGAGTGAGGTCAGTGTCCACAAGCATCACTTCTGTCATGTCACTGTCAGCTCCCCAGGTGGGTTTCTAGAGAATGTTACCACCCTACCCCCTTCCTTCATTCCTTTAGTTTCATACAGGTTGAGAAGTGCAGCTTGTCAGAAGTGTAGCAGGAAGTGAACCACAAAAAAAAAAAAGGTGCTATCTTTAGTACCTGTGCAAACATTTTTCCTTTATCCACAGCACCTGTCTAGCAGCAAACTGGCAAACAACTCTCCTTCCAATGCAGTCAGTAGCTTATCGAGCCAGAAAAACCTTAGTCATCAGGTTCTTCCTCAGAAAGCAGAAGATCTTTATCTGACAGCTGGTCTGTGTTACTGGTACTGGTTGCATCCTCCTCATCTTCAGAGCTCCCATCACAGGATGTATGGAACAGCCTCATCAGTTCTCTGAACCTGCGGGATACCTGCAGAACAAGGGGAATCCAGGATGACTTAGTGACCTAAAGGTGGTGTCAAATGGAAATTTCATATTACAAAGTTCAGGGTGGTTTCTGCTTTTACGTTAAACCCACAGTCACATTTTAAGCAAGATTCAGTCATAAAGGGGAAGAAATGAAAAAAGCACTGGGTTCTGTTTTCTCTGGAAGAACAGTTACATTCTACTAACTTGCAGGGAAAAAAAATGGCAGTGTAGGAAGATTCCTGAGCAGTGATGTGGGAAGGTTAAAGGACAGAACCCAGCAGCTCCCCTGTACTGAAGTAGAAGGCTGGACCCCAAGCAGCACTCACTGGAACAATTCTGGTACCAAGTACAACGCTAGAGTATCAATGGTAATACTGCTGTAAGAAACACCACGGCAGTCATGACTTTTGGTTCCACTACAAGACACGGGGGTTTGTTCTGATTTTTTATTTGCAATCAGGATGATTTTTCTCTGATGCAGCATCAAATTAAGTTTGTGAGACTATATGACAGCAAACCACCTCTCCCTCCTCTCCCCTTCCCCGTCGCAGATGCCCTTTCTGACACAACCCCCTCACCTCACTGGCCGTCTTGTTGCCCAGTTTCTGCGAGATGGCATGGAAGGTTTCCAGGTGGGCTCCTTTCTCCTGGCAGGTGGTCAGGATGACTCTGTCAGCCTCCCTGCAAAACAGGACAGCAGCCGTGGCAGCAGCCGAGAACAACTGTTGCCACACTTCAAGCCCGGGAGGCCTGTTCCTGGGTAAGGACAACGGCCAGAGAGCGAGGCCTGCAGGCTTGTCCCCTCACTGCTGCTACCACCACCAGTCACAAGACAGAGCGCCAGGCAGAGCTGTAATTTAGACTGGTTTTAAGCTTTTTGAAGGAAAAGTTCTACAGTAATAACATCACCACGAGCAGACTATTTCTCACAGGACTGAGATGGCTGTGACAGACCATGGTTAGAGGAAACAAGGCAGCTCAGGGAGGGGTGGCTGGAGCTGTCTGGGAGAGAAGGGTCTGGGGGTTCTCAGTGACAAGCAGCTGAACAGGAGCCAGCAGTGTGCCCGGGTGGCCAAGAAAGCCAACGGCATCCTGGCTTGTATCAGCAATAGTGTGACCAGCAGGAGCAGGGAGGTGACAGTCCCCCTGTGCTCTGCCCTGGGGAGGCCACACCTGGAGGGTTGTGTCCAGGTTTGGGCACCTCAATCCCAGAGAGATCTCGAGGGGCTGGAGCGAGGGCAGAGGAGGGCAACGAGGCTGGGGAAGGGCTGGAGAATCAATCCTGTGAGGAGGCAGGGAAGGAGCTGGGAGTGTTCAGTGTGAGGAGGAGGAGGCTGAGGGGAGCCCTCATCCCTCTCTGCAGCTCCTGACGGGACATTGCAGAGAGGCTGGGGCTGGGCTCTGCTCCCAGGGGATCAGGGACAGGACAAGAGGGAACGGCTGGAAACTGCCACAGGGGAGGGTCAGGCTGGGCAGGAGGAGAAAATGTTTCCCAGCAAGAGTGGTCAGAGAGCGGAACAGGCTGCCCAGGGAGGGGGGAGTCCCCATCCCTGGGGGGGTTTCAGGGCCGTTGGGATGAGCTGTGGGGGATGTGGGGTAGGGGAGAACTTTGTAGAGTCGGGCTGAGGGTTGGACTCGCTGATCCCGAGGGGCTTTTCCAACCGGAATGATTTTGGGATTCTGTGACTATTCAAAGGGAGGGGGGCAGAAGACATTAGAAGATGGGAATACAAAACTAAACCACAGGATATTCTATAACATGAAAGCTGAAGCCAAATACTGAACGCACGAAGGATGCACGGTGTTAGTTCAGGCAGATATACCTGGTCCAGAGGACAACCTTCTCCCCCGTCGAGCTGACTTTGCTGTTCTTGGCACACACAGTTGCTTCTGTGACTCGCTGCTGCTGCTGCTGCTCCTCTTCCTTTTGCCCCAGGGAGGCAGTAACCACTCTGTATTCCGGCTGCTCAGGGTGCTGATGCATCTGGAAGCGGTTGTTTGCATTTGACTTTAATCTGCTCTCAGGAAAGTTTCCAGTGCAGCCTGTATCATCTGTTTCCAAACTGCAATTATCAAGGGACTGTGAGCTGCAGCTTTTACCCAGTGCTGGTTTTCTACCTGGGGTTATCCAACCCTGCTTTGCTTCAGCTTTTCCTTCCAGAGATAAAGGTGGTCCCTCAAATTCTTTCACTGATTTTGAAGCATGACCAAACCCAGCGAGCTTATCTGAGGCATCAGAATGAAGCCCTTCAGTCTGACATAAACTCTTTGCAGAAGAGGAACTGGACCCCGTTAAACCTTTTGCTGTAGCAGAACGGGAAGACAGCAGCAGATCTCTGCTCAGCCCAAGGGAAGCACCTGCAGTTCCCTGATGCTGGTTTAGCCCCTCACTCTCCACAGTGCTAGGGCAGTCTTTGGTTTCTTGAGGTAGTTTCAGAGTAGCTTTTTGCAGCGGTGTCCATCTGGGGCCAGTGATAGAGTCGCTGTCCCCTGCAGCGCTCACAACACTGACACCTGCTTCTTGAACCTGATTATCAGGCAGTGCAGCTTTTTCAGAAGATGCGTGTCTGCTGGAGACAATCTTTCCTTCCAGCTGAGATCCTGGTAAGAAACCCAAACAAGTTTAGACTAGCTGTTACTAAGAAAAATTTCTGGAGGCTTTATTCATTTACTTTTTAAGATTTTTTTTAAAAAATTATTCGAGAGCATAATGCTGTGAGAACACAGTTTGAGAGCAGCTTTGTGATTCTATCTGCACTTTACCCATCCTGTACTTGAAAGGAGGCAACTCTGCAGCCACAATTTTCTTCACCACTGTGGGTTCCTACAACCAGCTGCTGTGTGAAGAAGTGATGGACATGTGAAAAAGCTTCAGTGCCTTGCGCAGAACAAAATTTTCACAGGAAACAAATTTCTGCACGTGTCACCCGATTTACAGACCCACTATTAACTAGACATCAAGTTGCATTACATTTAAACCACTGCGTTTAAACCTGGGCCTTGCCTCCAACAGCAGCATTAACTCAGACACAGTTACTGCAAGAGGGAAGAGATCTCTTTCAGGTTTATCCTGCAACAATCATGTTTCCCCTTGTCTGTACCAGACTGAGGGAAACACTAAGTAACATGAAAGAGATCATTTAAAGGAAGATTAGAGAGATGGTGATTTTGAATTTTTGTGCTAAAATGAAAACTGGAAAAAAAAAACCAACACAGCATCATGACCTGGTAGTACCAGGAATGGGATTAGCACGCTAGCAAGAGAAGCTTAAATGGACCAATCATTCTGAAAAGGGGGGAGTATTTCTCTAGTCAGGAAAGCTTTATTTGAAGAGAATGCTCTAGACATCTGTATGTTTAGAGCATCCAGAGTGGATGAACACAAGGGAAAAAAAAAAAAAAGAGAACTTCTAATAATCTCCTTTATCTCAGTAAATGTGCATCAGAAAGCCCTATGCCTATTGTCATCTCTGTGAACCAGTCTGAAGACGAATGATGTACCTGTCTGTACACAAGACTTTCACACACCTGAAGCCAGAGAGTCCCCTTTCCTAGACACGGTTTTTGTTCTGCTCTGGACATCCTCTCCCTCATCTCTGTTGTCCAGGCTTTCTTCTGCAGGCTCCTTCGACATTCCAGAATCCTTCCCTTCAGGCGGGGGACTTGATTCTTGTTGAACAAGGCTTGCAGTCAGCTCATGAGAATCTTTGTTTTTATAAAATTTGTTTTCACACACCTGCAGATCAACAGACAGGCAGACAGTTACAGATGTGGTGTATCAGTCCAAACCCAACACGTCAGCCTTTGCTCCCAAGGGACCCCTTGACCCTAATAAAGGCTTCAGTTTGGCAATACGTTTGCAGTTAGAAAGCTGAATCTTTTTTGTTATCAACAGGTATGGTTCTTTCAACATAGTGGCCACACAAGCATCTTCCACTAAAAAAAGCTTATTCTTAACTCAAGAAAACGTCAAAATTAACACTATTTAGCACAGCAAGGAGGGGCAGTAGGGAGTGAGCAGGAGATAGATGGGGGAAGGCCAGGCAGCGTGGTCCGAGCTTTGAAGAGGGCGATGCTACTGCTCATCTTCTGAGGTACTTTCTCCCTCAGCACGTTATTTTGGAGACACGAGGCCCGAGGCCGGACACGGGGGGACTCTTGGCAGAGCTCTACATTCCACTCACCACTCCAGTGACTTGGCCTATCAACTAACCTTACTACTACAATGGCTGCAGGTCCTCCTTTTGCTTTTCTTTAGCTTGAGATCGCTAGTGCCTTCATGGCAGGAACATGAACATTCCTTCATCCCATCTACCCACTCGACCTCCTGGAAACAGACATACTCCAGCTGACACACGTGCAGGGTAACAACGCGACAGGGGTGTGTGTGTGTGTGTGTGTCACCCCCAGAGTGAGCCGGGAGGGGCAGAGTGGCCCTCTGCACACACCCGGAGAACAAACACCGTTACACTGCTAGCAAGCAGAGCACAACAGACATTTCAATCCCCTTTCTTCACATCTTTTTAGGCTGTTGTCATGTCTCTCGAGAACACACATTTACCCTCATGGGCATGCATTTGCTCAGAGTCCAGACATGTGGACTAATGAGATACCCCAGGCCCACCTTGTCATTGTTGTGGCCTCCGATCTCTTTCCGCTTTTTATTTTTTGAAGCTGTGTGCATCTTGGGTGGTTCATCCTCCTCTTCTACATCTGGCAGGGACACTTCTTCAAACCCGTCAAACTACAAAAAAAGAAACGCACAAGAACTGCTCTGTCATGATAGCTCTTCAGCAGACCCAACTTATTTTTCTCCACAATTTCTCAATAATGAGCTCAGTTCCAGGACATGAGAAGTTCCATTATGTTAGAAGAGATACAAATGCTCTAAAAAAATTTGAAAATTTTAAAACTTTAAAAAAGTTTACTTCAGTCCACCAACAGCTATCTGCCCCTGCTACTTCCCCTCTCTCTGAAAATGCAGCCTCAATTTTCTGTTTAAGTCTTATTAATGTTCAAACATTATTCTTTTATTAATTCTTTAAGTTTGAACATGTCTAGTATCTCTGCTTTTATCTTTTCTAGTCTTGGGGAGAAGATTGCTCCACCTCATATTCCTTCTCTTCTGTCCAGTTGATCTCCTCAAAATCTCCCATGCGGCTGGCTGAGGGCCGTAAGTGATCAAAGAAAACAGAGAACTCATCCTGCAAGTGGTCGTGTCCTTTCAACAGTTGCCACATTTGGGTCTTCAGCTGAAAGAGAGAAATCCAGAGAAAATAAGTGTTTCATTCCATGTCATCACATTCTTTTCAGGGGGATTTTTCCAAAGTGGAACATCAAGGCATATTAGACCTCCAGCATGGAAGTTCATGCTTGCATTAGTATTACTTCATGAATATTTTGAGATCATTCCACATTCAGCTATGAAATCAGCATAAAAAATATCCCTCCAAAATTCTAGGCTGACCTGTAGGAGGCACTAAGCTAAAATTTCACCTGCAAGGTAATAAAAGCACGGTGGAAGTAGGAGAGAGGAGACACACAGGCCATTTAATTGTAAAGCCTCTTGAAGAGGCAGCTTCAATTCTCCACCACACCCCGCAGGGGAGATCACACTTGATAAACTCTCGTGCTCTCGAGGAGCAGCACAGGGGAACCCGAGTGAAGCAGGCCAGCTAATTGCATTCTCAGGGGTTCTGAGAGAAAGGAGGTACCTGGATGTCCGATTACCTCTGCAATCTCCTGGGGGAGGCAGTCTGCACAACTCTGCAGAACTTTGATGATCTTTTGGTGGTGGGCAGGATTTTCAGCAAAACAAATCTCCAGCTGCCTGAGGAACTTCCGGCTTTTTTCAAACGCTTGCTGCTCTTCAAACTGACCAAAAGAAAAAGATTCCCCCCTCATGTTCAGGAATATATTTCCAAGCATCTCTAGCTGTGTTCAGCAAGCTACGGAACGCCTGTCTCTCTATTCATTTTCCATTTGTACTGACATCCATTGCAAAACTGGGAGGAGGCGGAGGAAGAAAACCAAAACTTTCTATAATCCATACTTACGTGAGCTGTGAAGTTTTGCTTCAACCATATGCACACAAGATAGGAAAATCCAGAAAGAATCTAACAGGTGAAACCCTCTACCTTACAAAGTGGGAGGCTGATTTGTGAGACAAGGGAACTGTTCCACTTGCTGTTGTCTCTGCAGGCAGGTTCTGCAAAGTAACTGGGAAAGGCTGATGCTCCACAGTAACACTTAGAATGAGACTTAAAACAAACACTAGACTTTTCAATTCTGATTAATAAAACAGCAAGGTAAGCAAATGATTTACCAGCTGTCTACCTTGCTTGCCCTAGGAAGAATTCATTATTCTTTCACTCCCAGAAGCATTGACACTGTCTGCTTAAAATTGGGTCTCCTCCTTTCATTCTACCTACCAGTCCACACTCCAAAGCTTGTTCTGGTAAAAGAAAGGCAGCAAAATCGGTGAGCAACTGTGGCCAGTCATGCAACAGTTTCTGTAAAGTGGAATAGAGATCCACAGCTGTTTGCTTGTCCGTGCTAATCTCAAACTCATAGATAACACGAAGGAAGTCTTCATACTTTCCAGGAACATGCTGCAAGGCTTCACGCACCTGGAAAGAGCAACAGATTTTTACAGGACTACAAAACATCCAGGAAGAAAACAAGTTTAGTAATCCTTGATCTCTTGCTACTCAGAATTTCCACAGAGCTTCCAGTTTTGAGCCAGCCAGTCTCTTTTTTAAAAGATAAATCTGAACTGCTCACAAGAGAGAAGGGAACCAAATCCAAGACCATGGAATTCTGAAATTAAAAGAGGCTCAGTGCTGTGGGATTGACTGCAGCCAGCAGCCAAGCACCCCCCCAGCTCCTCAACTCACCCCCCAGCTCCCTCGGGGGGGACAGGGGAGGGAAGAGGGAGAGCAATGCCATGAAAACTCATTAGTAGTGGTAAAGGACCACTACATGGGGTGCTATGAAGAAAGAGAACTCCATCCCCGACCAGATCCAGCGTGCCCAGTTGGAACTGGCAGTTACGTGGCTCGGGCATGAACCCCATTAGAGGCCTCATGATGTTCCCATTTCTGGGCTGCAGACTGCTCTGGCTTACCCTGGTCAGATAGGCTTGTGCAAATGCCAGATCCTTCTGTTCCCGCAGGGGATCTCTCTCCAAGATGTCTTCATCATACAAGAGGAGCAGCTTAGATGTATCTTTGCTAGCACGAGCCCGTCCCCTCTTATTTCTGGTTCTGTGGGAGCTCCTGCTCTTCCCAGGAGCTTTCATGTTTTCTCCTGTGAAGAAACACAAAGCAAGTTGTACAGGTACTTCTCATACATCCCTCATACTGTTCTTCTAGATTGATGTTGCAATAGAAAAGTAGGTTTTCAGAGTCAGTGAGGAGTTAACTGTTTATGCTCTCCTGTAAGTGTATGAGCAAGATACTGTTCACTAGTCAGGCTGGCTAACGTATTTTAAATTGGCTGTTTTATTTTTATAGCATCTGACTGGAAAAATCTCTGGATACAGCAACAAACCCATCCTAGCTGTGACTCAGCCAGCAATCTACTGTGAAACAACAGATACAGCTACTGATACCCAGGGCAAAGGAAACCATCGTGGGTAACAGAGATACAACACAAGCATCAGAGCTGGCTGCTAACACTTGCAGATTATTATTTTAGCTTATTATTTACATGAATAGAGTTAACATCACAGATTAATAACTGGTGTCACACAACAGGGAATTAAATAGTGTGCTAAGAGTGCTACATCGACATTTTTATGCCTTTAGATTAGGAATCTGTTGGACTAAAGGGCTGAGATCCACCTCCTCGAAATTCACCGCTCAAATTCATCCACCACTTGTCAGATTCTGTTAAGGTATTATTTGGTGTCACTTATTTTTCCCCAACATGATCTTATAATAAAATTCAATTTATCAAAGATTTGACTATTTAATATTGTTCTCACACAGGCATTGGGTATGAGCTGACACAAACCACAAATCCTACACCTGCAAATTTTTGAAGCATAAATGCACCACATGGACTAAAAAACCCCTCTGTTCACACGCATGGTAAGAACAGTCTTTACAGAACTGTGACGGTGTTGTAAAATTTAATTGCCAGCTGGAAAGCATCACTAAGCAAAATTAAACCCAGATACAGTTTTCTCACTGTTCTGCTTTTAACGCAGAGAGCAGCTCTATTTCCTCCTGTGCTGTGTCAAAACAACCCCCCCCCAAACTCACCTGCTGTCGTTCTGTGGGCTTCCACCTGTGGGGCTGCCTTTGTCAATGTGAAGGCAGATTTAGGTTCCTCTGATACATCTCCAGATATTTCATCATCTTTCTGTAAACTCTCTATTCCTTCCCCCTCCTCCTCCTCCTCTTCCTCAGGCTCAGAGTTCTCTTCCTGGGAATTCTCTTCTTCGGAATCTCCTTCTTGGCTTAAACGTCTCTCTGTTGCAAGCCAAGTAAGTTTTTCCATTGTCTCCTTAGAAAGCAACAACAAAACGTCACATTGTTTTCTTTTAGTATTTGTTTTAAGGCCATTCAGCAACTAGCTCACTCTCCCATAATTCTAACAGCCAATTTCACAGATCAACATCTGACCAACCAGAGGATTCTACTGAAGGGACAGAATTCAATAACAATCAGAACTATTTTATCATGCAAAAAATTAAATTTCAGAATCTGCCACTTATAAACCCCTTAAGCTAGACAGAATTCCTTAATGATGATCTTGGTTCTTATAGGCTTGCTGGAGTTGTGACCTGGAAAATAATTTTCACTTAAAGTACTTTTTATTAAAGAACAGCCTCAAGTTGAGGAAGTCCTTATAACTCAGCAGATTTTGAATCTGCGTGTTTGCAAGACACTCCTTTGGCTTGGACTTAAAATCTCAGAAAAACATGGTGTCCAATTTCTGTGTAAAACAACACAATACCATGCCATTATTACATAGCTAACAGTCCAGCTTCCCAATTGGATTCAAATTGTGATTTGCCCTGACTCCACGAGGGTGTTTCAGGACACTGATGCAAGTTTGTTAAAGTTCTGTTTGCTTTTACCTGAAGTTCTGGCACTGAAAGAATAGATTCTTCTGAGGCTGATGACATTTCTTCATCCTCATCTTGTGTAAAATCATCAAAGTCATCATCTTCCTCCTCTTCTTGTCCTTCTCTCTCTCCTCCAGCTTCAGGGCCAGCTGGTGTCCCAACAGACTGGCCGTCTATACTGGATGAATCCTCTGGTCTTCCTAGTGGACTACTGAATTCTGCCTCAACATCTGCTGTATAAGAAAGATTCTTTGGAGACTCACTGCTTACAGGGGGTCCAGCAACAACACTTGCATCCATCTGCTGTTCCCCATGGGGAGATGACTGCAAAGCCCGTTGTTGTTCTTCTCCCTTCTCGTCACACGAAGTATGCTCCTTTTTAACTTCTTTTGGATCATTTGAACATGAACATGCAGCCTCCATGTTCAGCTCCTGGCCAAGATCCAGCATGAATTCCTCCTTCACTTCAGCACATAGAATATCCCTCTTCTGTACTGGATTTACTTCCTTGGCAGCATCATTTGAATCTTCAGGCTCAATTTTCACTGTTTCATCTGGATCTTCTAAATGAGGCAGGAGGTCCACAGACAATGGCTCTGAAGTGCTCTCATCTCCTTCTACCACTGTCCAGCTACAGCAATCACTCTTATTTTCCTGACTGGCATTAGTTGAAGTGCCAGGATTTGTACCACACTCCTCCTTGGGGGAGACAGCAGAGGATGAAACGTACAACTCCGGGGGTTCGACCTTGGGCTCCACCGTGGGGTAGGTATTTTTGTTGTTTCCAGCAGGGCAGGAAGGAACCAGATTCAGCTGTTCTTCATTTTCACCCACAGATGATGCAGTAAGACTAACTGGGTTAGGAGAGACTATCAACGAAGGGATGGAAGAAGTCACTAGAGGCTGATTTAAGGGACATGGGAAAGTGGATGGATTTACCAGTAAGGTTGTAACTGGGATTGCCTGAGTGCCTCTACCAACTGTTGTATTTATGGGCTGGATCATATTGCAACCATTGCCTATGTTAACCACTTTCACTGTGGTGGCAGGTACTGTAAGGATGACAGGTGATGGCTGAATCAAAGGTGAAGTCTTTATCAGTGGGGCAGATTTTGTCCCCTTCTTCCTTTGGTATCCCTTACGAACACAAGGTTTGCGTATTTTTGTTCCGGCCAAAGCTGGCAACATCAATTTTGGCTGAAAAGTGACTGGATTTGAGGAGACTAGAGCTGGTGGTACAGCAGCTGAGAAAGCTTGTCTGGAGTCTGAATGTGAAGTGGAGAGCACGTTCTGGAATTCCAAGGCATCCCCACTTCCCACCACTGCTGGAACATTCAAAGGCTGCACTCCTGGCACCGTCTGCATCACTGTAGCTGGCTGGATTAGCCGAGGAATCTGAACCATAACTTTGCTGGGAGGAGCTTCTGACTGGGACAGCTTCACAGTTTTCTGGATGTTAATAGTGTTGGCACTGGGCTGCAGACAGGGACTCGGCCGAATGAGGACAGGCTTCAGAGCAGAAGACCTCTGCCTCCTCCAGGCCCTCCGAGAGAATCGATTGGCGAGAGGCTTCAGGGTCAGTACTAGTCCCTTTGGCATGAGTAAAGGATATTTTTCATCATATTCTGTGTCTGGAGTTTCCTTTCCTGTCCCCAAAAAGACAGATTCTGCACCAGGTGAACCTGGCATCTCCCTGGCATCTTCTGCTAATTGCTTCAATTCCCCCTGAATGGAGGGCAAGCTGGCCTAAAGGGAACAAGAGTTTATTAGTCCCATCCACAGGCTACTCCTCTATTACCACCTTCAAACAGCACCACAGAAGCTGACAGACAGTAACTTGCTTCTAAAAGTAAAGCAGTTTTTATTTACTTTATACTACTCTATATTACTTTGTACTTATTGTATATTATTTTATATTCATGAGTTTTACTCCAAGCCCTTCAAAAGAATCTGAGAGCCTGAAAGAAACACTGGAACTGAATTACTTTATAAAGGTTCCTTTAGTAAATACAAGATTTTGTGGGAAGGAAGCTTCACTAACAATGAAATATGAGTGATTAAGAGAACTGGATTTCATGGCGTCTGAGTCTAATTCTTTCCTCAGACAGACCTCCTTGACCAACCCGCAGGCACGGCCACTACGCCTCCTACTTGTGCAAAGAGTCTCAGAGAGAGAATCCTTATGAAGCATGAGACATTTTGGTATGACAAAAATAACAGCCAGGCTGCAGGTGAAGATCACCTTGAAAAACCCCAACCCAAGCCCCCAGCTTTCTTCTTTCCTCCCAGAAGGTGAGGTTTTAAGGGGGGAAGAACACACCCGCTCTCATGGCTGTAATAAAGCAGAAAAGATGGCAACACTGCTAGCCCTAAAGTGAGGCTCAAGCTGTCCTGATTAACAGATTAACAAAGCTAAAGAACAAAATCAACATATCAAACCAGAGACATTAGAAATACACCCATGCAGTAAAACAAGGATGTGACAACAAGTACTACGCCCACGATAACTTCAATCCCGTACTGCAGTCGGGCAGCCAAGCACCAGGAGTAGTGTCTAATACTTCAGGCTGCTACATACTACTGCTCCTTTACTAGAGTCAGGACAACACAGGCTCCCATGCAATATAATCAGACTACCTTTTGACTTCAGAGCTGTAGGCTAAGGAAAGAACTCACTCCAGACCTAGGATGGACAGAAAAAGGAAGGAAAAAAAAACCCAAACACACAAACAAAAAAAAACCCCGAAACCAAGCAAACAACAAAAAACCCCACATGCTGGATGAAGAATAGCAGCAACTACCTTTAACCAAAATGGCAGGCGATGTTCTTCTCTCTCCACAGGTGGCTTCCACTCATTAGGCTGGATTTCCTCACAGCACTTGAACAGAATGGGCAACTGTTTTGTCTTTTTATAGTACTATTGTGGAGACAGGAGAGAATGCAAGAGGACTGTGGTCAGATCACCTGTCCGATACCTGCTAGGATGTAGGATAAGGACTGTGCTCTGTAAAAGTGTTCATGTGAACAGAGCGATTCTCATCGCTGCTACTTTAATAAGGTACTACCCACAGAAACTGTAAAAAAGAATAATAAAGGCTGAATCTTGGTTTCTCTTGAAAGCAAGCAAGAAGTTCTAGCAGATGTGCAGGCATACTTAAGTGTTTCTGGTTCTTAATCTCTCTTCAGCAGTGGCCATTAGCTTAGAGGACAGGATATTTGGCCAGCTGGACCTTCAGCCTGACTGGAGGCAGCACTTTTGTTTAAGCTTCACTACTCAAAGTTCGTGTGTATGAATTTGCCAGGATTACTGAAGCCACAATTGTACTAGGTCTGCAAGTGCTGGGCTCTGAAGAGTCAAAATAGTAATGTAAGTACTTGCAAAGTACAGAGGATAAGATCTTTTTGAAGAAATCCTCATTGCTAATAAAAAGATGAGATTTTCTTTTAAGGAAGTGTCAGCATGTAAACAGCAAGGTCTGAGGAGCAAACAGCACATCTCTGCTCGTGTAACAAACCAGCCAGACACACAGACCTGAAAAATACCAAACCATACTCTCAACACACCACTTACTCTGATGATATTATCAGGGGCTCGATTCATATTGAGATTCTTGATTCGGACTGTAAGCTGGTGGGCAGTTTTTGTCGGCAAGAGATACTTGCTGATCAAGGGCTTTGGAAACTCCGTCCCTTCAAAATGTTTCAAACCTAAAGCTAGTAAACTGAAAAGGAAGGAAAGAAGAGAAAAGAAAAAAGTCATTTAGACTGTATGGCAGATTGCTATTTGGACGTGGAGTTGCACAGTACACAGATATCCACAAAGTCTACATCCTAGAAATTCTCCTTAACAAAGGAGTCTCATTTGTATGTGTTTTACTCAATGATTCCAAGCACCTACTTGTCCTCTGCCTTGGTGAAGATAATCTTGTCCCGGGGAGGGTTTGCTTTCAAGGAACATATTGGCAGTAACTCTGGATACATGAAGACTCTCCTTGTTGCCAAAATCCAAGCCACTTGCTTTGGCAAACATGGAAATTCATTGGCTGTGAAAAAAAATTAACATATATGGATAGATATATACACGGAAAATAATGTTTCTCACAACTGACTTCTTGAAAACATCATTTCTTTTACTTCTTTCACGCAAAAAGACTTTCCCCCTCATTTTTAGAATTTGCATATTTCCTAGTTTTTGCCCTTAAGTTTACATCAGCAAATGTTAAAATTACTTTCCCCCTTCATCTTTTCTTTTGTTCTGTAACGAAAAAACATGTTTAAAAAAGCTCTGTTTATTTCAAGTGAGTTCACTCTCTAGGTAGTAGAAAAATCACCAACCAAATATTTGAAACTAACAGTTCGCAGCTTTTTTTCTTTCACTAAAATACTCTAATGAAGGGAATATTTCCTTGATGTGTGCTAACCAACACATCTGGAACAATTATTTCCAGTTTCATAGTTCCTTGATGGACTTCTGCAGCTCAAAACGTCATCTGCAGAACAATAAATGGCAGGATTATGACGTCAGACAGAAGTCAACAGCTCACGTAAGATGCTTTACTGCACTGCAAATTTAAGAAGCAAAAAAGGCAGTCAATAAAGTGAATGGTTTTATCTAAAAATACCTCACAAAATTTAAATAATTCCAAAAAGCAGTCTGAACCATATCTCATCTAGAGGGTGCACAGCATGAAGTAACTCCCACTACTGTAAATGCTTTCCCACCCTCCAAATCCATACTGCTTCCAAAAAATCCCTTCAAATCCATACCACTCTTTTTCACAGCTTTGCGAGGGCTCCAGTCAACCTGGACTTGGGCATGAAAATCCTCAATGAGCTGCAGTGCTCCCTTCAAGTTACATGGCTGGAACATTGTTTGAAACTTGGGACTGAAGGACTGACGAAGGAGCGTAGAGCTTCGAGCAAAGTTACCGAGCTCACTCTGCAAGGTCAAACACAAAGATCAAAGAATATGCCTTCGAATGGAAGGTAAAGAACAAATAGATGGGATGCAATAATGCAAAAAAAATAAAAGCTAATGAAGCGACAGGCGGAATAAAAAAAAGTAGACTGTTACATGTCTTCTTTTTCAGCATTACAAATTGAGGAACAATCAGACAAATTGGTGTTTTTTAATTCCCCCACTTTCCAGAAACTTTCAAGGTCACAATGTTTACTAATTACAGAAGCTGTATTTATTTTTAACTTTCAGTATTTCCAAGAAAACAACAAAAAACACCCCAAAAGGCATGCCAATCCAAAGCACTGTTACCAGTCAGCACAATATGAACGATTTCTCCAAGTACTGGGCATGTTCATAGCAGGCTGACAACACTGTTCCTTTATTGAGTGGTAGTATCTCTGAATTTGATGGGATCAATTAAATAAATTAAGCTCTCTAAATATCTCCAGTGACCAGCAATCATTAAAATTCATGTAGCTCTGATTTTAGCCATGTCCTTACCAAAAACATCCTGGTAGTACTGGCCTCTGAACTTAGAGCAGGGTTGGAACTTGCGAGAAGATGGATTTGAGTCAGAAGCTGAACATGCTTGAAGAATAAAATCAGACAAATGGGTTTTTTCAGTCTATCAGAAATCCAAGAAACTGGAAAGCATAAGTATAGAGGTACAAGAAATATCTCCTGAGCACCCCAAAAATCACGTTCTGACTACAAAAAACCTTTTAAGCAATAGAAAACTGAGAGAAAACTTTAATATCCACTGGCAGGAAGTTTATTACACAGACTTGAACACGTCATCCGTTTAAGTCTTAAGGCAATTTCCCAGCTTTTGTGCCAAAGTCTCATACCACAACGAACAATACAGAAAGGGTATTTTTTTTCTAACTAAACACTTCAGAAACAATGACTTCAGCTATTGGAACTCCCCACATGCACACCAACATCCTACATCTTGCTTTGCAGCTGAAAAATTGAAGTCTCCTACCCTACACGTCTAATGCAAGATCCCTTTAGCTTGTGTTTGAGAGGTCTGTGTCCTTCCCTCACTGCCACAGACCAAGACACAGCACCACATACAGAGTAAAAAACGACTCCTCAGTGGGACTTGTATCAACTTCACACAAGACCAGTGCACTTTGTCCTTTCAACCCTTTCAAATTTTGAGAAGTCCTCTTGAACTTTGTATGGACGTGGAAAAAATTTTCTTAAGTACAGCTTCTCATCTATGCTGCTGACAGCTTTTTAAATGTTCAAACTGAATTTCTACAGTTTTGCATGGTGGGAAGAGGAAAAAAAAATAAATCCAAACTACATCAAGAATAATGTTCTTAGAAAATAATAAAGAAGTTGGTGAAAACAGAATTTTGACAGAATTCAAACATGGCCAAGGCAGCTATCTCACATGAGAACAATACAGATGCTAAGTCAGCTCTACTTTGCACATTCAATTCAACTTGTCTTTCAATGTGGAATCAGGCATGTAAACATCACCTATTAAAGCTCCAAGCGTAGCTTTTTCAATTAATTTCTTTACGGAAGAACACCAAAGTGCTTGCTGTACCATGGACTTTCCCTGCCTGCTGCACTACACAGCAAATATTCATTAGGTCAGACCAGATAACATTTTATTACCTGCTGCATTTGCTGCTGGAGCCTCTTTCTTTGCATACTGTCCAGAACAAGGCTCTGGAGAGGCTTCTCATTCTGAGGTTTTGATTTTTCTATCTCTTGGGGTGGCTTGATTGAGGACTTTTTCATTCTCAACTGCTCAAGTTGTTCCTTCACTGTCCGGTGTTGTTCATTCAGTAAATTGGCCAGAGGCTCTTCAAATCTGTTTGTGATCAGGCAGACCAAAATATAACAAGCATATGATTTAGTAACCATTCACATTCATTTAGAATATTTCACTCTGGGACACACAGTTTAAGAACTATCACTCCTGTACTACTCAACACTTTGACAGTATACTTCAACCTGAAAAAAGTTATTTATACCTTTGGCTTATACATAAATCTTTTCATCTACCACAGCACTGTTGGAGTTCTGGGATGAAATGCTTCAACTGTTTATTCCAAGAACAGTTAACAGTCTTGTCCACCGTTCCCAAATATACCCCATGGGTGTTCCACTCAAGTGCTCAGATACTCTCAACAGCAGTCAGGATCTATCATAACCTAGAAACCAATCCTATTTAACTTCTATCATCAGGCAAGGTCTAAACCCAAGGTATTATGGATGGCATTTTATATTAATAATAATTAATATTATAGTAAATATTTTATATTTATGCAGAGTACTCTACCAGACACCTGCTGAAACTACAGTAAGAACTACTCCAGTAGCAGAAAAGAGGATGCACATATTACTCTTATTTCAAAACCAGCTTCAGCTATCCTCTGCTCTACAACAGATCTTTTGTTTTAGCTACACCAGTTAACACTCATTTCTCCTAGTTATCAGCTTCACTTCTGTAACAGGCCTGAAGTCAGATACAAGTTTTTCCACGACGCTTTCAATACAAGGTATCATAAAACCAACAATAAACCTAGCAAATGGGTATTTTGCCACAAAACAACTCTAAGAATCCTGTATACAGACAAAACTGGAGAAGAAACAAGTGGGGGAACTGCCCAGCTGAAAATTAAATGAATACAACTAGCCATTATCAAAGAGAAATGCATACAAATAATACGAGAGCATAAAGTTTCCCTGCTTTTAGTCTGTAGCTGGTTTAAGAATTGCTGCACTCCCCTCTGGTACTGCTCACGCCAGAGAGAGCATCAAGAAACTCCAGCCTTCATTTTAGCTCCTTTCCCAAACAGATACAGCTTCATCTTGAGCTGATCTGCCCCATAAACAAGGAGACAGCATTCATGCCACAGTTCACCTTTAGCCAGTTTCCAGAACTGGTGAAACAGAGCAGCATTATTACCTAGACAGAAATGCTTTAGACCCTTTCCTCTTCAAGGCACTGTTTCAAGTATAACCCCGACCAAAAAACCAACAAAAGCCAATTTCCAAACTTTACAGTCATTTCAGACCTAGGCCTCAGCTATCTTATGCCTTTTTCCTTAGAAAAGGCCACCATTACACCCAGGCTATTTACTTAAAAGATAAGGTGACACAGTTGGTCAAACCCAAGTATTTGTAATCAAAAAAAAAAAAAAGTAAGGGCAGCAAGTGAACTTTACCCCTCCCTTTAACAATAAAAAAAGCCAAGAAAACAATTATTTTTCTGAAACTATTTCAGAACAGCCATCACCACAGTGCAAAGTACAAGAATTAAGAGCTAGAGTGGCTATTGCTCTGGGGCTGGGACCTTCCTTGCACAGGCCCTAGTGAGCTCTGATCAATATGCAGCAACACCCCAGTAGCTTCTCCACCCACTGCTTTGAGGTATCATTGCCAGCCATGCAGCATCCTGCCCCACCAACTACTGTTAATTTAACAGCTGAAGTGAGCGACTTAACAGGTAATGATACAATTTTTTCAGAAGAATTAGTCTAATAAAGGGGGGGGATATGTGGATGGAACTCAGAAATAAACACAATTTAAATACACAGGGACAGTATATGCAGCATGGAGATGAAAGAATCGGGAACAGAATCCTCCAAGAGATGCTGGCTTGTTGGAAGAGATCATTCTGAAAGACCTTGGCTGCTTTCAGCTATGACACCAATCGTTTAGTGCAGGCATTCTTGCTGTCTTTCTGAACAGTTACATTTTCACTGCTGCTGTTCATCATCTTCTTCCGACATATCACAATTAGTAAAGTCAAAGGTGGCAGGCAGAAAAAAGAAGGTCAAGTTAAGTGCTCAATCTCATAAATAAAAATGGCTCAGAGCTTTCTAAACAGTGGCCAGTGCTGAAAAGACATTACCTCTTTGGTGGATGGCACAGGATAGCTGCAGGTAACCACAGGCTTTTTATCATAGCAGAGATGTTATTTTTTTAATTTTACAACCATAACCAGATGATCCTACCTTAGTGCCTGTGGTGTATTAAAATTTGGCCGTGACTCTGTCACATTATCTTCATCTTCTGGACCTTCATCTTCCATGTTTGAGAAACCCATCTCATCCTGGAACTGACAGCAAATGTGTAGCAACAGTCAGGAATAGAAAGCTCAAGCATCCATCTACTACCAGACGTCTTTAGCTAATAAAGCCCATGACGATCCTCTTAGCACAGACATTCATCTCTGCAAGGACTTAAGGAAATTCCTATATATGTTCCTTCCCAAGGCTAAAAATTACACTTTTATGGTAGAGGCCTGTGCATGAAGTGAGCACAAAGCTTCTTACAGAGACCACCCCTTTACGGCTTCAGAGATTTCACGTCAGATCTGAGAAGGACCTGTTCTTCAGTGCGATATCAAATTCACCACTTACTGTCTCAAACAGCTCCTCCATCAGTTCATTGACTTCCTTTTCTGCAAGTAAAATTAAAAACAAATATGAAGAACTATTTTCCAAGAAACACTGAGCAATCCTGTCACAATATCAAGTCATTTAAGGAATCTTTCTCGTGAAGGGAAACTCTCCTCCTGCACAGAGAGGACCAAGGAAATGCCCCTGCTATTACATCCTTTTTTAATGCTGGGCTCCGAAAAGCTTCAGCTGAGACTTTTTTCATTAAGAAATATCACATAAAAACTAATTTTCAGAATTTAAATTTAAAATTATTTTAACCTGTAATAAGACCTAAACCAAGTGTGCTTTACTGAGAAGTGGTATGTTTACAGAGCTAACTCAAAGATTGTAAGGACTTGCAGAAAATTTATTTACACTCAAGTCATAAGGCAAGCGTTCAGTTCTGAACTGGCTGAAGCTTTACGACAGACTGTACTGTCATGTAAGTATTATTCTTCAGTCTTTGCTACGGAGTAAAGTTGCATCTGAGCACAGCAGCTCTGGTTAGATCCTTTCATGCATTCACAGAAAGCCAGCTTTGCACAGAAAAGCTGTTCAAGTCAGTACGCAGGTTTGTTTTTTTTAAATTAGCCTACACCGCAAAATCTTTACAACAAAACATTCACTTTCCAAAAATTAATTCCTAATCCTAACAAGAAAGGAGGTGGGATTGCCAAAGGACTTACTGGTAATTCTCACAGCACGATCATTTCTGAAGTCTTCTGTATCTGGTTCATCCAGATCTTCCAGGAAGTTGTACTCAGGGTCATCATCATCATCTGCTTCATCTAATAAGAAGCATGTTTTGAAACGCCATTACCCTGTCCCAAGATCAAGCAGTTGCCAGGAGCAGAAGCACTTCATTTACTGCCTGACCTGACACCAAGACAGTGAGGACTACTGCTTCAAATTAACTGTGTGTTCCTTCTTATGAAAGATATCAAGCCCATCCTCTTTTCAAACTGAGCTACTAGCATCCTTCTTTGTAGCCATTCCCACTTAGAAAAGCTGGATCTATTCTCTGTGACCTAAGCTTCAGCTGAATTTAGGAGTGAAGTAGTCTTATTTCAATTTGTGGTTTATATTCAATCTGCACAAAACTGTAAGCAATCAGTAAATTCAGGACAAAAGGAATTTGAGCCCCAAAGCTTGCTCTTGTTTCTTCTCAAAGAACAAAATAGTTTCTATCAAAACAAGTCACGTCCCTAACAACGGGCACCACGCCCTCAGATTCAGGTGTACCAACACTGCCAGGCCCATGACACAGCAGGATGAAGGGCTGAAACACATCCCCTTGGTTTGTGGTTGCCCGTTACTGCACGTGCTGGCTAGCAAATATGTACAAGTGAGACACCTGAAGTTTAAAAACCCTCACAAGATGAGGAAAGCTGAAAGCATTCAAAACACATGCATATTACTAAACAAGATGATGGCTGCAGCCAAGAACATCATTCATAAAATCGGAAGAAAAAGCTCCAGGCTTTCAGCGTGACCCCCAATTCCAGTGAATGCCACCACCAACCTCCACATCTGTCACATACCTTCATTCTCCACATCGTCGTTCATGAGCCCCCCAAGCCACCTTTTCCATTCTTCATCATCTGCAGTGTTGGGATCGTACATATCGGGTGTGATGTCGGGGGCTCGGAGCTCAGCCTCCAGCTGGCCCAGAGGAACATCCTTCAGTGGCCTCTTGGACCGGGTGCGGAAGGCAATGAGGCTGTCTTCCAGGGACTGAAATGGGAAGGAAAAGCACAGCCCAACTGTGGTAATAGTATATTTGCCTGCAAAACCAACTAAGCTAACAGGATCTCTTTCAAAAGGAAAACTATTTTCATTAGTTATGTAAATGTCACAGAATCATTTAACAGTCAAAACAACAGCAGTGAGAGACATACGAGCATAAAGAGAAAGCGCAGTTACAATAGAAAAAAACTAGAGGAACACTTCACAGAATCATCTCAGTTGGAAAAGACCTTGAAAATCATCTAGTCCAACCATTAAACAGCTACCAGCCCTTTACAAACAGCTACCTCTGTTCTCTCGGAGCTAGTGTCTTACACACCATGGAGACCCAACTTACTGTTTAAAGTTACAAAGGAGAGCAGAGTGCAGTAGAAGTAGTAGAAGAGAACATCAGAAAGCTACCTCTTTTCTAACAAACTTTGCTCAAACTAAACCCACACCGTTACAGCATCCCCCAAACCAGTACCTGGTAAGAATCCATGCATACTGGGCTCGAAGCCAATTCTTCATCCACCGCATGCAGCTTCTCCATGAACGTGCTGTCTTTGTTTTGCTTTGGTTTAGGAGGGGGTGGAGGTCCCATGGGAACAACTTCAGCACTAATATGTCTAACAACAGGCGCAGTAACCTTCTCCATCTAATTAAAAAGGCCTTTGTGTTAAAAGGTTTTATTTAGAACATAAATTTCCAAGGACAGAATAAGTCTTTTTCTGCCTGACGACAGTCTAGCACAATAGAAATGAGAGAAATGCTTCACAGAAGGATTCTTCATATTACGCTCACTTTGATGTTCAGAAAGTACAAATAAACTTACTATTCAAAAGACTTGCAGAAAAAGAGACATTTTGGAGATTGATTATTAGTCTCCACATCACTAGAGCTGATAAACCCGAACACTAGTAATTGTGGCACACCCCCAATCCTCCCAAAAACAAACCCATAGTGAATAGAAGGTGGAAGTATCAATACATTATCGCTCTTTCCCTGAAGCCAGTGTCAGCGGTCAGTGCTCACAGCTGCTGTCTCATTCCTGTCTGCTGCTATTGGGCTCTTATCCCCCTGCACACACTCCTTCAGTGCACAGTCACCACAAACACCTTTATGCTTTTATCAAAATCGCTTTCTCTAAGCCAAGCACAGAAACCAATTCTCCTGCACTCCTCTCAAAAAGAATGAGAAAAATAATCATTATCTGAAGAGGAGCACTTGCCAGTGCTTTTTTTAAGCACTGGTGTTTAATTTAGACTGCACTCTTTCTGCAAGGGTTCCACTTCACTGCTTACGCAGGAAGCATTGCAGTGGGACCCTAAAGCCACACAGCACTTGTAATGTCACCACGACTTTAAACAATTAGATGTGATTTTGCTTTTGCATTAATAATTTAGGAATAACCACTGAGAGTTGTTTCTGAAGAAAGCAAAAACTCTCTTGCAAGTTTACCTCGCAGAGGGTCCCTCCCTCTTCATCAGATGATCGCCTTGTCCTAGATCTCTTTGCTCCCCGTGGAGATGAAGCTGTGCTCTCTACATCACTTTCTAGCAAGCTCTACGGTGTAAAAGATGCAGAATGAAATCAATCATGCCACAATCTAACACTGCTTCAACTAATATTCCAATGACGCTTTTGAGCCAAACGAATAATATAGCATTGAAGAAAGGTGACTAGAAGGTCTGGGAAACTACAGCTTTTCATGTGTTAAATAAAGAGAGCGTTCCACTGCCTCAAACACGCAGACAGCTCCATGCTGAACACAACAGATCTTTGTACAAGTTGCATTTACCTCTTCTGCAGTCTCATCCTCATCCTCATCATCAGGCTGGTATTCTTCATCAGATGAATCATCTTCCTCAAGAGGAATGTCCACGAACTGAGGAGGCTGCAAGAGAACAGAAGAAAGGTGAAAGCTTTTTACAGGCAAGATAAAAGAGCTGCACTCTAATGGTGCACTGTCAGATCAAAGATTTCTAACTGAGGAAATACCCTGAAGCTTGGAAAGGAAGGAGACTACTGAAAAAGGCTGAAGAAACTGAAGAAATTACTAAAGTAAGACTGGCAAAGTAGTTTGAAAAGGCGCAAGAACGGGCACGAGTGATTTGGCATTTACAGGACAGAAACACTGCATGAGCAGACACTGTCTCAGAGACATTTCTAGCACGTGAATGGCCGTTCGCTGCTGAACCCTGCCTATGCCCAGACAATAAATCTGCTGGAGCAGGCAGAGCTCAGGAAAAAAACCTGAGATCCGGGCCGTATTTCCAGGTAGTCCTACAGCGTACAAAGCAGTCCCAGGGGGGAGCATCTCACAGCGCGAGGCCTGGGCTGTGACGTTCACTATCAGGAGTTTCATCCAGGTAGAAGCTGCTGCAGTACCAGCACGGGAAGCTGGAACACCCAGCAGAGAAGACATCCCCACGGCACCTCACCACCTCCTCGTGTTCTGTCTGCCCCGACAGCAGCTCCTTTGGGCCTTCTGTGCACCTGCTGCTCTGTTAAGTGCCCTGTCCTGCCGTGCACACCCTGTCTGCAATGCTCCTGATCACCAATGCTCCCAAAATGCTAGACACCCATCAGCTCCACCCCTCCAACGGGTTCCTTGCTCAGCAGGGTGCCTCTAGGACGGTCTCTGATTTCCCAGCAGTTCACTTACCTTCACCTCATTTGCCTTCTTAATTGGAGAAATATTCCATGTTGGAATCACCTAAAGAAAGCAAAAATAATTTAACTGTCTCTGAAGAGCACGGTGCTGCACACCTCAGACAATCCATTAAAACAAATGAGTGCTTAACCTTGATGCTTTCTTCTCCAAAGCAGCCAAGTAACAACGTACTTCAAACAAAGGCTTTCAAACTGCCCACGTGATCTCTACAGGCAGTAACTTTGGTGTAACGGATACTGTCAAGTCACTGCATTTTCTAACTCTGAACTGATTCTATTCTGCTCATGTAAAACTGATTGGTTTTTACATAGTTTTAACTTATTTCTTCATTCTAAGAGTAAATCACATAAAAGCACACTTTACACTTCTTTTAGAAGACCCAACAATCAAAAGCATTTGGGTAGAGGGAGGGTGGAACAGTAAAAGCAGATGAGTGGACTTACCACTCCTTTCTCCACAACTTCCTTCAGTTTGGAACGAGTCATTTTGGGTTCCTAAAAGTTTAAAACAAGACAACAACAATCTGTTCAGCTGTTTTCCTTAACTGCAGACTTTTCCCCAGCAACTCTTCACTGCAAGACTCTTTTTTTAAAGTTCATTACCTTTTAGACATGATCAGAGTGACGTCAAAAATAACCCCTCACAATTCTGTTCCATAATTTACACTCATACCCAGACACTGCTCACTTCATCCAGGTGGCAAATCTGGTAATGAGATGTAAATTATGGTACTACCTGTTGTGCCCACACTCCCCATAGTACATCATGGACCAAGAAGATAAGACTGGTGAAAGTATCAGGCATTCAGAATAACTGAAAAAGTTTTTTACTTACAAAAAGAGGTATATCTTCTGTCTCACTGATGGCTGCTTTCATCATGGCAACCACATGCTCATTTGTGATCACCTCCTACAGGTACACACAACAAAAATATCTTTTACATTCTGTTTGTTAAAAAGAAATAAACTTAAGTTTAAAATAAACTAGATGGAAACATGACAGAGAAATATTCAGTGAGCACTATACTTTGTGATTATACTGTAATAAAAAAAGATTGTTCAGTAATCAGACAAGAAAATATAAAGCAAGCACAAGCAGTGATAAAAACATTTGCACTACATTCTCTGTCAATACTCCACAGAATAGATTTCTGGCAGAAGGAAAGAAAATGGTCAAAACAAAAGGCCACACCAGTTTCCCTCCCCTCGTGTCACGTAATCAGTAAAATGTGCCAATCCCAGCCACACAAGAAATATTGCTATGAAGCTGCAACAGAAAACTTAAATCCTTAAGCGCTCACAGGCTTCCAAAATAGTAAGAGCCTAATTCTCTAGAGAAAGTACATAGTAACCTACTCTTTGAAACACTGTGCTACATTTCATAAAACGCTGTATATATTTAAAAGAAATCAGGAAAGGCAGAAGTGACCCAGTATCCATTAGTAAGTTTTCTGAAGGTTTCAGGGAAGGCAGGTGAATGTGAGATATTTACAGCCCCTCCACAGTGCCATGTGACAGAGAAAGGCATTAATTTATGGCACTTGCACAAAATCAGATGGTGAATCTATCCCAAAAAATCATGGCCAGTCTCCAGATTGTTTGCCACAGGGATTACAAAAAGGGAAAATTTCTGAGATCACCTGGATTAGAACAATACTGGCTGCAGGGTGGGCGGAAAGCAGCACAATTTTTTATTCTGGGGGAAAAAATACTATTGCTCAGCAGACCCTGCTCATGGGATAAACGGAAATCTACACCTAACATAAGCAAAGAACTGAAGTTTCACTACGCAGCTGTGACAGCACAGATATTCTTCCTGCAGTTCCTTCCTAACCACAAGTTGTGTGATAGACTAAAATGTTGGCTGGGGTCATTAGCGAAGAGTAATGCATTTCTGTCAGCACCACTAGAATTTCACCAGGATTTTATCATGAAACAGTTTCTTCAAAACAAGAAACAGTGAGTTCACAGTCTATCACAGTCAATCTCCTCACCCGGAAGCAGAAGTGTGCATTTTAGATCAGCTGCTCCTGCTATTATGGTACAGCAAGAGACCCATTTGCCGTTGTAAATAGATGGAAGTCAGGGATCAACACCTACTAACAAAGTCAGGTCCAGGTATCTTATATGTACACCACATTCTTCTCTCCTTATAGCTTTTTATAGGAGAGATTAGGACATGGGTGCCTACCACATCTTCCTTGTTTATTAAATCAAGTGCTACATTAGTCCTACACTCAAGTCTAGACTGCGCTTTGTTAAAAAGCCAGGCACTTCTCCGTTCCCTGTCACAGTTCCAAGCACTCACATGCAGGATGTTTCGTACGTTGACAACTGTCAGGTTATGTTGTTTAGCTCCATCTTCTAAGGTGCGATCGAGGGTATCATCTAGCTTGATGTCACAAGACAAAGATCCCTCCTCTTCTTGAGTTTTCCCTTCTCTTTTCCGTTTGGTTGCCTTCCTCCTCCTCCTCCTCCTCTCAATATCCTCTCCATCTTGGTCCTCTGAAAATTAACAAAAACAGAATCTAAAAATTCAAATACTTCACATCCAGCACATTCTGACAGCGAGTTCAAAACCAAAAAGCTAAAATCCTTCAGATACTGAAGTGGCAGCAGCTTTCCAACAGCAACTAGAAGCAGTCTTTTGAATGATGGATTCAAATTCTGCAGGACCTGAGTGAGTCACATTAGATAACCTTTATTTGCTTGACTATCTGCCATCTCTACTAGACTGATTTTACAGAATGGTCTCAGCAGCCCTTTTACACCTTTTCCAGAAGCAGGTGTTTTAAGTACACCCTCAAGATTAGAACAGCTGCAAAACTCCAGGCACCTCACAGCAAGAGCAGATTAGTTTCCAGAATTTAGTGTTTCCCAAGTGGTGCTGTTTTGCTGAGTCAGAAATGAAAGGATCCTAACTTCATCTGCAGGAAAGCAGTGTTTTTAGTAACCAAAAACTGCAGATCAGCTCTACCAAGTTCCACTTGGATACCTGTAGCTTATTTACCCACTGAATTAGAGCACTGGATGAAAACGTCAAAAAACCGTTTGCACCTAAACAGCTCCTGCCGTGGTGTGCACAACTCCAGAGCTCTGCATCTACTGTATCAAGTCACAGGTCTGTTCCTTGCCCAAAGCTTACCCAATGGAATAAACAGCCCCAAATCCTCATTTTCCTCATCAGTCTGCTGGGACCACTCACCAGCTCTGGCGTTCTTCAGTGGCTTCATCACGGTAGGATTTCTAACAGCCAGCTGCAAAGAACTTCTCACTGGAGACTCCTGCGCTGCAGACTGGTTTTCAGTCAGATACGGATCCCTCTGCGAATTTGCTTCCACCTCTGTATACAGCTTAGGTGCTTTCCCTGCAAAGGGCACACACTAGCTGCAGTCAGCCATGGCCTGTGGACACAGCTGAGTAAGGTTTAGAGGCTGCGGCCACCGCCAAACCTTCCCGTGGCCCATTCAAATCTGTTAACAATCAACTGCACGAGTCTAACCCAGCCGGTGAGTGACCCAGACACCCCGAGCACCGCGGCAGCAGCCCCTTCCTGCTGGAAACAAATCCAGGTGAAGAGATCCCCACCTCCAGCTCTTTCAGTCTTGCTCCCTCCACTATCAGTTCTGCATCCCTACGCTCCGGACCCCTCAAACGATCCAATCACAAAAACCAGATGATTTGGTTAAAACGTGGTTGCACTCCCTGCTGTATAAATACAACTGCACCAACAGAAATCAACAGCTAGGGGCAGGCACTCCCTCACCCAGACTACAACCTCAGGACACAGCCACCCTGGGCTTTTAAAAGCCCAGGCACTGCTGATGAGTGGCGACAGCCCCCTCCTGCTCCTATGCCGCACGGTCCTCGAAAACAACTGTCAACTGACCCCTGTTCCACTCCCCTTCCTGCCAACACAAAATCAGATTTCAGTCAAAATCAGTGAGCTAATCACAGCAGCCCAGGGTCCCACAAGGAAATGAGGAAGCACTGTCCCTTTTTGCTGCAACCTGGAGTTAGATGGGCTTACAATGATTATTAAAAACCAGCTGGAACCTAAAGTTTCATGAACACAAGGACAAAAACACATCGTCACCCAATAAAACCAGCTCCCCAACACCGCAGCAGGTGCTGCTCCGGGCTGGCACAGCGATCTGTGTAGCTGTGCAGAAAAATCAGATCAGGGAGTTGACCCAGACGGAGAAGAAAAATCACCACCCCCACACGCCCACTTTTTTTTTTACCAGATCAATTCACCCGTTTCATTGAGCTCAGAGACAAAGAAGTATGCCAGGTAAAGAGAAAAAGAATAGGACTGGTAATGTGAGGAAAGAGGGAAAACCCACTCATTTCAGTAAACTTAAAGACAACAGGAGTTACAAAGTGAGCATCGCTTTGATCACGAATACCTCTCAACTCCCTCACAAGCTCACACATCACACTTTCACTGAGTGAACCTCAGAGCTAACAAAATTCACCAGGGCTTTTTACACAAACTTCAAAAATATCTACATTCTGTAACGAATTTATCACTCGATATTAACACAGTTCTACTTGTATCAGCTCTCGTAAAGGATCACAGTAGAGCCCCACACAAGTGCCCCTCTGGACTACTTTTCTAAATGCTTGAAAAAATTACCTTCTGAGAATGAAAGCAAATATTAAAAACTCTGAAAATAAGTATTTTTGGAAGCAGCAGCTTGCACTTGTGCCTGTCTCGCAACTCAGTAGCCAAACATTTGTTTTTAAAAACTAAATGCAAGGTGAATGTTTCAAATGAACGCCTGTATTTACAGAGACTTGTCCAAAGACTGAAAGTACCATATCCTGCAGCAGGTAAAACCTGAGAAATATGTCTGTGAAACTTACTGTTAGGACTGTTCGCTATTACAATCCATAAAAGATTAAGCACCGAGGCAAGCCCCAGAAAATGCATGCAAGTTCGTAAAACTGGGTACTTTAGATTAGAAGTTTGGAAAAACAAACAAACAACTTCTGAAGTGCTCAGTGTCTGGCAGCGCTAGAGGCAAGCGGCTTAAGTTCTTGATTAGTTTTCTAATGTTTTAAGGAAGGAAAGTCCCCAAACTTTGAACATGGGATGGCTCCTAACCTGTAACACTTCAGAGAAAAAAACCCAAACCCCAAAACTCACAAGAACTAAGCACCCGAAGGAGCAGCGTTAACGAACACGGCCCCGAAGCGCTCCCTTAGCCCACCCGGCGACGGGCAGAGCTGGCAGGGCCGAGGCCCGCCCGGCAGCCGGGGGACGGCGTGCGGAGCCCCGCGGACACCCCAAAACCCGCCCGGGCCGGGCAGCGCGCAGCTTTACCTTCCGCCGCCGCCTCGGGACTCCGCAGGCCCTCGGGGAGCGGGGCGGCAGCACAGGCCTCCTTCGCGCCCGGCGCCTCCTGACCGGCGCCCGGGGCCGCCCTGGCGAGGGGCCTCTTCCCGCCCTTCAGCGAGGCCTCCCCTGGCCCCCTCCACACGGCCGGGCCGCAGGAGGGCGACCCGCCGGCCCGGGCCACCGGCGCCGCCTTGGCGGAGGAGCCGCCATCGGCTGCGTCCGCCGAGGAGGAGCCGCCGGCGCCGGGCTGCTCCCCGTCCTCCCCGCCGCCGCGCTCCCGCGGGCTCGGCGGCCCCGCCACCGCCGCTCTCCTCTTCTTGCAGGGCAGCATCTTCAGCGAGAGCGACATCCCGGCGCCCACCTGGAAGACAGGAAAGCGGCTGGCCGCGCGGCACCGCCGCCCGGGCCCCGCCGCCCCGTCCCGCTCGCTCCGCAGGAAGCGGAAGCGCCGCGGGGCCGGCCCGCCGCGCAGGCGCCGCGCCGCCATGTCGGCCGGGCGCGGGGAGAGCCGCCGCCATGTTGGCGGCGCGCGGGCCGCCAGCCCCGCCGTGACGACGCGGAGCGCCGGGGGCGGCGAGCGCGGCCGCCGCCATCTTTGCTGGGCGACGCCACCGGGCACCGGGCGCCGCGCCCGCTGCCCAGCTCCGGCGCTGCCCCCCGCCGCCGCCGCCTCCGCCTCGGAGGGTCTTCCCGTGAGGGGGGGACGGAGGGAGGGAGAGAGGGCTTGCCGGCTCTACTGCCCGCGCTCCCCGCAGCGCCCCTCGGCCCCGGTGCCGTCCCCCTGACGGCGGGAGCGGGGTGACCGGCCCCGCGAGCCCACGCACACGCCGCTGCTCTGCCCCCCGGCTCCTCGCCCGGGAGGCGCGGCCGGAGCCCCGACACTTGCCGAGTCACCGCCGGGCGGCTGCGGGGCGGGGCCGGCCGCCGGCTGGCGCGGGAGGGGCGGGCCGGGCCGCCGGGCGGGGCCGGGCGGGGCCTGCGCCGCATCGGGACCAGTCGGCAGCTCCTGCATCCCGGGCTGCGAGCATCCTCCGGGCGGGGGCCGGTACCGCGGCGCCTCCGCACCGGGCTCCGCATCCCGGCTGCCCCGGCCTAACCTGGGGCCATGGCGGAGATCACCAGCGTCCACCCCGGCTTCGGTGAGTGGGGCCGGGCCGCGCGGAGGGGGCCCCTTCCTCCGCCCCGGCAGCGCCCGGGCGAGGCCCCGCGCGGCGCCCGCCGCCCCCGAGGCCGGGCCCTGCGCGGCGCCATCGGCCCCGCTCGCCGCGCGGAGGCGAACCGCGCCGGTCCCCGCCGCCCCCCGCGGGCCGGTCGCCCCCTTTCCCCGGCGCAGCCAACACCCACCGCTGGCCGCCGGCTGCTGGGGCGGTGCCAGCGCTCGCCCCCGGAGCCGCCGCGGGAGCCGCGCCGCGGGCCGGCCTGGCCGTGGGCAGCGGAGCCCCGGCCCGCGGGGAGCAGGTGCGCGGCCGGGCCGGGCGGCCCCGCCGCATGACGTGATGTCTGTGCCGGGCCGCGCCGCGCCCCGGCCTTTGTTCGCGCCTCCCCGGGGGCTGAGGCGGCTGCGGCACCGGCACCGGCGGCCCGACAAGGCGGGGCCTGCCAGGGCGGCCGGGGAGGGGGGTCCGCGGGCGGCGGCGCGGGTGGGGAGGGGGCGGCGGCGGCGGCAACGGGGGGGGGGTTGGTACGGGCCGGCGGCAGCGGGGGCGTCTCGCCGGGCCGGGTGGCGGGGCGGGGGGCAAGGCCGGCCCAGGGGGCAAGGCCAGGCCGGGACCGGAGCGCGGCCCGGGCCCCCGTGGAGCCGAGAGCCGGTCCTGGGGCTCCCGGGAGCGCCTCGGTGGCACCGGAGAAACTACAAACCCTGCAAAATCATCAGAGGCGAAGCGGCCCGGGGCCGTGCCTGGGTGGCCGCGCTCCAGCCTGGCACAGACGTGGCGCGGCTCCCTGGGCCGCCGGTGAAAGAATTCTCCCGAGCTGGTATTTGCGAATATTTAAGACGCTTTTTTTTCCTGTAGTCCGGTGGGTGACAAGGGCTGGTACCGCAGCGCCGGGTGTCTGTGTCGGTTGGGTTTCTCCAGTCCTGAAGATTCACAGTGCTGCCTCTTTCGGGCCTCCAGCAATTGACTGACCTTCCCCTCAGACCATAAGGCCTTGTAGTTAAAACACAGTTACTAAATCTCCTTTAAATTCTGACGTACTTAATAACAATTCTTCATACTATTTAATTTATCTGAGGAGCAATGTATCTTATTTACTTTTTTACCTTCTGCGCTTCCTGGAATCCAAGAGCCATGTGCTGTCATCGTTGAACCGTTGGCCACCATTAGCCATTAGGGTACCGTTAGCAAACATCAGTTTTAAAAGGCAGTTTTCCATGATTTTTCATTAATTGGAAAATAATTCCGTATCCCAAAAAGTTGAGTTTGTTTCAGTTAAATCTCGGCTTCACATCAGCACAAAGGTCTCTTCTGTAAAGTTTAAATAAAAAAGCATGGCTCTGCTCTTTTTTTGAGAGAGGAGACAGGCTGTGGTGCCATTTAACACGGACATTAAGCACAGTGAAGTGCTCTGAAAGCTGCAAAAGCTTAACTAAAATTGGGTTTAGGCAGTTTTACATCACTGTAGTTTTCACCTGGAAGGAATTACGGAGACAGGACTGATGAATGTATGGAATGATTACATAAGTAGGAGTCTTCAGCCAGGAAAAGAGGGGTGTTACGAGCATTGCAGAGCAGGGAACAATTGCTCCGTTTCTTCTAATGCAAGAACAAACATCAAATGAAATGAGGTGGGGTGGGCTCAAAATAAAAGCCCTTGTTTACTCGTGCCGTGTAATTAAGCTGAGGAACTCTTTGCCACAGAACATTATGGGTGCCAGATTTAAGAGTTAAGATAATTTGATGGAAGAAGGATCACAAAGACTTGCTTGGTGCTTTCTAGTGTGACTGCTGGTGCCTTCTAAAAGTGTCCCATCAGGTCTGCAGGCAGTGAAGGGACAAGGGCTGGTTCTGCGAAGACACGATAGAAACAAAACACACACCCAAACCAGAGATCAGAATAAGGAGTTTTGGCATTTGTCCTTTTTTGCGTGTCCACTGAAGCTTTTAATGTCTGTGTATGCCTGAGTTGTGTTCAGGTTAGCTGTGGTTTAACCCCAGCCTAAGCACCACCCAGCCACTTGTTCCCTCCCCTCATAGCGGGATGGGGGGGAGGGAATCAGAAAAAGTAAGAAAACTTGTGGGTTGGGATGAAGACAGTTTAATAGGGAAAGCAAAAGCCACGCACGCCAGCAGAGCGAGACAAGGAATTCGTTCAGCACTTCCCCTCAGCAGGCAGGTGCTCAGCCACTCCCAGGACAGCTGGGCTCCATCACATGGCACTTGGGAAGACTAACACCATCACTCCAAGCGTCCCCCCTTCCCTTCCTCCTCCTTCCCCCCTTCCTCCTCCCTCCCCTGGCTCAGCTGGCCCAGCTGTGTCCCTTCCCAGCCTCCTCGCCTCGGGGGGGGGGGGGGGGGAGAAGAACAGCTCAGCAGTAATTAAACATCTTTCTGTTATCAATACTCTTTTCACCCCCATACCAGCTACTGTGAAAAAAATTAACTCTATCCCATCCAAAACCAGCACAAGCTGTTAAAAACCACTCGCTTAATTTCAAAGAGGAAACAAAACCAAAACTTGTGGTTTGGGGGCTGTTTTGTTTAATATTATGAATCCTTTAGTTCATTCAATCCAAGACTATACTTGCAGTGGGGCCTGAAACAGATTTATCTGTGAAGTCAATCACCATTGCAAAAGACTTCCAGTTTCAGTCTGGGAAAGCTTCTGTCTAACCAAAAGTGGTTTTGCCACTTTTGCAAAAAGGAGACGTATTCTCTTGAAAGTCAGAGTTTTCCCTGAGCCTATCAGATATTCAGATGAGAGTCTGGCAGTCTTGTCTTCTTGCCTGTTAACCTCAATAAATAGTAATGTGGAAAGAACAGAGAAAATACAAAGTCAAGGTGCTCTCTATAGCTTTAAGTATGAGGTTGGAAGATTATTTTCTCCTGTTTATGGTACAGAATGACAATAGGGAAGTCAGACAAGCTCACTGTCTTTACTAGCTGTTCCGTTTAGCTATTGCCATGATTGTCATGACCATGATTATTGGTTCTCCCTTTTACTATGGAAGCAGTTTGGACAATTTATAAAGAAAGAGATGTAGGGCTAGAGGGCCTTTTTGTTTCCTTGCTTCCAAAAAAAAAAAAAAAAAAAAATTGCTTTAATGATGATTAAACCAGTAATACAATGTTATAAGAAAAGCCTGGCTCTACCTTGCCCATAACCTCCCACCAAGAAATTGAAGACAGCAAAAATATTGCTCCCTTTTCCTTCCCTTTTAAGACTGAACAAACCCTGCTTTTTTGGTCTCTCCTCATCTTCCATCTGCTCTCCATCCGCTCCAACTTTTTAATCATCTTGGTGGCCCTTGACTGGGCTTGCTTGAGGATCTCAATGTAACGTACTGGGGAGCTCAACACAACTGGTTTCATTCTGTGTCTTGGTAATACTTGGTAATACTCCAAAGCCAACCGTTATAAATAGAAAATAACTAGCATGGATGCTAAAAATGAACACGGTGCTTTTTTATTCCAGCTTGTCATTATTGAAAAACATGGTTGACATAAGCTCTAGAAAGTATGAAATAATCCCTAAATCCAAATACAGGATTATCTGCCCCTTGCTTTTGGACATTGCCTTTCCACATGAAATTCTGTGTATAGCATTGGCCCCATATCTGCCCTAAGGGGCTAGGAGAAAACAATCACCCGTTAACCATTTCAGGCCAAAGTGATTTCTTTATTAACAATTTTTAAGGAGAACTCTAGAGCCAGTGTTATGGCCATATTTCTTACTCCCTTCCCTTTGTTAAAATAGAATTGTGTAATGTTTCTGAACGTGCTTCCGGCAAATCAAGAAACCATATTCCTGTGGAGACGCTGGTAATGCGGGAGCTTGATTTGGCAAGATAGAGCAGTCAACCCTTTGAAATTCTGAGCATGTGAAACACAGGTCAAGCGTGCCTCAGGAAGGGAAAATGTTTCCCATGTGGGAAAATATAAAAGAAGTAATTTTTTATTCTGGGGAAGCTTTGATCCCAAGATCATTGACTTGAGGATAACACAATAGTACGGTGCAGATCTCTCTGCAGCTGTGCTTGGCCCCGTGGGGGCACGGCCACCATGGAGGTAGGAGCCTGTTCTGACTGCTGTGTCTTCTCTGCAGATGTCTCTCCAGTTGTGGCAGGCCTTATCGGTGCTACTGTCCTTGTGGTTTCTATCTCAGTAACAGTTTTTGTGTGGACATGCTGTCACCAGCAAGCAGAAAAGAAGCACAAAACCCCACCCTATAAATTCATTCACATGTTGAAAGGCATCAGTATCTATCCGGAGACCTTGAGTAACAAGAAGAAAATTAACCGAATCCGGAGAGACAAGAATGGCACTCCTAAGGAGACTGCAAGGGGAAACCTCTTGGTGGATGCTGCTGAATCTGGTTTAATAGGCTCCGATAAGGCTCCAGATGGGCCGAATGCAGCCCCCCACGTCGACCAGCTCCCAATAAAAGTAGATTATGGAGATGAACTAAGTCCAGATCAAAGCCTCACTCCAGGAGGAAGTAAAACTTCCTCCCCATCTTCTCCAGGGGATGACGTCATGTTGGGTGAACTGACTTTCTCAGTGGACTACAACTTCCCTAAAAAAGCGCTGGTGGTTACCATTCAGGAGGCTCACGGGCTGCCAGTGATGGATGAGCACACTCAGAGCTCCGACCCTTACATCAAGATGACAATTCTTCCAGACAAAAGGCATCGAGTGAAGACTCGTGTACTTCGCAAGACGCTAGACCCAGTCTTTGATGAGACCTTCACCTTCTACGGGATCCCCTACAGCCAGCTCCAGGATTTGGTGCTTCACTTCCTCGTGCTGAGCTTCGATCGCTTTTCTCGAGATGATGTTATTGGAGAGGTCATGGTGCCCCTTGCAGGGGTGGATCCAAGCACTGGAAAGGTTCAGCTGACCAGGGAGATCCTCAAAAGGAACATACAAGTAAGTCATTTCATGCACAAGGCTCCTTGCCTTGTATTTGATCCCAGTGCTTTTGATCTGGAAGCCTCCATGGTTTAATGAGCAGCAAGACTGCAAATTCTTAGTCACGAAACCCGTTTTTCCCCAGATATCTATTACTGGTATTCGGGGGCTGTGCTCTTTTAAGTTAGGCAGCTCGCTGCTGGGTGGTTGTGGTGGTTTGAGAAGGCATGGTCACTATTTCAGCATAGAAATGATGAATGTTGTAACTGGTGATGCCAAGAAAAAAGGCCAAGTCCCCATCTCCCAGTAAAAGAGATGATAAACAGAACATTCATCTGCAAAGACAGACATCACAGAGAGGGAGGTTTGTCTGGTCTGACCATTTTAGACACCTGCACTTGGAATTATCCACACTGAATTGTTACTGTAAGTGGGAATACACCAGTGTAGTCAGAGGAGCCTGACGGGATTCCTCTTCTCCTAGAGCAGATCTCAGCTCAGATGAATCCCACCCTGGGTTACTACTTTTTTTCCTTACTTAAGAACAAAGTGTGTCTAAGATGGTTTTGGCAAATGTGGACATCTAAAATTCAGGTGAAATGAATCCCACTCTCAGTGTCTCGTTCTGTAAACTAGAAAGAGGAACAATCCATAGAAGATGTTAAGGCTCCCACTGGGGAAGATGTCTTCTGTCCTTAGAAAATAAACTATGCTTGGGTAGGAGGATGAAGTGGTACTTAAGATTTTTATTTTCTTACTTTATTTTTGCTACCCATCCTCCAGCTTCAATAGAAAAAGGCATTTCAGATCACTGTCTTAACACACTGGAAATAGCTGCTGGGCTCTATAAAATACCTCATTAGGTCCTAGAGTGGTGATATTTGACTTGAAAAGTTTTTTCTGCTATATGGGACACAACTTTTAAAAAAATGTTATTTAAAGGAGACTCTATGTCAATGACCCAAAACCAAAAGAATTCCAGCAAAACCAGAGTTCTGGTTATTACTCTGCTTTCCTTAGGTTCTTGGAAAGCTTTATATCGTGATAAAAGAAGTGGCTGGTTTAGGTTCTTTCAATACTATTCACTGCATTGACCACATCTCTTAGAAGTAATAGATTAAAAATAGAGGAAAAAGGTCACGCTAAATAAAAATAGATTTAATCAAGGATGCAAATTATTTAGCATTAGTAATCAAACCCCGATTTACCTTGGTGTCAGGTGTGCATCCTTGAAAATCTGTGTAGTTCCACAATGTCAAAACCCATTATTGAGCAAAGTTTTCAGTGTCAGAAAGCTTGAAACTTTTGAATTTCTAAAAATTTGAAAACTTTGAAAATCTGGAATTCAGAATTGCATTTAAAACCCAGTAAATTATTGCACTGATCCAGGCCAGCAAAGGTGTACATCCCATCCTAATGAACGTTCCCAATAATTTCTAACAGACGCTCTAAGAATGCAAATTACTCTGAAGTAACTGCATTAAATTACTTCAGACTAAAAGAAGCCCCAAACTCTTAACAACATACAACTACCCCTGCCCCAGCCACCTCTCTGGCTGTTGTATCTGGTGTATCCAAGGAGCCAGAGTTCTGAACATTTCCCTTCTGGAGCCAGGAACTTGCTCATATATTTACTCTCCTGGAAGAATTTTGCATGAACAGCAATAGCCTTTGTTACTTGCATTTGGAAAACTTCTCTTAAACACACAGAAACTGCTCAAATAAAAAGAAACCACCAAAATTATCATGAACATTTTCCGTGGTTGTTTTCCCTGCTAAGCTGAGTAAGTTGAAAGAACAGCTTCACCCCTTAGGTGATCACCGGAGCGTTGAGTGGGATGTTTGCTGTAGTGCTTCACCGGTTTGAAGGGAGAAAAAATTCCTTCATTTGGGAATCTCCCCCCCACCCCGCCCCCAGCCTTTGCTCTGCTGGGTTCACAGTACCAGACAGCAACAGGGGCAGGAGGAGGGCAAGGGACCAAGAGTGAAAACCTTGAGCAGGGAGCTGCTGCAGTAGCCCTGCTGGTGGTGCGTGACTGGCACCACATCATTTCATACCCGTTGCTAATGCTGTTGGCCTCGAGAGCAAATAAACTTAATCTAAATTAGTGCCATCTCAAGGAAAGTTAACGTAACGCCATTTGGAAACTACAACTAATTATCTTAATACTATGTTACTATTTGAAAGGATATACAGCAAGTTTAACTGAATAGATCTCATCTTTTATCTTCACCCCGTACCTTTGCAGACTAAACGGGCGGTGAAAGTGTCAGAGCACGCCCAAAGAGTTGAAGGGCTCGGCCGTTGAAGTTCCACCCAAAGTCAGTGAAATTTAAGCTCCTAAAACCCACAGACACCTCTAGCAGCAGATCCCAAAAGGCAGCCAGAGGTGCTCTTCCCCCAGCGCGTGCCCACCAGCTCTGCCCTCGTGGAAAGACAGAGTTCAAGGGGGGAGGCTGCAGTGGTGCTCCCTGCACGCAGTGGGCAAAGGGCGAACAGCACGGGATGACTTACCTCGTCCCACTCACTCCTTCCCCCAGAGGCTCCATCTGCCTGAGGCACTTAAAATGGCCTGCATCTCATTTTCTAACTTTCTAGGAATTTAGCACAAGGAAAGGAAGTTCTGGCGACCTCCAGCCCCCTGTATAAGACTGTCTTGTGCTAATAAGATCCTTCTGTTTCTTTTTCACAGAAATGCATTAGCAGGGGGGAGCTGCAAGTCTCCTTGTCTTATCAGCCTGTGGCGCAGAGAATGACTGTTGTGGTACTGAAAGCCAGACATTTGCCAAAGATGGATATCACTGGCCTCTCAGGTAGAAGCTATTTTCTCCACCTCTAAACATGTAGAAAAAAAAAAATTTAAAAATCTCCAAGTTGACTTTCAGATCTTTTCACCTCTCTTATCTGAAGATTTTGTTTGTTTGCACGCTTGTTCTCAAACTCTAAGGGCAGTGGATCACGATGAATGATCCCTCACTCACCAGCAGATGGTTACACAAACAAAACGAAATCCTTCCTGCTGGGAGACCAGCAGTCACATCTCTCTGGCATCACCTGGTTATTTTCTGAAGACAACATTTCCCAAATTCAGCACAGCTCCGTGATGCTTTGGCCAGACTGTGCAGGCTCTGTGCCTTCACGCTGCTGTCGCTCAGCATTGCCCCTCGCAGTATTTTTTCCACAGCACAACCACTGCTTGGTGTGTTACCTCAAACCCTGCCCCTAGGAGGGGAGGGTCAAAGAGAGCAGCCTGAAAAAGAGGAGTGATAGCCTCAGAACAGAGAGGATTAAGCTTACATGGGATTTTTTTAGCTTTTTGTTGTTCCACTATTTGAAGAGAAGAGCAGTTGTTCTGGCTATCCTATTGTCACAGTCACAGAATCTCAGTCTCCTGAATCCCCCCTTAGCAAAGTTTCCTTCAGGGTTATGGCAAAATGGTTGGAATCAACCTGACGTTCATTAACAGCCCAAATGATAGAAAATTTAGTCCTGTTTTTGCAGCTTTGTCCTGTCCACCTCAGAAAGAAAACAAACTAGGCTCAATTCTCTACTATAGGACTTAAATTTTACTCTTTCTTAATAAAAATAAAAGCTTTCTATGTGTGGTCTCCAACTACAGGATAAATTTTTTAACTGTTCTACCTGCTGAATCTTGCCAGACTAACATAATTTCTTTATATAATCTTTATATTCTGCATAAGCTCAGAATTTCAGCTGGATAAAAAAAAAAAGGTGAAAATCAGCTGGTGTCAGCTGGGCATGTGACTTCCAGCTTCAAAACTTGTGTTGTGAAAAAAAAAAAAAGCACTGTGTGCCTGCTATCTTAATTTAAATCCTAAACAAGCATCTGCACAAAGAGCAAGCGGACTGATAAAACAACAGTGTGAGAATGATGGAAAAATGAAGGCTTGGTTTTAAACTTTCTTTTTTCAGCACCTTCCACTACAAATGTTTTCCATCTGCAGATTATTAAAAAGTGTTTTGATGCTTTGTTGGGCTATTTCCTGAAAGAGGGTAAAAATATTTGTTATAGATGACAGTGAACAGTGAAAGTTTTGGCCAGCTGGGCACCGACCTCACCAAAACTCTACGTGTTTGGTGTTTCTAGGATGAGTTACTGCAGTTCACGTGTGACTGGCTTCCCCCCAGTCCCCAGGTAGTGTTGAACCTCATAAAGACGTTGCGCAGTGACCACCAGCTGGTTGCTTTGCAATCAGAAAATACACCAACAGCAGCCGAGCCCACACCATTTGCTTGAGCTGGCTCACGTTCAGCAGCTAAAGCCCACCCGTCACTTCCAGGAGCCTTCCTGGGCTGTGTTATTAGTTCATTTCTCTTTTCTCTGGCAGATCCCTACGTTAAGGTGAACGTTTATTACGGAAGAAAGCGCATAGCAAAAAAGAAGACTCACGTGAAGAAGTGCACTTTGAATCCTGTCTTCAACGAATCCTTCATTTACGATATCCCCGTCGATCTCCTTCCTGACATCAGTATTGAATTTCTAGTGATCGATTTTGACCGTACCACGAAAAACGAAGTGGTGGGACGGCTGATCCTGGGAGCGCACAGCGTCACGGCGGGGGGCGTGGAGCACTGGCGAGAGGTGTGCGACAACCCCAGGAAGCCAGTTGCCAAATGGCACAGCCTGAGCGAGTACTAGCGGAGGGTACGGCAGCCACAGCCGACGCGTAGAACAGACTTAAACCTTGTTTTAGCTGTAGAACTAAACTTTCATAAGAAGCAGCAGCTGATTGGTTCTCTAGTGATGTGATTTTGCAGGGCACTAAAATTCTAAAGAGCATTAAATGGAAAAAAATAAAAAAACCACGAATATATATAACAGTGTAATCACACTATTGCATGCCTAATACAAACAAATTAGTATAACTACCAATATCAAGTTGCAGATTTTAATACAATTATCTGTCACTATGGAAGTTGTGTTTGTGCCGAACTGTCTTTGCTGGTATTCACCAAGATTGGCCTGTCTTTATTAGGCTTCTCCCAAAGTTTCTGAATTCTGCTGTTTAACCTCTAGTTTCTTGTTAGTTTGCCTGCCCATTGGTTCTTGCAGTTCTGTTCTTTGCTGGTTTGGGAGTACCAACCGCATCTCCACATAAAGGTGGTTTAGAATTCTGCACTAGCACAAAAAGAAAATACAGGGGAAAAATGGCACTTTCCTTCAGAGAAGAAATAATTCTGTTGTCAGGGACTGGAAGACTTGCCGTTGCGATGTACTTGTTGTGGAGCTATGAGGTCACAACGTCCAAGATCTGCATCTAAAATTCAAACACACATAAACTGATCACGTTGCTTTTGCCACAGGAAAGTTAGCACAGGCATGATCTCACAGACTGTGAGAATTGGGGAAACTCTGCTCTATTTCATGTTATTCAACCCTGTCTGTGCGTGAAGGGCCCAAGATAAAACCAAAAACTGACATGTAAGGAAACTCTTGATGATTTTTTTTAAACGTTAAATGTGAAATTCTACACGATTGAGAAGTTCTGTTATAATGGCATAACATACCTGAGATGGGAAAATATCTTTGGGGAGGAGGTTTTAAGTGAAAAGATGACAAAAACTTCCCTTCATTCATACTTGAGTCAATTTGAATTGTATATGATCTTGTAGTTACCTAAGAGCCAGCTCTCAAAAAAGGAGTAAACATGGGACAAAGCCTGTCACTGCAAAATGTGACAGGCTCTTCGTGAAGTTAATTTTAGAGTTTCAAGGCAGCTTGAGATAGTTCTTAAATTGTGAATGACTTCTGAGACTTAGGATTTGCTCACCATCACCTCTGAAGTGTAAAAACGTTGCGTGACCTGGAGCACTTCAGGCTATTAACCCTGAATAGTCAGTAGTTTTGAACAGAAGTTCATAAAAGTTCCACAAATAGAAGTTTGGAAGTAGCTGCGTTCGATCTCATGGTAAACCCTCGCCTCTGAACTGGTTTTGTACAAGACAGCAGCATCCTGGCAAGTAATTCAATTTGGCTGCTTATTACATTCAAGCCAGGAAAGATGTAAGGATGCTAATTGGCAGCAAATAATTAATTGTAAACATTGTTGGTAAACTGAGCGGAAATAGTTATAACAGGCTGTAGAAATTAAAATTATTTCTGAACTCTCCAATGGAAATATGAAGCAGAAGCGAGCTTGCAAAGAGGCACGTCAAGACCACAGATTTTCAGTAAACACTTAGTTGCTTCCAGGCAGCCAGTCTGTTCTGTGCCCTGTGGAATGTAAATCACGTATTATAATTTTTTAAATTTTAAGATCGTTTAACTACTTACAGGACTTGACTACTGAATTTTAGAGCCCTGTTGGAAAAATGATCCTTTCCACCTTCATGGTACTGAAAGAAGAATAACTGAGCAAGTCTTACTCGGTTTCCTCTCCAGCCACCACGTAAAGCAGCAGCTGCTGGGAGGGCTCCTCGTGCAAACAGTCAGCACTTTGTTAGTTGGCAATACTTGGGCATCTCTTCCTAAGAAATTATTTTTGGAAAGCTGGATTTCCTCACTCGTAGCATGTTACTCATTGAACCTCCCTTCCAGGCAGTGTCTTTTTAGCAACAAAAGTTGCACTGAAGCTGAAGCTCTCTAGTTCTCAGCCTTGCATGGCAGACAGAAGCGTGGACTTTGTTCATGCTTTCTCAATCCTGACGATGAGGATTTCTGCCTGAGGTTACAGTAGATTTTATCTTTGTCTTAAATGCTTTCTAGCTCATGCTCTATTAGTGGCCCACAGCCACAAACCAGAGAACGAGTTCTCCCTTGGAAATTGGTGTGTAGATCTGTTTCAATCCTAGTTTTTGCACTAAGCAATTGCGTTGCTGAAGTTGAGCAACTGTCACGACTTTTCCTCGGAACATGCTTTCCAACACCGCTCCAGCCATCCGAATAGGATGTACTAACAACAAACAACAACGTTTCCTTCTCTCCCTTCGGTGTGAAAAGCATGCTTCAGCCTAGATGATCTCCTTCTAATTCCTTTAGTTGCAAAGGAAAGATGAACTTCTTGTCAAGGAAACACGCTCAGGGTAAATAGACGTAGGCTATCGGGCAGATAGGAGTAGCTCCAACACTTCTGGAATAATAGGAAACTGAAGATGTGCAGATATATATTTTTTAAAACGTAAAAATAGACAGTAAGTGACAGCGGACTCACTGTAAAATCTCCCAGGTGTGGTTATTCTTTACCTTGTGTCTTCTATTGTAAAATTAACTTGGACAGTTACAACTTTGTGTGAAAAAAAGAAAAAAAAAAAAAGGTAAAAAACCTAACTCAACATGTGTGAAACTGCATAATGCTGTAAGCTAATCTACATTATGTAATGCTATCTTGTATGTTGAATTTGTTAACGCACATTGAGCGTGCAAATAAAAATTAAATCACTTTAGCTGCTGCCTGTGCCGTGTTTGACCACACATACACGACTACAGGAACAGGACTAACAGGAATCTGTTTCTAAAAAACAGGCATTTCTGCCGTGACAGTGCACAGGAAAAGCATACACAAAATAAATCTCAAAGAAATAAAGTGACAGAATGCAGTATAACACTATTACTTAAGCGTTAGCGCATACAGAACCTCTCCGTTATCTACACAGCATTATGATTTGGCATAAATGGATATTCATTAGTTAAATCTAATCTAGGTGAAAAAACAGGACATTAGACGGGCAGAAAAAGAAGCAATTTGACTCCAATATTTGTAATTTAAAAGCATTCCTTTTAGTCAAAGCTGAGTTCTCCAGGAGCACTTCTGTCCTCTCGCTGAGGGATGTGACAGCCTCTGCTAAAGGACAGTGATCTGCCTTCCCTGACTTGTTTTTCTGCAGCTCCCGTCAGCACCACACAGACAATATTGCCAGGCACAAAGCCACGTCTTTAGAAAATGCCAAATAGTACCGAGCAGGAGCTGTGTTTCCCCAGCAACACAGACCACAGCCAGCACTTCAATGCCGTACTTCGCTCCTTTTGAGAGCTTCCCACGTAGCAAAGGACCAACCTCCGGAGGCGTTTTAGGTGTCCCGGTCCTTAAAATGAGCTGCAGGGCTCGTCTTCAGGGAACCAGTTTCAGCCCAAGCCTTACAAACAGATCGTGTAACGCCCCAGAAAAAGGGACGTGGCCAGCGCTGCAGCTCTTCACGCGGCAGAAGGGTGTCACACTCCGAGCAAAGCGCCTCGCATGCCTTCTCCAACACAAATACACCACAGTTGACACTAAAACCCAACTCTCTCCAACTTTACTCCAGGATAAAGATGAAATTTGTAATTAGCCTGACCTGACTCCTGCTCCGGTGCTTCAATCCCAGTCAGACAAGGTGCCAAACAGACTGCAACACCCGAAGGCGCTGCGGTTACGCAGGGCCTGTGCACACACCCCCATCCCTTAACCACTCAGTGATTTATCACGGTAACCACCACACTTACTAGAGCAGTTGGCTAAAACTGCTCAGCCACAGCGCACAGTTGCTGATTATTTTCTACTTATTGTGCAAGATGCGAAAGAAAATCTCCCTTCATCCTTCTCTGCTTGGCTTCTGCATCTACTACTGCATGCCTTGAACAAACATGCCGTTTCAGGTTCTTACACCATTCAGCTGAAACAGAAACAAAAGAATTTGCATAAGAAAAAAAAGAAAACAGAATGGGTTTGACAAACCATGAAAAAAGAAATGGTTTTGTGGAGAGCATGGAAGCTCAGCTCTGACTCTCTTCCCACCTTCCTTGGGTACTGGTGCCATTTAAACCAGCATGATTTTGCGCTGCTTTCAGCACAGTCGGGTCTCTCCTCCTCTGACAGCTTCTGCCTCACCTAATTCCTGGTAGAAGCGAGTCGTGTTGCCAAGGCAATGAGAGTCACTTTGGATGGCAGACGCTGGGTCAACACTCTTTCGGTATTTCCTTCGAGCGGGCCGGGTCAGGAATAGCTCCGTCTCCTCTCTGTGCCTCGAGCGCGGGGGATTGTGCTGAGAGGGAAGAAGCTGCTGTCAGACGGGTCCCTCTGAGGGGCTTCAGAGCGCCCTTATTTCACCCTCATTAACATGCAAGAACTGGATCTCCAGCATTCAACCAGCCACACCCCCACGTCAGACAGACCACTGGGCCCCCAGCCTCAACGCTGGTCTTGTGGAAACTTCTGGAGTCACCTCTGCTGTCTAAAACCAAGGCAGACCCTGGCGGAGCCCACGGCACCGGCACAGCCCGGGCCTGCGACACAGCACCTGCCTGCACGTCTGCAACACGGCGTCCAAACTCCTGGTGCCACTTCTGGAAGTACAGAGTTGTTGGGGAGACAGAATAAAAATACAAAGTACAGAATTGCTGGGGAGACAGAACAGAAATAAAAATAGAAAGTAGAGAATTGTTGGGGAGACAGAATAGAAATAAAAATAAAAATAGAAAGTACAGAATTGTTGAGGAGACAGAATAGAAATAAAAATAGAAATAGAATAGAAAGTACGGATTTGCTGGAGGAGATACTCTCTCTGTTGGGCTAAACAGGAAAGAGGACAGGAAAAGGAAAAACACACCAAGAAATCTGTAAAACAGAAGGAAGTGGCGGAAAAGGTGATGTCAAGAAAAACAAAACAAAACCACCAAAAATAGCAAACTCACTCCAAACGACACTCCCCTTTACCTCCACTACATTGCACAAGGGTTCTACCCTTCTTCCCAACACAGAAGGGCCCACACAAACAATTTTTAGATGCCACATCAACACCAAACCTGTTGTATCACATACATCAATATATTAATTAATCTGGTCCTGGAATTAGTTATCTCAAAGGACTCAACAGCCACTTAGGGACATCCCACTCTCCCTGAAGAAAAGCAGCTGTTGGGGGAAAAATAGAACGTATTAGCAGCGTACCCAAGGTAAATGAGGGCACGGGGAGCACGTTCCTGAGGGGAAGCTGTAGGGAGGCACAGGAATGCTGAGCACGTTCGGTCTGAGAAGGGTAAGGTGTGTTCTCAGTCACAACATACTCGGGACACATTAATTTCAGCTGGGCCAGGAGAAGGGCTGGACCCATCTACACCCAGAAATTAACAAAAAACACAGGCAAAATTATTTGGGGAACATTCAAGTTTACATAATCTTGACTTAAAAAACTCAAATAAGAAATGCAGCTTATCACAGGAACTCACCACCTTGATTTTTGCTTCTGAACAGAACGTTAATGTACAGAGATAAAAATTCCAACTTCAGGTTACAGCCAGGGAGCCAAAATATAAAAGCTTGTCTGACTCCTTCCTGCTAACGAACATAACAAGATGAACAGGAGCTCAGCGAAGAAAAATCTAGCAAATGCCAAGTGTCTCACAGCATTACACTGTTAAAAGAATGAATTGCAACACTGAGATTTATGTACTAAAATATTCTCGTAATTAAAAGAAATGTCTGTCATACCTTAGGATATAAGTTTATGTCTCTGAAAGGAACCCCAGGAGGGTAGACAGGAGAAAAATCAACATGTTACACACTGCAGTACAGAGCCTGAGCTGATGCTTTCAAGCAATTTTTTTTTTCTTACAGTAATATAGCAGTAACAGGCCTGGTGAAAAAAAAATGAAGTCTGGGAATGGTGGGGAAAAAAGGTGTAAAAGGTCTGAACAGAAAAGATGCCCCTGCATAGCCCAGAGAGAAAAATCCAATAGTAAGCCTGTACATAGTATTATCTAATCATATTGGATACTGTCAGACTGAATCAGTGTCTTGGCCATCACTAATCTATAGATTTTTTTTTTTTAATTGCTATTACCACCATTCTCTGCAAAGAACATCTGCATTTCCAAATTACTCCCACTGTGGTCACACCATGACTCTAGAGGAGAACTGGTCCACCTTTTCTTCAACGTGCTGCACTGTATTATTTGTAATATAGCAAACAAAAAGAAAAAAAAATCCAAAACGATAAAAAAATGATTAAAGAAAACTCATCCAAGTGTTCTTTGAGATCTCATGGCAATACTGGTTTTACTGGTTCATGCATACTAACGAGGCCATGTTTATGCATACACTTATCTTTAGGCCACGTAATAAGCTTTATTTTTTTCCTTTTCATCCTTTCTTAGTCATCCTAAGGGAATGTTTCTCAATGCTGAGTTTTGGTAGTTTTCAGATTAGGTTTTTTTTGTATTTCTAGGGTTTATTTCTTCATGGAGCATTCACACCACATGCAGGGTTTAAAGCTGATTCTTAGTAAAGAAAGCGTTTGTCTGAACCTTTCCCTGCCAGCTAGTGGGAACCAGCTCCTCCACTGCAGCCATCTAGTGGTTTCACCGTTTGAGCGTGAATTCACGTCAGAAGCTTTTTTGTGCATCTTCTGTCAATGTAACGCACAGACTCACTGGAAGAAATGACCTCAGCCCACACCAAGGGAAACGTTCCAGCTTTGCTCATCTGCTGTGGCAAAGCGCAAACTAGAAGATAGCTGCTTGCCCTGGAGAACAAAGCACAGCGCAGAAGCATTCATCTTAAGTCTTTTAAGTTTACTTGCAAGCAGATTTATTAAAAAAAAAAAAAGTAAAGCAGTGTAAAAAAAAATTGTAAAAAAGTGTAAAATAGACAGTGCATCAGCAAGCTGTCCGTAACCCAGATCTTAACAATCTGGTTTCTATGCAGTATTTCGTTTCACTCCTCCACTCTTCTGACACAAGTGTGGTTGCTTTAATTCAGCAGGAATTATGGCAGGGTTGTGGGTTTTTGTTTTTTTGGTTTTGTTTTTTTTTTTCCCCAGTTCTCAGTTACATGTAATTAACCTCCACATATCTTAAATTTTACCACTTTTGCACTTCTGTAAACAACTTATCTCAGCAAAAGACTGACCTTTATTAAGAGCAAGGAGGCACTGCAGCTCTGCACTCCTGTAATAAAATCAGGCAAAGTAAATCTGCATCAGCACCACAGAACATATGAAATATTTTTAGTGCACTCAATGCAGACAGTAAACAGCAAAGTTTGCTCAACTACACAGACATGCTGACTATGACAGTGTTGGACCCTTCTTAGCTGAGGTTTCTTCATTCCTGGTGATGCACATGCTGTTTGTGGGCAGATCTTGGTAATTACAACCCTAAATGCCTTTGAGCCTGGCCTCAGGGAGATGAAATATGAAAAGCTCTCTTTTCCCATACATTTCACACCTATGTGATCACCCAGACAACCAGTATGCAGTGGTACCCACTTCTCTGACCCATAAGGTAGTTTTTACAGAGTCTCCATTATGGTGAGCTTTTATATAAAAACCTCCTGTAACTATTTAGATGACAGATAAATGGCGCTGGATAAATCATGCTGGAGAAAGAATTGGAAAAATGCAGTGGTAGGAATTTTTTCATTCCACAGATTTGTTCATGCCTCTTAAGAGGTCACCACTGAAACAGCTTCTAAATTTCTAGGGAGAAGCCTAAAAACTAAGCTCTTCGTCACCTGCTTCGAACAAGGTAATTAGAGGTTTTCCCCTAACACATCTCTGGATCTTACAACAGCACCTACACAAGTATGAATTTTTAGTATGAAATGTCTGCAAAGTAATTTGTTTTGGTTTACGTTTGAAAGCCATGTAGCCAAAAAAGATGCACGAACGGCCTGTTCTTTTGGTCTCAATCATATTTATGGGGAACACAACAGAGACATAGCAAAATTACTGAAGACCTGCTACCTATCCCTGATTAACACACTGACTTTGGATAAACTGGCCCAACCCACAGTAAGTAACACGAGCAACAGCATGATCAGTGAGAGCACAGCATTAGAAAAAGTATCTGTGTTCCAGACCTTCGCTCTCTGTGTGTCGAAGGATTAAGTAGGGGGTGAAACAGCTGGTGAACTGTATTTGGGTATTTTGTATCTCACCTGTGACTCTTTAGCAGAGCTGTCCTGGAATAGGAAGGAAATGTCATCAACTCCAAAAAAGGGTAAAAACCAAAAGGAGCACGAGCAAGGCGACGCTGTTCACAGCAGCCGAGTCACTGGGAAGCCCTAAGGGGACAGGGTAAGAGTCAGTGTTGTTCAACCTCCCGACCAGTCAGCGACACAGAGCGAGCGTGCTCCGTCACCGAGAGCCCTCCGAGCCACGGTGACGAGGGGGCAGCTGGAGAAGCTGCCTCCCAACACCCAGCGAACGCACTGGGAGACGTTTCTGCTGCGTGCAGAAGCAAAAATTCTGCTCCTCTCCCACCAGACCACCATTCACCCAGTCCTGCAAGGAGAGCCTCTCAGCCCAAGTGTCAGCAGCCTTCTGTTAGCCAGAGTTAGGTGGCAAGTCTGGCTACGGTATAAATACCTTAAGAGAAGAAAAAACAACTATACCAGAGCCCCAAAGGAGTCTAAACCCAGCTGCTTTCTACTAGTACAAATAAAATGCAACCAACCAATGCACAGAGAAGCTGAGGCAGTGGCAAATGCAGAGGGAATACTCTGGCCACTGCCCCAATGCTCAAGTATCTGGGCAAAGATTTAGACACTTACCTCATGCAGCTGCTATTGCCCCACTCAGAACTAAAACTCGGGAAGTCAACACGCCTCAGGCAGAGTGTACAAAGGTGAACGGACACAGCTGCAAAATGTCCAGATCATATTTAAACACGTTAGCACCAGACTGGCATTACAGATTTTTTTTTTAGGCTTTGCACCACTGATATGTAACCTACCAACTCCTTTTTTTTTTTTTTAGCAAGATAAGCGTTTTCCAAAATAATTTACAAACACACCATGAGCACTCTCGGGCTGAATGGCCTGCTGCCCCATCATGCTAGACACCACAGATCAAAACATCAAATGCCAAGTGTTTGTATTAAAAATTATATATTGTGTCAAATAAAACAATAATTCTGTGTACAAATTTATACATGACAAAAATAAAACTCTTTGAATAACACTGTGTAAAAAAAGTGCTTGCTGCTGTTCTGATGTAATTCTATAAGCAACAGGCTCACAAAAGGCATTAGTAAACACTTAAATTGCATTGAAGGAATCACATAAGGCACAGACATCACTTACTTAAAGGTGAAAATAGTCCCAGACAGCTTTCAGTGCTGCTGACAGGTTACCTTTACATATTATCTGAAAACTTTGACTGTAGGAAGTTGACTACTATTTTATGTTAACTTACTCTATCAAGGAGAAGCACAGGGGTAACTTGTAATCACCATCAGGCCCCTGTTCAGCATTTCCAGAAGACTGGTCTGAAATAATTTTTGATGACAGAATCAGCGACTGCTTTTAGAGCAACTTCTTAACTGCTGTCCCCTCCTTCTCCTCACATTTTCTGCTAGATGGCTTTCCTAGGGTTTTTATCCAAGTTACAGAGAGCATTTAATCCAACAATGAATGATTAGGAGGGCTTTCAGTCCCAAACCAGTAACTACTGAAAAGATGCACACAACTGCTCACAAAGTTAACATAAAAGAGGTCTTAAATTCTAAACCATCTGCATTATTCTCAGCCTTTTTCAAACAATATACATGTGATTACTACCAATGTAGATTAACACTGGAGCATTGGAAGGAAGTGAGAAACAGAAACCAATTTAAATGTTTAGCTCAGCCACAAAATAAAAAGATGTAACCCTCTCCAAATTTCTCCTTAGAAATTTTTTTAAATCTTACACAAATACTCTTAAAACCAACAGGCACAGAATTTCCAGTTGCATCTTAAGCAATAAGGAGTTTAGCAAAAAAAAAAAAAAAAAAAGCTTAAGTTTATATATTTGCTACCCTCACTTCTTGTACTAATCCTTTTACATATGAGTTTTCAGGTTTGACTGCACTATCACATGCAGCACACGAAGACTGACATTACAAATCTGATTTTTGATCAGTAAGATTAACATAGTTACTGACACAACTGAAAAATATTAGAAGCTATACTACACTTCATCTACTAAGCTCTTTCATTCTTAAACAGAAAGATTCTAGGCACTTAGTTCTCTGAGAAACTTGTTTTGATCATGTCTGAATTACCTACGATTTGTTCCATTATTAAACAAAATCAAGACGAACACCAGACGTGTCTCTCTGATGGATTTAAATTCTATAACCGACACATATGTAAGTCAGCTTGAGAGCAGAGAATCTCTCTGTGTATGGAGAGTCTGCCTCAGAAGCACCTTCTTACCCAAGTCGCTCTTTACTGAGCACAAAACCTGCCCCTGTGCTGCCTGGGCAGGGACAGGACCTGTCACAACTGTCACTGTGCCCAGCTAACTGCTTCCTTCCACAGCACCACAATCCTACTTTTTAAGACTGCACTGGAAGAATCTTACCAGTATTAGGGAGATAAATTCTGAGCCCAGATATCTCCATATCAGTAATTTTCTTTACAAAATACTTATCACAGAGTAATCTGAAATGGCCACGTTAGAGACTTCTACTTAACAAAGATACTGGCTCCTTTAAGGCAAGAACATAAAACTGACTGTAAATAAATAAGCCAGCGCACCATTCCAGCTGTGAGTTTTAACAAGTCAGAAGATTCAAAGCTGTGGTTTCTACAGCACCTACAGCATCATTACATTACACACGCTACGGCAACACAGCAAATGCTATATACAGTAGGAAAATGCTACATATTCATGCACTGTTGCCAAGTTACAGCTGCCATAGGAACCATAATTTGCTTTTTCTGGCTTGTTTGGAACCCCACCTACAACACTGCTGATTAACTGGTAATTTAGATAAACTTGTACAAGTATTCCACACTACTTCTGCCGGAAAAAAAATCTATTCAATGAGAACCCAAGAACTCTAGCAGAGCTCTGTCTGATGACATCTACATGCAGCCAAGGCTGCGAGTCAGGACACACACTCTGCAAACTCCTCTCCAGCACGACCTCAACAAGCCGCCGCTCGTGATGTGGGTCACCGCTCCGGAGAGCGGCAAAATTTTCTTGTGCAAACAACTAGGAAAAAAATTAATTAAGTTAGGTTGGGTAGAACTTCAGCAATATTTTACACAATTCAGCTTCCAGTACACAGTGACTGAAGACAAACATTCAAAAGTGCAGGGACATAAACCTATCAGCATTTGTAACCAATGACACACAAGCAACATTTGCTGGATCCAGTAAAAGAAATGACAACAAACAAAAGTACAACTGTTACTGTGTCTTAAGTTAAATATCCAAAATTAAGGGAATATCATTCTAAACAAAAACAACTGCTAAGAGTTATGCATTCCCTCACAGAAGTCCCACCAGGTTTAAAACATGCTGTCAAAATGTTGTCACTAAACTGCTTTGGTTACAAATGGGTGTTCACAGGTTTTATTTTATTTTGCAGAGGAATTCTCTCTGTTCAAGTGACTGAATCCTTCTTCCTTCTGAACGGTGACTTCAGTCTTTTCCACACGCTGTTTTTCGGTTTTGATTTTTTTTCCATTGCCATTACTGCTTCTTTTTCTTTCCTGCGGATTTCTCGCACAAGAGCATGAAACACATCGTCAATATAATAACGGTATGCAGCTGAAGTTTCAAAAAAAGGGCAGTTGAATTCTCGTGCTAAAGCAGAGCCTTCTTCTTTGGAGACCTGAAAAAAAAAAAAAGTTCACACTTGTCAAGAAAGCCCAAGTCAGTAAATCTATTTATTTACCATTTCTCGTTCTGCTCTAACTGCGCAAGCACCCTCTCACTTCCAGAACAGCTCCTTTCCACTGACCTCTAAATCTTTCACACAAACCTTTTTTTCTTTCTCTTTCACATACCACTTTTCTTTAGCAATGTAATCATCTGCAAGAGACTCTCTGGATATTCACGAAACAACAAAGTCCTCTGAAAGAATATTGTTTTCTTGGAGCTTAATCTGGAAGTTGCTTATCGTGAGCAGTCGTCAGCCCTAACACAAGCACTTCTCAGTTTGGTAAACTCAAGTTACATCCTTCTCCTGGTCAAAATCTATGATGTTTGTCACACCAGGACCAAGCAAAACCTTTCCAAAAAAAAAAACCCCACCCAACCAAAAAGGTTTTATTGCAGAGGCCATAGAAAAGCAACACCCACTCTTCACCCTATACATCTCTTAGCATGGGTGTTTTACCAGAGCCACCACAATTTTCCTGCTACAACACTCTGAAAATTCATTTTATCTCCAGTATACAAACAGCACCTGTGGAACTTGTTTTCTAAAGGACATTTCCTTCAAATGAAGCTCAGCTTCAAACTCTTTTCCCAGACAGTAGCTATTGTTTTCTTAAGCTGAAAGTAATTTTCCTTTTTTTCCCCACTTTTATCCAAGTTCTCCATTATTACGTCTCCATTCTTCCATTATTACGTCTCCATTCTTAGCACACTTGCATCTGCAAGCGTTTTATGGAATGGTAAATATCTATTGACGGCATCTCCTTTCAGAAATTTAAAAAAAAAAAAAAAAAAAAAAAAAGAAAAACCAGGAGCAGCTGACACCCAAAGCATCAGCCTGAAGACTTCACTTTTCTGATTGCTGTATGTATTTGGTTATTCAACACATTCTTGATTAAACAAGTACTTCTCCACTGTTCAATTTATTATATATAGTAAATATGCAAAAAAATTAAGAAAGGGAGTATAACCTTTTGTATTACTGCATTATACAACAGAAATAGCTTGTAACTGTGGGCCTCTTCTGTGCCATTTACCTGCCGTAGTTGCGTCAGGTCAGATTTATTTCCCACCAGGACCACAGGAGTGTCGTCAGTGCGTCGAACACGATAGATGAGCTGTTTGAACTCACGTACTTCATGGAAACTGCGACGGTCTGTGATTGAATAACAGATGATAAATCCCTCGCCAGCCCTCATGTACTGGTCTCTCATGGCTGTAAACTCTGCCTAGAAACAAGACAAGTACATTTCAATTGCACAAATACAATGACATTCTAGTTTGTTCTGAATGGGAAACACAATATACATTCCAAACCCAGCTGCACAGGAACTCTGTAAACAAGCTGGCCGACTATCTCCTAGTCCTGCTACATATAGGACAAGATATTACATATGTTTAGGATTAACAGCAAGTTTCCCTCACTATGGAAATCACACCAACATGTCATTTATCAGGCAGTACGTCTTGCTTGTTCATCATGAACAGCGAGGTGCAACGGAGGAAGCAGTGCACGAAGCCTGAGTACAGTCTGAGGCTGCTTAACCACAGATAGTATGGTACAGATGCTGTAAGCTTCTAAGTACAAGAGTTCAAAAAACAATTTTGGGGAAAAGACAGGCATACTTTTAGAGCCATGATCCTCAACCTGTGTTCTGCAGACCCCTGGGGGGCTGCGATGTCGTCACAGGGGTCTGCGAAGGCTTAAAGCAGGGCTGGGGAACATCCAGCTCGGAAATATTTGGCCTGGCCCACAGCAAGCACTGCGCCTCGTTTCCCCACAGCCCCCTCCCCTCAGTGCTCCTCTCATACTCAAACTCCCCCCCCACGCCTGCCCTTATGTGCCAGAATATTCGGTGCTCGTCTGGTTGGTGGGACCCACTTTAACTAGGCAGTTTTTCTCTTAAAGACATTTTCTTAACCCAAGGGCCCTCTTTAGGGCCACACCTGGGCTGAAGTCTGTTCCTCCAAGAGGTGGCCCTGGACCCATAAACAAAAACATATGGTGACCTTACACAGAGAAACAAGGGGGAAGGTGAGAAGAACTGTAAAATCTTTTGAGCAAATTTTAATGGAAAAAGAAAAAAAAAATAATCACATTCTAATGCAAAAAATTTTCACATTTTAATGCAAAAATCGGCATCAAATTCAGAATTGGCACATTAAAATACCATAAAATGGGCTATCTGAGCAAGAAGAGTGTTGATGCTACTATTTTAAATTCATATGGAATCACTGCAATAAAGGTATCGTAATAGGAGTTAGTGCATTAACAGATCAACTTATTCTCTCCAAATTTGAAGACTTTTCATGAGAAAACTGAAATAAATATTTGATGCAGTCTAGTGCTTTAAGTCTTGAATTAAGTGTTGGTGGTCCACAGCCACAAAAGGTATAAAGGGGGTCCATGGTGAAGGAAAGGTTGAGAACCCCTGTTTCAGAGAATTTCTGTCTCTACACCTGACCATTAAAGACTTCTTAATATCTCCCAATTCACGTACCTGTCCTGCTGTGTCCAAGATATCCAGATTGGCAGGTTCATCATCGATGCGTATTCGTATTTTATAAGCATCCTCTGTGAATTCATGGTGTGTTGGAAAGGACAAAATTGGAATACAATTGCAATACTCATTAGTCATCAATTCACAAAGAGAAGTTACACTAGAGGAACCTAATCTTGTAATATTACTAGACTACATTAGATTAATCTTCATTTAACAACAAATTAAATTTTTAATTTTTCTGGTGTGATTTAGTATCCTCCCAACTGTTTGCTAAAATCAGGCTATTGTTGTACGCGGCTATTCCTAACAGATGTGTGACCACATCCTAGAAATTCATTTTGGACACCGTGGTGGAAAGCACAGAGTAAGAGCGTTACATTTTTCTCAAAGCCAGAAAACACTCACGATTGAAGAGAACTGGCCACTACCAACTGCCATTTTCTTAAAAGAAAGACAATAAATATTCTGCCCCTCTAAGTCAGCACTCCCACACTACAGCAGTCCACTTTCAACAAGCAGCTGTTTTTCCCACTTTTCTACTGACAGTGCAACTGTTGGTTGAGGTTTCTCTTAGAGATGCTGCAAAAAATACGCAACAAGTCATCAGGCACTTTCATCCCTCCCAGTTTCTAAAACACAGAGTGCAATTTGGCCTGACAGATCAATAGCAGAGAGCTGACCTGAAGCACAGACTAGATTTTTTGAACAGACAACTAATAATTAACTTAGCAGTTTTTCATCCTTGTCTGCCAACATATGCGGCCTGAATGGATGTGCTAGGAAAATCACCAAAGATTTAAAACTCAGGATACGCATCCCAGCTCCCAGCAATCTCAGAACTCTTCATATCTCTGAATGAGTAATCTAAGGGACTCTATTACAGCCACATTTATAGCTTTCTTTACATTGAATACTTCAAAGCAACGGCTTCTACAACAGCTTAACCTGCTAAGAACAGCGAAGAGAAAAGAGATTATTCTTCTCACCGATTGTGGGATCATGATCCTCTGGAAACCGGTGACTGATGAACTGCATGGTCATGGCTGGAGACAAAAAACAGAGGCACAATTGCACAAGAATCGGGAAACATCTGCCACTTCAGCTTTCGGTTCAGCACAGGCTTGAGCGTATTGTTTCACTAACAGCAAAACGTAAAACCAAACCCGGTGCAAGACTTGAAAGAAACATGCAATAGCTGAAATAACTCAGAAACGAGCCCCTCGACCTCAACAAAGCCCGCCGTTACGAGTTTCAGAAACAAAGCTGGACGCAGCCAAAACGCGGAAGACGATGATGCCACACGGCGCCCCCGAGACATCCCGGGGCGGGGGGGCCCGGGACAGCGCCCAGAACCGGGCTGGTTCGGGCCAGAGCCGCGCCAGCAGCTGCCGAACCTCCCGGCGCTGCCACCACCGGCGCGACCCGCGGAGCCCCTCGGGCCGCCCCGCGCAGCTGAGGGGAAAGCGGCGGCGCCGCCCGCGGCAGCCGAGGGTCCTGAGGGCCGCCCCGCTCCGCCCCGGCCGCCCGCCGCGGTTCCCCCCACACCGGCGGCGGCTCGGCGCCGCGGGAGCCGTACGCACCGCTCTTGCCGACGCCGCCGGCGCCCAGCATCACCAGCTTGTACTCGCGGGACTGCCCCGCCGCGCCGCCGCCGCCCGGCCGGGCTCCGGAATCCATCTCCTCCGCGCCGAAGAAACCGCCGCTGAAGAGGAGAACAGAGCGTGAGCCCCGGCAGCCCCTGGCCCGGCTCTGCCCCGCCGCCGCCCCCTCTCCTCCTCCTCCTCACCGTCAGGCTCCTCCGCGCCGCATCCGCCCGGCCGCCGCTCCGGGCCCAGCCAGCGACACCAAAATGGCGGCGGCGCCTCCTCCGGCGCCAGCGAGCGCCCGGCCCGCGCCGCGGCGGGGGGGGCGGACGGCGGCCCGCAGGGGCCAGCGCAGGCGCGGAGCCGGCCCCGCCCGCCGCCCCGCGCCCCTCCGCGGAGTCCCGGGTTCGATCCCCCCGACCGCCAACTGCCTCCCGAAAAAAATCACCTCCCCCCAAAAAAAACAGCAAGCAGCAGGATATTTATACATTTATTTATAATGAAAGTATGGTTCTAATTATTTACAACACATAGGAAAGACGATGTTTGTACAAGTGAGCCAGCAAGGTCTGTCAGTGTGCAGCAATGACACACAAACCCATTTTAAAAACTGTTTCTCCCCTTTCAAAAGCTGACCAGCACCTCATCGCAGTTCCACGCATCACTTCTCCGCACAAGAGTTCTCTCCGCAACAGCCCGCCCCGCCAAGAAAGCCTGTGTTGCAGCGCGTGTCCGTAACAATCCAACAATTTAGTCCCAGGTTCCACTTCCACGCTTCGAGGCAAGAGCAACACCTGCGCTCGGGGTCGCTGGCGCCGCAGGGACCCGGGTTGTTGCCTGCCTTTTTCTTTGTTAAACCACCATGAAACAGAAGGGGTAGAAGTGAGTGAATGAGTTAAGAGATGGGGGAGAACCTCACGAGAAGGAGTTCCATCTGAACTGCTGAATTGGGAACAAATCCAGGGGTGATCGGAGAAGATTAAGTGCGGGTGCTACAGCGCCGTGTGCACCTGGGGATTAGCAGCAAGATAAACCCATCCAAAAAAAACTGAGCATCCCCCCGCCCCGACATCTGGCTAGAACGAGAAGTTGTGGGGTTAGTGAAACCACATTTTAAACAAAAAAAACCAGTGCGGAATTACAGGAGATGCTTAAAGTAAAAACAAATAAAGAGTTTTAGGAAGTGCGATCCTCAAGTTTTTCAGAACTACTGTATATTCCTTCCCTTTGTTGGAAGTCCAAACATTGAAGCCGGGGTCACCATTAGCTCAACAGGACTGCAAACACAGGCTGACAGCAGGAACACTCAATAAAATACGAACACCAGGTGTAGAATGAAGTCAGCGTGACTGACTCTTTCCATTTTTAAATTATCCTGGAAAAATGGGAAACGCAAACCAACAGGCGTCCCTAGTTTCTCTTTACAGTACTTCCCCCATTGTATAAGGGACTAGCCCTGTCAAAATACTTTTTTTTTTTTTTTTTTGACAAAGTCACTGCAGAAATAAGGATTTTAAAAATAATGGAGCCCTTTCAAGGGGGAATACTGAACCTTTAGCTTCTGCAAATGTAAAAACAATGCGTATTTGCAAAGTTCATTCTGTAATATACATGCATTATTGCTAGAGGGGAAAAAAGATGAATGAAAACTCTTTTGCAGCTTTTATGGTGCCATCCAAAATGGCATCTGTTGTTTAGCTCGCTGTTGTGATGAAGGGTACTGGTATCCCAAACTCCATCCCTGTGAAAAAGTACTTGCGTTTTTATGGCCACCATGTTCCTCCTCTTCATCTGATGAATCTCCAGCATATGCCACTAATCCAAAGCCCTTTTCTGCAGTTTTCATCTTCTTAGCTTGATGATCTAGGAGGGGAAAACAAAACAATCCCCCCAGCCCCCAAGAAGGAAAAATAAAAATAAAGAGATAAAATGCCCCAAAACGAGTTAATAAAAAAAGACGTTAATTGTAAATTGTTAGTTGGACACCATTTTGAGGTCACAAGGCCAATGGTCATCCAAGGTCGAAGGCCACACGAAACAGCACCAGCAACAGCACATGTGATCCATCAGAACCATGTAAGAGAACAGAGAAAGAAGAAAGAAACACACAAAAAAGGTAAAGTTAGCAAATGGGTTTAAGTGACAGCAATTTCACCGTTAAAGAGATAAATACGTAAAGAAAAGTAGAAATTTTGTTCAAAAGAAAGCTAACAGAAGAGCAATCACTGGGACCAATACTGTAGAAAAACTAAGGTTAAACAGGCTACCATGATGTACCTGCAGACCTGAAAGGCACTAAACTACCAGGAGAGTTAAAATGATTACCAAGTTGCCAATACTTGATGTTTGACAGCCCTAAGAAAGGATGAAATTTGACAGTACTTCTGTTGTTTGCAGACATAACTCATGTCTGTAAATACACACCTGAACCACAACTTCCACCGATACTCCTTAGTGCCTCTAGAGACATCTGTTCACAATGTAAAGCCACATCATATCTGTGTTACAAAACAATCCTATAAGATTCTGTGCCCCAGCTGACTGAAGGGTCTGAAACACCTGTCTTTAATCCTTCACTTAATTACACTCTCCTCATTCATACAGATATTTAAAGTTTTAAGAGAAGCATCATGTGCATATAATCACAGCAAACATATTTTAGAGCAGTACAATACAACCTGCTTTTCACTTAAAACAGTGCAGTATAAAGAACAGGCAAAACCCACCAATTTAATCAAATGTTAAAGACCAGTACAAACTCATTTGGGAAAGGAAACTTGACGTACAAGTTTATTTTATTCATTGCACTCACCATGGTTGCCTGGTAAAGACCCCGCACCATTTCTTTCTTCAGATTCCGATTTCATCCCAGTGACAGGAAAAGCTGGCGGAGGCATCAACTGCCTATTTAAACCAATGCAAGCCCTTATTTTTTCTTTTTTAAAACAAGCACAGAGTCAAAGGCAATAGCAAACAAATTTGTAACTCAGTCCTTGACCTGAGGAATTCAACTTTTAATTGCCTGACTAATCTTAGTGGCCTTCTACAATGGAGTGACTGCATCAGTGGACAAGGGAAGAGCAACAGATGTCACCTACCTGGACTTCTGAAGGCCTTCAGTACTGCCCCCCCCAGCATTCTTACCTCTAAATGGGAGAGAAATGGGTTCGGTGGATGGACTATTAGATGGGTAAGGAACTGGCTGGATGGCCACGTCCAAAGAGTGACAGTCAACAGCTCAGTGTCCAAGTAGAAACCAGTAACAAGTTGTGTCCCTCAAGGGTCTGTACTGGGACCAATACTATACAATGTCTTCAGTGACAGGGCTGCAGTGACACCATGCAGAGCGGTGCAGTCCAGATGTGAGAGGGAAGGGATGTGCCATCCAGAGGGACCCTGACAGGCTTGACAAGTGGGCCCATGCAAACCTCATGATGTTCAACAAGGCCAAGTGCAAGGTCCTGCACCTGGGTCAGAGCAACCCCCAGTATCAATATGGGCTGGGGGAATAAAGGGATTGAGAGCAGCCCTGTGAAGGAGGACTTGGGGATACTGGTGGATGAAAAACTGGACACAAGATGGCAACATGCACTTGCAGCCCAGAAAGCCAGTCATGTCCTGGGCTGCATCAAAGGAAGCGTATCCAGCAGCCTGAGGGAGGCGATTCTCTTTACTCTGCTCTGCAGACCCCACCTGGAGCCCTGCATCCAGCTCCGGGGCCCCAGCACAAGAGGGGACCTCTTGGAGCCAGCCCAAAGGAGGCCACAAAAATGATCCGAGGGCAGCAACACCTCTGCTATGGAGAGAGGCTGAGAGAGTTGGGGTTGCTCAGGCTGGAGAAGAGAAGGCTCCGGGGAGACCTTATTACAGCCTTTCAGTACCTAAACAGGGTTTGTAAGAAAGATGATGAGACTTTTTACCAAGGCCTGTAGTGACAGGACAAGGGGTAATGATTTTAAACTAGAAGAGGGAAGATTTAGATTAGATATAAGGAAGAAATTATTTTCTGAATGGTAACAAGATATAGGTTTTCCAGAAAAGTTGAAGATTCCCCCCTCCCTGGAAGCGTTCAGGGTCAGGTTGGACAGGGTACAAGCCCAGCAGTTTTGTGGCTCAATGCACTGGAGTGCCTAAGGAAGAGCAGTGATGCCTGCTGACTTCTAATAGCTGTGCTGAATTTAGGGCTACACACCAAGATGGAGAACATCAAAAATGTTACCAATACCCCTGATGTATTTCATAACGGCCAGAAAACAAAAGGGAGTATATCAAGTAAATCTTTCCCTCAAACTTCAGGCTGCAAAATTTCAAGTTGTAAAACAAATCTGAAAAAAGTTTTAAATTGGAATAATTTAAAGCATCAAATGCTAACCTATTTCCACAAGAATATCCTGTTATATCTCAAGGAACTGGCAAAATACTAGACCCAAAGTAAGAGCATACAGACTTAGGGAGGAGTGGAAAACCAGCTATTTTCATTATGTAGCATGAAAAAGTAACTCTTGTGTCCTTTTCCTTAAAAAAACCCCCCCACAAAACCATACTACAAAAAGACACCCACAACAGAAGAACAACCCCCTCAGCCCCCAAGTCACAGAAAAGAACATGAAACACAGATCATCTCTGAAATAAGCTTTCCATGAGAAACACAAAAGGCCTGAACATAATTCTTTCATCACTCACCTGTCCCTCTCTCTCTCCTTTCCTGAGGAACTTGCTGGCTTCGATCCGGCTCCATCGATTTCACTCTGACTGGAGAAGCCTGTACCTAAATTAGTCATATGAATGGGTCCATGCTATGAGCAGAAAAACACACGGCATTAGCAAATCTACAACTACAACATAAGCTATAGCTCCTTAATGATAATGATAGGAAACCCAACTTTTCAGAGCATATTGCCAACTAGCAGAAGAAACTACTCATCGCCATTGTTAAACAAAATGCTTTCTCCTAAAAATACTGAGGGTAACGTAGTAAGAAACATGCCTGAGCACCAATATGGAAGACACCTCATCACCTACTCTACCTTTTCCGTAGTTCAGGACAGTAAAGATAGCTGCTTAGTTCAGGGATCAACTTATTACCTCCTCAATCTAATTCTGAATGCTGCATAGACCTCACACCACAGTAAACTCTGCCTGAGATATTAATATCAGGTCTAACATACAGGTAGTTCCTTATTGTCTCTGGGCAAAGCTTTAATTAAAGGGTTTTGCCTGTGAGCAGGGATGTATCATCAGAGAGGCATTTGCAGAAACTCCCTTTTCTCACATATAAGCCTGAAGAACTCAAAATTATTTTTATTAAAATCAACTGTTTAATGTTTGCTATCTAAAAAAAAATTAAATCAATCTCTTAAAACTAGGCTCCTTGAAATCCTCTCAAGTGCAACCTGCAAGAAAGGTAAACGGGAAAATCTAGAAGTTATTACCACATTTCCCTCCCTCAAACGAGCCCACCCAAAACCAAACAAAAACCCCAAATAATCTCCCTTTAAACTAGCCAGTAACACGCTATTGTCATCTCTTTGACCTGAACGCACCGCTTCATGAAATACTGAGGGTATGGAAAGCAAGCTGCCAACGAATCAAGTCAGCCACAGTTTAAGACAGTGCATCCACTCAAAGAAACCAAAGCGTGCTCTCAATGTTTTGGAACAATTGCTGCCATTGGCCAAAGGTCTTGCGTGACTGTTGCCAGATAAACTGTGCTAAGAACAATCTCTCTCCAGCCAAGTTCCGTTTTGGTGAATGAAGTAAAACTGCCGATTTTATTCCACCTGATATCCCAGCAGTCCTGACTCTCTCTCATCTGGCAGTTCTTCAGTGAAGCGTCTCTTTTGACCTTGGGGATGGGGTTGGACTTGTGGCTGTGTACCCGTCGGCATGGTTGTTTTTACTGGGGCAGCAGGAAGAAAAGGGCCGCTCAGTGGACTCTGGCATGCAGAAGTTGAAAACAAAAAAACACAAGAAAATTTGATAATATGCCTATCAAGTATTAATTTAATGTAGAGTTTCATACATAGAAGCAGAACACACAACTAGTTTCTCTTTGCAGAACCTAAGAGAAGCTAAAAGGAAATTCACAACTTAAAGATAAAACAAGTATTTCATTTTTAGAATGCTCCCACCTCTAACTCATCACTATCGCTACCTACATCACAGCCTGTGGTAACACCCTAAAGCAGCATTCTCCATCTGGAACTACTTCAAGTATTTTATTGTTAGTGAAGAAACAGCTTAGTAAATTGGCAATTATAGGGCAAATAACTAATCTGTGGCAGTACCTGGCCAGTGCTGGCTGGAGGCTGTACTTGGGATATTGGATACTGTGTTGGCACCGGTGGCACCCCCGTAGGCAGCGTTGTCAGGACTCCAGGTGCCAGTGGCACTGCAGGTGGTACCATCCCTGGGACACCGTACGGCGGCTGAACTGGTTGTTGAGGAGGGGGAACAACAGGATAACCAGACTGATACCCATTAGAAGGGTAGTAGGACGGCTGGGAAGGGACGCTATTTATAGCAGCAGGCTGCGTGAAGCCTGGGGAGAGAAAGGGGAATAAAAGGGTCATTGTCAATTCAGTCAAGAGTCACAAAAATATAAAACTTAATTACAAATGTGAAAGAAGCTGGACTCCTTTTTGACTGAAGGACTTACACTTCCACAGGTAAATAAATTCCACAAAACTAACTAAGTACAGCTCTGCAGAATGCAAGTTCAAAGACTTCGTTGCTGCTAACACTTACCTGCTAAGGGTACTGCAGTGGTTATCTGATTCACAAACCGGGAGTACTCAGCATGAACCTACAAAGAATTTTCAAAGATTAGACAATAAACATCTATTTACTATATTAATCTTTTGCAGGTAAAAAGGCATCTTAACATGCATCCCCGTAAAACCATAAGGGGACTTTGATTACAGAACATATTATGCACAGCATAAAGACAGCAACAATCCAAACAAAAACTGAAAACAAAAACCCACTGACCAAAACCCCGCTGAACATCCCACTAATCCGTTGCTGTGACGGATTTGTCTAAAATACAGGATAATCTTTCACAGAAAATAGTGTGGCAAATTAATTACTTCAGTAGAGACAAAATACTCAAAGACTCTAAAAGCTTCTGTGTATTTTTCAAAGAGACTTTGTAGCCCATACTGAATTACCAATACTAACAGAAAGACTGTCTCACAGCATTTTACTATTTACTCTCATGTAAGAAAAGCTAAGAAATTAATTTTCTATGAGTACATGCGAGGGATTTTCTAAAATTTTGGGGGTATAATAATCACTTTAGGAAAGATAAAGCAGACAGCATGGCACGTTTAGAACAAGGGAAGCTACAGCTACCAGAAAAAAAAAGCAGGATTCCTTTATGTTTGCATACAATCAGACAATCCCCTGTCCCCCACTCCCAGTTCTGCTCAGGAATTCTTCAAAATCCCACTACTACAGCTCCATCCTGTGAAACATTTATTCACTATACAAAACAAACAGCTGTACTTAGAAGGAAAAAACCTAGTCAGAACACAGAAACAGTTTTGCTGAGAACATGAAAAAAAAATCATTAGCCAGTCACACACTAAAGCTACAACAGGCCCCGATATCTCGTATTTATAAGAGCTACTCACAGTTTGCAATAGATTCTCACACAGCTTTTTAGCAGCTGCCAAACCTTCTGGCTTTGGGTGACTGAAAATATACAAAAAAAACCCCTCATAAGCACAAATGTTCTGATTTGGGAGCTACTTCTTTCATCACAACCTGCTGTCAGATCTTATCTCTTTAACAAGTGATCAGTCACCTCAGCAGGACTCTACCAGCTCTGCAGCTATTTAGTACAAACATGAACAAAAGCAACAAGTATTTATTTTCTACATGAAAATTCAGGTTAGTCTAAATACTGCAAGAATCAAGCACAGACCGCTGACTTGACTGGTCAATGCATTTTATATTCTTCTCTCAAGTTTCAGCATCACAACCCAAGCCCAGACAGAATACAGCTTTACTGTGCTCCCAATAAAAGCAGTATCTTATGGCTGAGCATCACTTTACACCACATCACCATACTGTTGATAGCATTATCACTTTAGAGAGGTCTCTATTAAAATAAAAGTCACTTTCAAAAGCTATTTCATTTGTATTAAATCAGTCAGGATTAACAATTCCCTACACCGATTAAACATTGAGCTATATTCATGGCTGGTCACTGGGATTTTATTATTTTTTTAAAAAACCCCTCATACCTGATGTAGATGTACATGGGTTCAAAAGCTTCTCTGCCTGATGCTGGCTCTATGCAACCTGAGCCTTTCCCACGAAGAAAGACTTTGGCACCTGTTTCAATCTGAATGTGCTGCAAGTAGGAGCAACCGGGCCCTTCCACCTTCTCCTTCACATTAAATGTAGGTACAGCATGTTCCAGACCAACAAATAACTTGTCCTGAACGTAATGCATCTGTAAATGTAACAGTAAAAGCTTATTATTTCACTCTTAAGAATCAGGATGTTCATTTCACTGGAGGTCAGAAATCTTGTTCCTATGAGAGTCAGAACGGTGACGTGTCAGATGGCACAGTCAGCCCTGTGCTTTTCTCTAAGCAGGACTGCTCTCTCCATCCCTTTTCTTTTAGGAGGCTACTGTCATCTGAGTCTCACTCTTCAGACTCAGTCTGATTAGTCCTCCAGTTTTCACAACACACAAGGGGTTTTATTGGGGTAGTTTTTCGGTTTGGGGTTTGTTTTGTGGTTGGTTGTTTTTAATAAATAGCAGATTACATGTATACTTTGTAATAAGTAAATCTTGTCATTAGTGGTATCCAATGAAATTCACATAAATTAATTACTCACCCCTGACTGGAATGGAGGTTTCTGGCCGACTGCTGGAGACAACTGAGTAATAGGGGCTGGCTGGTGATAGACAGTAACTGTAGCTCCATTGAACGTTGGACTAGAACCTGTGGCTGCTTTCACTACTCCATTAGTAATTATCTCTTTAATTCGATTAACAGCTCCTAGTTGACAGAATATAAAATTCATTTATACTTCAACCCTTGTCAACTGCTCGGATTAACCAAATCATGAAATGATTAGGTTAGTTTCCCATATTCTGTAACAGCAGATCTACAGGCAAAAAGATTGCATCTGATGGCATGGCCCAATATAGCATTCTGGGGTGGGATCACAGAGGTTGGCAACAAGCATCAGGGTTCCTTCTCCACTCCCACCCTGGTAAAGTTTAGGCTAATATACACAGGTGGGCAGTTTTAGCCCACACATTTTAGCAAATGTTCAAAACATCTACAGTAACCCTGCATAGAATTAACATCTGCGTGAATGAGCAAACTAACACATGGAAAATTGTTTATTGACCGTGGAAATCAAAGTGGATACATGTGGGCAGCTTCACGTTTCAAGAGACAGCTGAAGGTATGCCCATGAAGTGATACACAGAACAAACAAATTCTAAACAGTTTAAAGTTTTCTTTTCTTTTTCAGCAGACATATGCAAGACAGAAGTTCTTTGTGCTTTTAATAGAAAATGTAGATATTTCACAAAAACGTTCCTATTTGTATATTAAAGGGAAGGTTGCCCTGTCACACACAGTGTAATGGGATCTCAGCAGGTTATCAGTGAATAAATTCATGTGTAAGAGCTGTACCTGCCTAGGAACCCCACCCACTCCCCCCCACCTTCCTTGCAGCCTATCAAAAGTTTTAGTTTCATGATTAATGCAGTACACAGCACTAAGATCTCTGCTCAGAACTACCCAACATCAGTGTTTAAAAGGGGTCTGTTATCAGTGTCAGGGTATTTATAGTACAAATCCACACCAGTCACAAAGCCCCTTAGTAAAACCCTTTTATCACAAATAATGAGAGAAAAAGGAGAATGCTTTGTACACTTACTGTCAACCAACTCCCGTGTCTGACCCTGGACATGAAGATACAAAGGACGATCTCTGGAAAGGAAATGACAAATATTCCATTGAACTCACAGAGAACCCACAATAATCTATTCAACCTAATTATATTACAGTTATCTAGACGCATAACAATTTCCATAAAGAGTTGAAATACTCTTCAAAGGAGGAAGTAAATACGTATTAATTATCACAGTGCTCAGTAAGCAAAGTTTCGCTCTGAAAACTAAAAAGATTCAGAAGTTATTTACATGATGGCTTATTAAAGTTATACCAGTGCAAACCAGTGAAAGGTTCGCTAACTAAAAGCGCTGAGTCTAGGAAATATTATCTCTCTCTGTAATTGGAAATTTGCCCATTCTCAGCAAAATGCACAAGAGATGCAGTGTAGTGGTCAGTCAGAAGTAGTTCAGCACAGTCTATCACATTTGTGGTTTGGTTGGTTGGTTTTTATTTTGCCCCATCACTATCAAGCAGGGAGGAAAGCAGCTATGCAGTCAGTACTGTCATTAACAGCAAACACCTGAAACACTCAATTCACTCTGGCACCCAAATGTGACAATGCTCATGAAAAACAAACCAAACAAAACCCCACTGCTTAGCCACCCAATGAGGAAAAAAGCAAAATCCCCCAAAAAAAGAAATACAAACCCGGGTCCCACTTTTGCTTTCTCTTCTGCAGTCATGAATCTCCCTCGAGTAGAGACAGCAGCTCCACTCAATCGACTTATCTACAAACAATTTTAGAAACTCAGTGACAAGTTTACCAATAACAAACAAAGCACGCACAAAAACCCCCAAAGTGGTTTATGGTATGCTGTTGTATAAAAAATTATAATAAATAAAAATTAATGACCAGAAATCATTAATAAAGTGGTAGGAGAATGAACAGTGCCTGCTAAAGGATGCCAGCAATGCTACCTTACCTCATCACACAACAGTTTATTGAACAAACCAAGAAACTACCAAACAAAGCGTCTTAGAAAAGTTTTGTAAAAAGAGGAAACAACCACTGAATATATAGTTTATTGCAAGATCTTTTAAACTTTACAAACAGTTACAAACATGCTGCCAAGGCTAAAATACCAGGCATAGATCCTGAACGTACCTCATCCTGAGTCTGTCCTCTCGTCAGCAGGTTTCTGCACGTGAGGGGGACATCATTGATTTCGACCTCTGCCACCACAAGGTCATCTTTGCTTTTACTTGTAGCCGGACCTTTTCCCAGAGCCTGCAGCTTCAAAGACAACCGTTGCAAAAGACCAGCGGTTTGAAAGCAGAGGAAAATGATGTAATAAGCAAATTGACCCTAGCACTCTAGAGGTGAATATCCTTTTCATTCTCCCCTCTCAGCTGTTGAGCCCAAAAGCTTTACAAATATTAGCAGAAAGCACATAATATCTACTACTTAATAACATTTTAATATATTACTTACTGTTTCTGTTCTATAAACGGAGAAAGAGATTTAGAACTAAGCTGTAAAGTTGCTCAAACAGAACGTGAGGCATTTTACACTTGCATTGACATCTCTGGCAAATCTGTGAGACTAATAAAACATGTAATTCATCTCAACTCCCCTTACACAAACAATTTCTGTTCAACATCTAAACTCATCTACACTACAACTATACTCCCCTCCCCCTTATTTTTTTACAAAACGGACATAATATTTTGTGTCAGTATCTAATGTTAAGAAAGAAAAACCCACAGAGTCACAACAAATTCAGCAGATATGACAGAAGAGCTGGAGTTACAAAAAAGACCTTACAGCTTTTTCTACTTATAAAGGGTTAGATATTATGTCCTTCTAACAATTCTGAAATGCTTTTGCGGCCATAAGCATAACCCAAGGCTCTATAAAAAGAGAACCTTCCAATAACATCCAGAAGGTATTCATCCACTCCCATAATATCACGTGAAGCACCACACTCACAGGAGAGCCAGAAGGCAGGCACAGGGGGACACAAGTCTAATGCATTGTGCATGCATTCTATTTCTCCATTCCTTCCACACTTTTTTTTTTTTTTAATACATTCACTAACTTTCAGGCTCCTTAATTTTCATTTGTTCACTATCTGAAGAGCCATCAGAGTTAGTCTGGAAATGTTATCACTGAACATTTCCTAACAAAAGCTACACAATAAAAACAAACCTATCGCATGTGCAAATTAATTGGTTAAGTGGTTCCCACAGCAATACAATGTCACAGGACACCAGAATGCCACCAGAGCTTATGGAAAAAACATGGATGGAAGAATGAGACATCACAATCTCTTTCAGGTGTCTCAAACTGCCAGTCAGTGAACAGACTTTATTACTTTCACCTGGTATGACTATGGAGGCTCCCTGAAACTAAGCCACACGTTCTTCAACACTGGAAAATTCACATCCTCAGGTGGATGTTACCTACTGAGAAGCAAACACCATCGTGCAGCAAACAAGGGCTAAATCCACCCAGGGTTGCTGATAGCAACAATCAGAGAAACACTCCCCACTAAATCTCACATATTGAAAAGGCTCTAGCAATCATTTCAGATACAGAACCTACAGAGAATACATGGCAGGGCACATTCCCCACTCCTCCTTCTATTATCTGTGAACAAAGCCAATGACAAAACTAATACTAATTTTGATGCCACCTCACGAGGTAAACCCTTAGAGCGTAACTGGCAGTCCCACCAATACGATGCATGTGAAAAAGAAGATACAACAGCCCTGAAAACATACTCTTCTTGTTAACTTTGTATTTGAACAAGTCGGGAAGGAAATTTGAAACTGTCTTTTAAACTTGGCACTAGCATGGGCTAACAACATGCAGAAAATCAAGACTGTTCCTGTTACTGAAATTTAAAAACAGCCTTTAAATCACACTTGCTTTAGAATAAAAAAGTTCAGTTGGAAGAGGCCTACAACGATAAACTAGCCCAACTGCCTGACCACTTCAGGGTTGCCCAAAGCTCAGGTTAGGGCTGACCAGAAGCTGACCAAATTACTTAGAACTTGGACACAGGGCTTTTACTGGCAACTACTTTAAGCATGAAAATAGTTTGATCTCATATTTTAAACTGTTTTATATAGCAGTTTTTACATCGGCTGGACTACTTAGAAAACACTTCAAAGAAGAGTTTCCCATATTCCTACAGATCACTTCGGTTAAGCCTTAGGGACTGACCTCACAGATATGCCACTGTTTTGCTCTTTCAAAAAAAAAAATCTTTAAAAAGGTTTTCCCGTTGTTTTTTGTTATATCCTACTTCACGAAGCAAACTTCCATAGTTTCCCCTAGCAGTGACAACTACTCCGACTAATAAAGGTCGCAGACTCCAGACAACGGAGTGACACCCACCCTCGTCCACCGCCTCCGGGCCTGGCGGTCCCCAGGGCACCCACCTTGTCCGCCGTGCTGGGCGCCGGCTTCAATTTCCCTTTGGCCATTAACATCGCGTTGATTTTCGCGGCCACGGCCGCGGCCGCATCCAGCGCTCCCGAGGGGGCTGCGGAGCTCTCGGAACCCGCCACAGCGGAGCCGCCATCTCCGCCGCCGGGAAAGGGGCGCCCGGGCAGCGGCGCCGTGCCGGGGAGCAGGAAGGCGGGGGCCGGGCCGGGCTGGTCCCACTTACTGCGGCGCCTGGAAAAAGAGAGAAGCCTCAGCCCCGGCCGCCTCGCAGCGCGCTGCCCCGCGGGAGCTCCGGCGGCGCCCGCGGCCCAGCCTCACCCGCCGGCGGCCCCCGCGTCGCGCTGCCCTCCGCCACCCGCTGACATGGCTCCGGCCCGGCTCCGCCGCCTCCGCGCCAGACGCAGCGTCATTTCCGGCGCCGCGGCCGCCCGGGAACGCCCCTTCCGGCCGGTGCCGGGGGGACGCGCGCGCAGGGGCCGCCGGACGCGGGTGCCGGCCCAGGGGCGGCGGGAGGGGAGGGGCGGGGCCTGCAGCACCCGCTGGGAGCACGAAAAGAGAATGTAAGAAATAAATAAAAAAAAAGAGGATGGCTCCGTGCCCCAGCCTCATGTCCCCTGCCGTTGCTTTGGCCTTTTTCCTACTTAAGGCAGGGCCCTTCCAGGGCTTTCCCGTGCCTAGCACAAGCAGTGCTGTGCGCCAACGGCACCCTTGAAGCACAGCAGATAACAGAGAGAAACTACAGACAGGTTTCACTGCTACAGCCCACGCATAGCCCAAGGGACCCTGCAGGTCAGCGGGGCTCAGGTCCCCAGTCCTGGTAGGGGATGTCAAACCCACTCTAAGTAGCCGGCTGAACAGGAGCCAGCAGTGTGCCCAGGGGGCCAAGGAGGCCAATGGATGGCATCCTGGCTTGTACCAGCCCTGGCGTGGCCAGCAGGGACAGGGGAGGGATCTGAGCCCTGGGCTCGGCACTGGGGAGGCCGCCCCTCGATTCCTGGGTTCAGTTTTGGGCCCCTCACCCCAAAAAGGCCATTGAATGACTCGAGCGTGGCCAGAGAAGGGCAACGGAGCTGGGGCAGGGTCTGGAGCACAGGTCTGCTGGGGAGCGGCTGGGGGAACTGGGGGGGTTCAGTCTGGAGAAGAGGAGGCTGAGGGGAGACCTCCTGGCCCTCTGCAACTCCCTGCCAGGAGGGGGCAGAGAGGGGGGATGAGTCTCTGGAGCCAAGGCCCCAGCGCCAGGCCCCGAGGGAATGGCCTCAAGCTGCCCAGGGCAGGGTCAGGCTGGCTCTGAGGAAGGATTTCTGTGCAGAAGGGGCTGTTGGGCGTTGGAATGGGCTGCCCAGGGCAGGGGGGGAGTCCCCGGGATCCCTGGGGGGGTTGAAGAGTCGGGCTGAGCCAGCGCTGAGGGATCTGGGGGAGTTGGGAACGGTCAGGGGGAGGGTCATGGTGGGACTGGAGGAGCTTCAAGGGCTTTTCCAACCTACACAATTCTGTGATTCTGTAGCACTGGAAAAACAACAAACTTAGAGTCAGCAACTTCTCTACCATCTATGGAGACTTGTTGAGCTTTAGTAAAAAGTCTTCATGAAACACCATTGTCACTTCCGTTCCCTGGATAGGGAGAGTGCCAACATCCTTTAAATTGAAGCCCGTGTCTTCTCTGTTCATTAGGTTGAAGCGTGGGAGGGCAGGACAAGATGGGAAGAAGGTGGGCTGGTTCCCATGGGAAGAGTGGAGGGGCCCACACCATGGAGCTGAGCCCACACGTAGCACACTCTGGGTCTCGGGGTACTTGGATATAAACACAAATAACCACCAAGCACTTAGTGCTGTGCAGACCCCATCGATGGCGCACTGCAGAGACAGCAGTAGCAATAACGGTCTGAAATGGCAGCCAGCCTGGCCGTCAGCAGGTTTCTGTGGTAGCTGTCATTTCCATCACTCGTTCAAGGCTCTCTACAGACAACTTTGACCCACTTCTCTGCATAAAAGTAGCTCTAAGAGCCTGTGGGCATTTGCCTCAACAAGGTCCAGTGCAGTGCGAGAACAAAGCATCAGCATCATCTCAATGGCTTTATGGTAAACAACCATCAGCCATCAGGCATCCTACAGATCAGTGGATGTGGCTGACACAAAGCCAGTTGTTAAAGCAGGTCATGGAGAGACAGTCTAACTTTTTTCAGCCTTAATAAAGCCTAGGCCAAAAGAAATGGCCCCGTTCTAGGCATTGCTACTTGGTGGGCTGTTTGTGTCAACCCACAGAGGTTGTTCTCAGGGCCTTCTGAAGGCCTCTGATGTGTTCATCATTGCTTCTAAACAGCAGACAGCATAAATCCCCAATATACAGACACAGGGCAAAACGAAGAATTTCATTGCTTTTCATACAAGGAACAGGTACAGATGCATGTTGCAGGTCATGGATCCATGCGGCAGTCTTGGAGAGCAAAAACACAAGTCTATGAAAAGTGAGCACCTTACCATTTTCGTAAGAGAGCCATTTTTTAATATGAAATGTCCCCAGTCCTGTTATGCTGACAGCCTGAGGCTGGAAAAAGAAGAGAAAGGCAAGAACTTGTAGGTTGAAAACCAGAGTGAGGACTTGGGAGAGCTTGCAAGGGGGGTGCCTTGTGCTTGCTGACTCCTGGTGCAGAACACTTTTGCACACCTCAACCAGACTTTTATTTTTGTATTCATATATTACATATACATAAAACATATATTTTATGTTAATTATTTATTTAATGACTCTCAATTTATGGAGACGCTGGTCTTTGGCACATTTGTGGCAATCTGCAAATCGCAATGCAGTTCAGGAAAGAACAACGGCACTTGTTGCACAGGGCTGCCAGGACCCCTGTAGCCATCTGAGCGAGGGGAGGGGTCGGGTAGGACCCCACCTTTCTCTGCAGGAGCTGTTGCTGAACATGCTTAGACACACAGCTCCAAATAGTAACGGCATCTGGAAAGCGAGGGGAAGACACGTCAAGCTCTAGGACAGACAGCTCATGTCCCATCAGCACACGTGTACAGAGGGGTGCAAGTGTGCTTCAACAAGCCTCACGGCATAAACCCACCTGAGACACTGGCTGAATCTTTGACTGGCCTCAGCCTCCGCCCAACAGGACATCTTTCCCTTCAGAGCCAGATCCCTGAGTGTGACCCGCTGCCAAGGGAAACCCATCCGTGGGACTTCACCATGGCAAGGGGGGGGTACTGCGTGCGGGGCTCAGGGTGTCCCCAGGGGCCTCCCCTGCTGGGAAGAACCTCACTTCCCACAGCGATTTGTGTCTTCAACATCTTTATTGATGATCTCCATAAGGACACGGAGTGTGTCATCAGTGAGTTCACAGGTGACACCAAGAGAAGTGGGAGTGTCGGTCTGCACGAGGACAGGGAGGGTCTGCAGAGAGACTTGGCTAGATTGGATCGGTGGCCAACGTCAATGGGATGGGCTTCAACAGGGCCAAGTGCCAGGTCCTGCCCTTGGGCCCCAACCACCCCCTGCATGGCCACAGGCTCGGGGAGGGGTGGCTGGAGCTGTCTGGGAGAGAAGGGTCTGGGGGTTCTCAGTGACAAGCAGCTGAACAGGAGCCAGCAGTGTGCCCGGGTGGGCAAGAAAGCCAACAGCATCCTGGCTTGGATCAGCACTAGTGTGACCAGCAGGAGCAGGGAGGTGACAGTCCCCCTGTGCTCTGCCCTGGGGAGGCCACACCTGGAGGGTTGTGTCCAGGTTTGGGCACCTCAATCCGAGAGAGATCTCGAGGGGCTGGAGCGAGGGCAGAGGAGGGCAGCGAGGCTGGGGAAGGGCCTGGAGAATAAATCCTGTGAGGAGGCAGGGCAGGAGCTGAGAGTGTTCAGTGTGAGGAGGAGGAGGCTGAGGGGAGCCCTCATCCCTCTCTGCAGCTCCTGACGGGACATTGCAGAGAGGCTGGGGCTGGGCTCTGCTCCCAGGGGATCAGGGACAGGACAAGAGGGAACGGCTGGAAACTGCCACAGGGGAGGGTCAGGCTGGGCAGGGGGACAAAATGTTTCCCAGCAAGAGTGATCAGAGGATTTTGATGTCTCTTCCTGGGAAACATCCCTTCTCCAATGTCCTCACCTGCGCTTCACCAAACAGTTCCAGCAGAATCCCGCTGCCTCCCTTTGTCCTCTGCATCTCTGAGGTACAGGAGAGACTCTCAGACCTGAGAGCTCGCCGAGGCCTCGCAGGGAAGTGAAGGGAGGGCCCGTGTTACCACAACGCCTGCTGACCTGGCCAGCTCTGGTCCTGCAGTGAGAAGGGGCTGCTCCCTAAAACACCCCCCAGTCTTCGCTCCCTGAGAAGACTGTAGGGCAGGGAGACCCTCCGAGATGTCACCAGATGATGGAAACAGGGACATGAAATCACACCATCACAGACTGGCTGAGGTTGGAAGGGACCTCGGGAGGTCATCTGCTCCAACCCCCCTGTTCACGTGGGGTCACCTCTTTTTTTCCCAGTAAAACTCTGGTGCCCACAGTCACAAAGGACATCCCATTTTCCTCCCTCCACTCCAGTTCAGTACTCCACATTGTGACCAAGACACAGATACCACTTCATAGCTGTGCAGTGTGGATGGAATTGTAGACTTTCTCTGAATAATTAAAGATCAGTTTAACTGCCTGAAAATCGTGCGTGTGGTATCTGGAGGCAGGAATAGGCGGCAGAGAGAACTCCAGCTGGCCTGGCTCTAGCTGGTCCTTTGTCATCTGATGGTGCTCCCCCAAGTAGGCACCGCTCACAAAATGCTTCAGCTCCCTTTCCCTACAGCCCAGCTGTTTGATGCTCCAGTTTGCCTGCTTGCTGTCCCTGGCTAGTTCACTTGCCTGTGGCATGACAAAATCTTCCTGCTAAAGTGGCAGGACAGAAACATTTCCCTGGGAAAAAAGGGTGGTGTTTCAAGGGCTCCCCCAGATGGGAAACCTCTCACAAACCATGCTCCCCTCCCACACCTTCAGCTTGAGTCTGCACTTTTTATTTAATACATTTTAAACAGAAGCAGGGCCCAGATCCCCTGAACTTGATATAGTGCACTTCACATTTGCTAGTTGTCATGGTTAATGATTATGCTAGTAGCTATAGTTACCATATGGGAACAATTGCTAGGTCAAGGAAGAAGAACAAGCTTCCATCTCCAAACCCCAGAAAACAGACAGAATGTCCTGGACCACAAAGACAATGTCTGGGATTGTTTTTAGGATGAATTAATTGAGAACTTGGCCAAGCAACTATTCACTTACTTAACTTGCAATGAAACCAACTCTTAAGTGTCCCTAAACTCAACTGCCTTCATTATAATGCTAAAAACCACACCCACCAGTCAAAAAGACCCCTGCCCAGGTTAAGACCCTTCCCCTGTGCATGCATAGTTTTAGAAGCATGAGGTAAGCCCTATTATATGATAATCACAAACCAATTAGTATCTAATAGGCATGTTATGGAAAAGTACTAACTTCTGATTTTTGTGTAGAAAAAGAGCATGAAAACTTGCTGTTGGTGTGCTTCATTTCTGGAAAAGTCCACTGAGCACCCAGGCCTGAATAAATACAATCTCTCTCCCCAGCAGGTTATTGCACACCGGCATGAATCCGCTTTTCAGGTAATAAGCTGACCAAGGGATTATAAAGCTGTGCACGCTTTCTGTGCTTGGAGAAGAGCTTCAAGTGGAGCTGGTCTCCTTGAATGCCAAGTGTACCTGGAGGCCAAGTGTCCTGGCCTCCCATCATCCCACAGAGCCCCTCAACCTGGCCGGCTGCTCTTTATTTTTGTTTGATTTGGGAATTGGGCATATGGACCATCCCACTGCTGCCAAAAGTGTGGCGAGGGAAAGCAGCTGCTGTCAGTGGCTGCACGTTGATGCAAGTTTTGGTTGTAATGACCCCAAAATCCAGACACTGCCACTGACACTCTCAGCTGCCATGGCACCCACCCAACACAGCCTGGGAGCAAGCACAGCACTTGTGTTGAACAGGGAGGTAAAACCAGTTTGGAAAGAAAAAGGTTTTCACATATAATCCGCTGGCTGAGACTGCAGTCTCACTAAAACCCTTTCCTTCCATAAATCGCACTGACATAAGGCCTACACCCTGGCTTAAAACCGCCTCTGTGAACAGCTGCTGTGAATGCCTTTTGCATTTAGTTAGGCTGAACAGCTAAGAGAGAGGCAATGCGTTGCTTTCACCCGCGAGCGTAGTTTAAATTAAAACCCAGTGTCTCCCCTGGATGGGCCTGCACCGGCGCGGGGCCTGCACCGGCGCGGGGCCTGCACCGGCGCGGGGCCTGCACCGGCGCGGGGCCTGCACCGGCGCGGGGCCTGCACCGGCGCGGGGCCTGCACCGGCGCGGGGCCTGCACCGGCGCGGGGCCTGCACCGGCGCGGGGCCTGCACCGGCGCGGCAGCGCTGCGCACGGCCCGCAGGGGGCGAACCCGCCGTTTGCGCACGGCCCCTTCCCCTCCAGAGCGCCGGGGTGGCTGTGGGTGAGGCGGGGCCGGGTGGTGCTGGGCCCGGGCCCGGGCCTGAGGGGTTTGTCCGGTTCCTCACCTCTTGCGGGGTTTTGGTTCCCGCTCTTGCTGTTCTCCAGTTCTGCCCCAGTTCGTGCTTGGCGTTTATGCCTTGAGTAGGCAGGATTTTTACAGGTGGTGGGGAAGGCTTGCAGTGCCGAGGGTGAAAGGCTTAATGAAATCATGACTCAGCAGAAAGAATAGCTGGAGAGGGGTCTCCTTCTCCAATGCTCATTTAAATTACAAAGGAAAGCAATCCAAGCTTGCAGGTGTTCAGCAAAGGCATCGCTCAGTTTTGACTGGAGGTGACTTAAACGTGGAGAGCTTCTTCTTAGGGTCTTTTGAAAATCTGTCAGGCTGGGTGCCAGTTAGCACTTTGAGCATCGCTTTCAGAAGCTCGTGTTCCATATAAACAGGCACACAATATTCTAACTACAGCATTGGGGGAGGTCTGTGCTGGTGTGAAAATCAAGAATCAAATACTGGTGATTATTGGTTGAACTGCGCTCTTGCCTTAAAATTACAGGGTTGGTTTGAAGTGATACAGAGTGGTTGTGCAGGAAGTGTTAGCTGGTTTAAAGCTGAATAGCTGCAGTCTGGGCTTGTGTGCTCTTACAAGTAGTGGTCATACAGGTGTTAATGCAGATGTTTTATTAACAGAGAGAAGAGTATCTGCAAAATGGCAACTGCTCAGAAGCAGAGGGATTGTGTGGTATGATTTTCTTGTGTATTTCAGCACAGTATTTTATTAGAATTGGAAAAATAATTCATTTCAGCTGAAATAATGCACTCAGGTGCTCTGTAATATTTCTTCACTTGAAAATTATAGGCTAATTCAATCTTTTAAGATGCTTGATACCAAAATAGTTTGAGTCTGAACTTTGTCGTCGTGTACTTGGTAGGAATTGGCTATGTCCTAAAACCAGTAACAGCAAGCATTAGGAATATGTTGAACTTTATAAATAACAAAAGTCATACTTTCAGTTAAAATGTTAAGCAGACATTGGACTGGCTTGTAGACTGTACAGGTTTGTTGTGGATGGAGATTAATTCTTTTCTTGCTCTAACTTTCAGAGTGCAGTTGTATTTCCTAGCAAAATATCTACTGAACAGCAATCCCTGATGCTAGTGAAGAGGCTCCTGGCAGTAGCAGTATCCTGCATTACATATCTGAGAGGAATCTTTCCTGAAAGTGCCTATGGAACAAGATACATGGATGGTAACAAGCAGTTTTTATGATTCTTTGCAAAATCATAGAATGGTTTGGGTTGGAAGGGCCCTTAAAGATCATCCAGCTCCAACACCCCTGTCCCAGGCAGGGCCACCTTCCACTAGCCCAGGTTGCCCAAAGCCCCGTCCAACTTGGCCTTGAACCCTTCCAGATAGGGGGCAGCCACAGTGGCTCTGGGCAACCTGTGCCAGGGCCTCACCCCCCTCACAGGGAAGAATTTCTGCCTTAGATCTCATCTAAATCTGCCAGTTTAAATCCATCACCCCTTGTCCTATCCCCACCCCGTTGATCAAGAGTCCCTCCCCCTTTCCTGCAGCCCCTTTCAGCCCTGGGGGGCCGCTCTAAGGTCTCCCTGGATTCTCTCCTCCAGCTGAACCCCCCAACTCTCCCAGCCTGTCCTCACGGGGGGTGCTCCAGCCCCCCAGCATCTCTGTGGCCTCCTCTGGCCCTGCTGGAGCAGGTCCATGTCCTTCTGCTGTTGGTGCCCCAGAGCTGGACCCAGCCCTGCAGGGGGGTCTCACAGAGCGGAGCAGAGGGGGAGAATCCCCCCTCACCCTGCTGCCCACCTGCTCTGGGTGCAGCCCAGCACACGGGGCCCTTTCTGGGCTGCCAGCACCCGTTGGTGGCTCACAGGCAGTTTACCACCCACCAACCCCCCCAAGTCCTTCTCCTGGGGGCTGCTCTCCAGCCCCTCCTCACCCAGCCTGGGTTTGTGCTTGGGACTGCCCCGAGCCACGGGCAGGACCTTGCCCTTCACCGTGTTGAACTCCATGAGGTTTGCACATCCCACCTTTCAAGTCTGACAAATCTATTGTCGTAGGGTTGTTAAGAAGTTACTGAGTGTTTTTTAAAGCTACTTGGTCTTCTTAATGAAAGGTAATAGCCATTTTCAATTACTGTAATGGGAACTTCACTAATGCATTAATCATTGAATTTTGTTAGATAGTGGTGATGGTAACTCAGCGATTAAAATCATGCCTATACCTGTCAATAATGTTAATTTTAGTCAGCTTTTGATATATACTTGTAGGGAATGAACTTCACTTTCTTACCAATGTAGTTGCATTTTGCCCTAAGTAAATAGGCATGTGTATATTCTTTTTTTGAGATCTCTCTGTCAAAATTCTGAGGGAAGACAAGAACTGTCCTGGCTCTACTCAGCTGGTGAAATGGTATGTTAATGACTGTGGATATGTAACATTGCCATAGCATGTCAGTTCTGAAAGATACCTTTCAGGTTGTTTGCAGATACAGAGAAAAAGTTCACTTTGCTGCAAGTGAACACTTGCCCAGGTTGTACTTTCAGTGCATGGTATTTAGTATCTCGACAAATTTTTTAAAATGGGAAGTCAAAATGTATCTGTTTCGGTGGAGATATAACTGACTTGTACAGTTGTGTCTCTAGAAAGGCTTACAACTTGGTGCTTAGTAGAGCACAGATCTTTGTTTACAGTGTGATTACATTTAGTTTCTGTGCGTGTATGAGTGCTCAACAGTGCACATAAATGCAAAAATCTAACCAGTAGTTCCCCTCTAGTTGAAGAGGAGACATGGTGTTACCATTTTGCATCTTGAATGTAAAGATCTTGCTCTCAGACTTGTTTAAGAAAGTGGCACTGTTGGCCTTTGTATTCAGAAGCAGAATTCTGTCTGCAAAGAATTGTCTGCTTGTACATTCACACAGTTGAGTGTGTCACTTGGGACTAGAGATACTTATTTTGATTTTCTTTCTGTTCACAGTAACTGTGAGATTTGTTCCTGGCTGTTCTCTTTCCTCTTTAGAGAAGGGAATATAAGGCCTTTGCCTAATTCTTACTTTTTGTTACCTCTATAAAGGCCATATTTATTCTTTTCACACTTTTACCAGTTGTAGTACAAGGTAAAGCATTGGAAATGATGCTGCATTCAGCAGAGGGGGTTTCAGCTGCTGTCAGTGTTGAGGTGTTCAGAGATGTAAGGTCTGAGCTCTGATGTTAGAGGGGAAATCAGGCATCCGCTCTTTGTCCGTGTGCTGTCACTACAAGAGGAGAGAAAAAAGCTTCTTTTACTGTAACCTGGAATTTCTTAGTTGACCTTCTGTGGTAGAGATTTAGAGATTTTAATTTTACTTATTGTGCAAAGAAGTTAGGATGATTTGGTGTTACAATGATAGTCATTGTATCATTACTAATAAGATAGAATAATGGAATAAGTATTATTTATTGCTCTAATATAATAAGACTAAACACAAGCATGTTATTTTTTAGAACTATTTTACTTAGAAGCAAAGTAAATGGAAATTAGTAGTAGATGGACAATGTTATTTGATTTTTGCAGGATGTTAGGATGCTATGATGCCTTGCAGAAGAAATATGTAAGTCTTCCAGTATTGTTTCGCTATTTTAAATGTATTGAAACATTCATTTATGTAAATTTATCAGCTTCTGGCATAGTTACAGGACATTCTGGTTGGGGAATAGCTGAGTTTTAGTAAAACAGTTAGCTACAATGTGGGATGCACAGACATTTCAGGATAATGTTGTTTGTAAACAGAAAGACTTAGTCAGAGATATGTAGGAATTGTGTTCTGCCAGTTGAGCAAGTCCTGTGTTAGATAAGGAGTTAAGTGTACAAAGCGGTTTCTCTTCAAACAGGCCTTAGTTGTCTATGTTGGTTTCCAGAGCTAGAGAAACAAACCAGCTTGGTAAGCAGAAATGGGCTATAGAATACATTTAACGTTCTTTAATTTTGTTTCTGACAGCTGAGAATGATTGTCCTAGCTGTAAGTATCTTTGAAAAGTAAGGGTAAGGCACGCTTTTTTTAAAAGGTAGGTGCTTAATGTACAGTTCTTACTCTGTTTCCTCTCTTTACTTTAAAAATACAGGTCTATACCCATCCAGAGGATCCTCAGGTAAATCCGCTAGAATATTTTACTGGATGACTAATGATAGTATGCATATAGTGAAATGTATATACAAACAATAGTACTTAACATTGACATTAATGCACATTAAAAGAAAAAAAAGGCCATCTTAAAATATCAAATGTAAGAATCACTAGAGCCTTTCAGAATTGCCACGTAATGAATTGCCTTTGAATATCTAGTGCCAGGTTATTTTCAGGCCAGTACAAAGTGTGGTTGCAGAGTTAAATGTCCATAAAGATGCATCTTCCTGACTCTGCATAAGAAATTCACAGAACTTCTTTGTGAAAGACACGGTATGTTTTAACTAACCACTGGGTGTCACCATGTCTGCTATGTATGTGCAACACTTTCATAGTGATTAAAGTCTGAATGAATGTTTAATTCTAAAAACTTAAGCTGATGTTTCAAAATATCATGGTGATTCCTGGAAAATAATGTAGATTTTTTTTATTTGATGACAATTACATACATTAATACTGTTGTTACAGCATTAGAAAGCTGTGTTCAGTGCATGTAGGTGGATCAGACAGGAGTTGGGCTATCATTATTTTCTTTAAATGAAAGGTCAATAGATCACTAGACAGAAGCAGCAGCAGTAGTAGTTTGCTTGACAGCTGATAGTTTAATAATTACCAGATTTGTTTGCAGACAATTACAGAATGTTACCACTTCAAATTCAAGTACACCCACAATGGGCCACTCCTGGATTTCAGCAGGTACTGTCACTGTGACTTTATTCTGCTCTGTGGTTTTACAGTCAATGCATATACCTGAATGTAAAAACATTGGATTTTTATCAGTTTGGTGTTTCCTTTTTTAATTTTGGATCTTAAGACTAATTTTATGAACATTTACTATTAGCTTAGACTTAATCTGACAAAATGATTCATTGTATTTTATGCTCATATTTTAAAATATCTACTCAGAAGATGATTCTTAGTGTCAGAGTCCAATACTCTGGCCGGGTTCTGTAAGATATTTCATGTGTTTAATATCAGATTTATTTATCTGAAGATAATGTTGCACAGGATTTCTCATTTAACAGAGATGGGAGCTCTTGCAATACACAGTTCAAACGTGGTACCAGTGTGATTCCCATTGCTGCTCTGGATAATATGCTCACTGTCATGACACTGGGCATCCACAGTCATGGGGAAGGAATATGTGGGCTGAAGCCAGCTCCAGCCCATTGTTCTCTTTGGAGTTCTTTTATTAGTTTTTTAGGTTTTATACTCTTTGGGCTTGGCCACATACTCCCTCATGTTAGTCTGGCAAGGAGACATTCACACACTTTTATTGAACTTGAGTGAAAACATTTATGCCCCCTGCTGATCCTCCACTGACACAGCTATTTCTCTAAAATGAAAACCATGCTCAGGTCCTTTGTGTGTTGAGATAAAGTCAGCAACAGCTGTGGTCAGTGACACCCCACATTATTCCCTGAGCTTCATGGACACATCACCCTTTGCCTGTCTCCACTGAGCCTTCTTCCATCACAGGGATTTATTGGGCAGTCACAACTGCAAGGAAATGGCTTATTTCAAGATCAGTAACAGAAATAGAGCAAGTTCATACCTAACAAACTTTTATCAGCTTCCCTCCTGCATAAAATGCTTTTTAAATTAAAAAAAAAAAAAAAAGGCTGCAGTTCTGCAGACCTGGATCCCTTGGGCTGAGATGTTACCTCTGACAGATTGTAAGTCATGTGAAAAACACTGGTGGAGAGGGATGTGACGCACCCACACCAGGTTGCCTTAGTGTATTAGCATAAATTCATGCCAGATGAATTTGAAAATACAAGGCATGAACCTGCTTCTCTGCCACCCTGGGAAGGAGATGACCATCTGCAGAGGGGTGAGATAATTGAAACCATCCCAGTTAAGGGTGTGCTTCCAAAAGACGAGGGTTACCCAGTGAAATAGCTGACAGTTGCTTGCCTTGTGCTGCTCTTCAGGTCCTCGGGTGCCTCTAAGCTGGGTGGCTGTGAGGAGCAGGGGAGTGGAGGGAGAACACTTTTAGTGGCAGTAGGGTAGGATTTGGGTCAGCTGGTCACAGAACAGAAGCATGGAAATGTCACAGCTGAGTGCCAGGAGTCACTTAGGCACACATTTTCTTGTAACCCTTCTTGTCAAAGTCAATAGTGTTACTTATTTTATTTAAGGGAAAGCAAATATGTAAGACTTTGCACAATTGGGGCTTTCAAAAGTACCTATTTTTTTCTTTCTTTCAGATTGGGTATTTTTTAAGCATTGTATAATGTAAAATACAGTAGTCGGTCACAGCTGCTGAACCATAACGCTTTCATGATGTCCCTGGCTGGGTGTTTGATCTTCCCAGAGGCAGAGAACACACAGGTCACTTAGTTCCAGGAATTGCAGTGCTTGTAATCACAGCCCTTAGGCAGTAAATGTGATGTCTGCTTGTGGCATTCATAGAGTCTGTTAAACAGTCCTGTATCTTAATGCTAGAAACAGCTTACTCTGTATATATAAAAAAAACCCTGAATGCTTTGTCCATTTTTTAGTAAGGATAAAAGGAATGATTCCACAATCACCTGTGCAGACACCAAGAAAGCAAGTATCCTCCTCATTCGCAAGATTTATGTTCTGATGCAAAACCTCAGTCCATTACCAAATGATGTTTGCCTGACTATGAAGCTGTTTTATTATGATGAAGGTAGTATTTCCATATTACCTTGATTTATCAACTGTGTTCAGACACTGGAAAACAATTCCAAGAAATATTTTCATGTATAATCTTTATGGCTGCTGAGACTTGTTAAATGATGGTGTTTTGCCTCTGTCTGTTTCTCACCATAATTTCTGAAATCCAAGGGGGACGGATTTGATCTCACTGTAAGAACACAATCTTGTCATTAACTTCATTGGAGCAAGGATTTCAGTGTGTTTTAAACAAATTGAGTTTCCCTCAGTATGTTAGGATGTAACATCTTTGCCAGACTAATTCTGGTTTGGATGACTATTTAAATGTCTAGCTCTGCTTTCAGAATGTATTATTGCTTTATAACGAAAAATCAGAGGTTCTAGTTTGTCTCTTTGCATGCATAAACTGTTTCAAATACCTTTAATTGGGTTTTGTCCCTTGTGCAGGGGAAGAACTTAATCTGAATACAAATTGAATATTGATTATTCCCCTCCCCACACAATTTTTTTAATAGCTCTTTGTATTTAAAGGGGAAGAGGATCTTTTTGCTGCACAAGTTAAGATTAATTTTACAAGAACGTGTTTTATTCTAACACATTTAATGAATTCTTTTCTGCAGTTACTCCATCTGACTACCAACCTCCTGGTTTTAAGGAGGGTGAATGTGAGGGGATGATATTTGAGGGGGAGCCTCTGTATCTGAATGTGGGTGAAGTGCCAACACCTTTTCATATGCTGAAAGTGAAGGTTACAACTGAAAAACAACGAATGGAAAATGTTGATAAAAGCATCCTAAAGCATGGACAGACCAATGTGCCTCTCCAGGTGCTCCGAGTGGACAGAGATGATCCAGAAGAAGAGAACCAGGACATGAATGTAAGAGCACAAATGTTGTGTAGCCTGTTGACATTTTTTGTGATTTATAATTTAGAAAAGGGCCATTAATTGTTAAACTGAATGTCTTACTGTAGCGTTAATAAAATAACTGTGTTTCCAGATACATTTAAGCAAGACAATATGTCTTCAGGACATTTTTGCTTTCATTTTCCTGCTCGGGTTAGCAATCTGTCACTGTTCCAGCAGTACTGACCAAGGGCATCAGCACAATGCCTGTCCGCAGCCGCAGCGCTGGCACTCGTGTCTCTGAGACTGGAGAGGAGCAGCAGGGTGGGAAGCTGAGGGGCAGCTCCGTGCTGTGGGTGCAGGGTGCTTTGTTCAGCTCCACGCACGGGTGAAACCTCCCAGGGAGCTCTCACACACACCAGTCCTAAGCGAGGTGCTGCGGCCAGCCAGTACTGACTGGCCATAAATTTGCTCTGGGATCCTCTTGTGCAGCAGCAGTATGCATACAGCTTGGAATGCCACAGCTAAAGTTAAACTCAGCTCTGCCTTGGGATTTTTCCCTGAGGAAATTTGCCTAAAAAAAGCCCAAAGTGAAGCTTGCTGAAGGCATGAGTGTGTGACAGGCTCGTGCATCCCTCTGCGGATGCGAGAGCACCTGAGGTGGCTCTTGGGACTGTGCTTGGCCTCGAGCAGTTGGAGGCATATATTTCTGGGGTCAGTTGAGGCAGGCAGCAGATACCTTTAGTCGTGTCACAATGGGCAAATATGTGTGTTGATCTAGACTGTCCTTAGATGAGGAGGAGGTGGAGCTTCAGGGCTTTTGGCCCCTCCTCCTCAATTAGCATTGCTGGGGAGGCCTGTAGGTGATGAGATGAAAATAAACTGCTTGGCTCTCTAAATCTGCATATGCCTCCAAATTGCTGTTTCATAGGCAGTAGGAAGGCAGTAATTGATGCACTGATGGTATTCTCTCACTAGTTATTGTTCCAATTTTAGTATTTTTTTACAGATGTTTTTCTTGGTAGTTGAATTAAATGTGTGCTTGCACTAACAGTTAAGTAATGCTGAGGCAGATTCAGTTATTGCAGTGCAGTTTGTTCCACTGAGAATCCATCTAATAAGCTCTGGCCCTAAGCATCTGACTATAAACCCTCTTCCTTATTTGTCTGCAGTAAGTGATAGACCTTTTTCTTAATCTAGGAAGATCCTGTCTTGGATAATGAAGATAGGAATAATGTAAATATTGCAGAAGCTCAAGGTAACTTTTTTTTTTTTTGAGTCTCTTCAGCTTGTGCCTCTTCGTTACGATGTTACTAAACCAAAAACTCAGCTTTCTGATGTAGACCGCTATATTCAAATTTACATTGTATTTTCTTCACATACGCCACTATGTCTTTATTTTCTGTTGTGGCTTTGTTCTGTGAAACACTTGGTTAGCCAATGCACTTTTTCATGTTTCTATTCTAAAATGCTGATTATTCTCCTCCATTTATCAGATAAGCTAAATCTAATGGGTTATATATTTAGAAGTAAATGTTGTTGTTTGGTTTCTCTATTATTGTTATGTTTTTCCACATAAAGCTTGCAGAGGTATTGTGCTCTTGAGTTCACTATTGCAGACTTGGGAAGCAAAAAAAGTCTAGGTCTGTTTTTGTTTAAATCATAACTGTTTGGACTGTATCCTCACAGCTTCAGCCACTAAAGATTAGCAGAAATACCATTTTTAGCCACCTTTTTACCTTAAGCTCTGACCATGGTCTGATTCTGCAGTCCATACATGCTTCAGTCTGTGTGCTTGTGGAGGAACTGAGACCGTCAAGGTTTGTGTACACAGAAGAGTTTCCACGTTGTGGTAGACTGAATGATATCTGTGTAAAAATATCTATTGTGTGATGCATGTTCTTCTGTACGGAGGAGGCTGTTTATTAAGGTGATTTGCTATTCCTGATACAATCAACAACTTCATCACAAAATATGTTTTGTTTTATGAATGACTGTATGATTATGCTTGTGCTGCTGGCTGATTCAGTGCCTCTTCCAGCTGCTTTCACAGCTTTGGACCTGTGTGCCCTTTTCTATTGCTGTGTACATGGAGCATTTTGATAATTGCAAGTGAATTTTTAAACTTTTAATAGGTACAAGGTCTAGCAAAGCATTTATTGTGAATCTCAGCAAACTGAGTTTCCTCAAGTAAAATCCTAACGCTGTAAAATCTGTCAATGTAAAACTACATGAACAATGGGAGTAGCAATAAAAAATAAATTCCAGGTGGAAGCCTGTAAAGCACTTCTCAAGAAGGCACCATAAACATTTACTTCTGTTTTATTAAAAAAAAAAAAAAGTCTCATATAACAATTTCAGTAAGCAATTAACTGACTTCTGCAGCAAGTATAAATGGGATCTTATGTTTTGGAAGCACTCTGAGGACTCTTAACACTGCAAGGCAAAGCTGCCTTCTCCCTTATTCAGATAAAATTATGCCCTTCCTGCTGTGCAGGACATTAGGAAGTACATGCTCATCCTTTCTGATAAAAACCAGCAGCACCTGTCTTGTATTTTTCTTAGACTTTATAAATAGATATTTTTTTGCACTGTTTGCTTGCAATCATATAAATGTCCTCCACTGTAAGCTCTGAATGCAGAAGCGCCGATAAAATAACTGTCCTGGCTACACCAGCCTGACTGCATCTGCTACCAGAAACATGCCCTGGAAGCACTCCACTGTTTTGTGGTTTTTGAGGGTTTTTTTATAATCAGTGCTTCAAGATGTGGACCCAGCCTGTTGTCAATTCAAAACATGAGACAGCAAGCTCTGTCCTCAGGGATCTCTGTGAGCAGCTGCCCTTTAAGATTTTAGAGAAACTAGGAGGGAAAGTAGAGGATGATTTATCTTTAGATTCCCCAAGATAGCCTGGGGGCTCAAAGACCTCAACTTTGCTACCAAACTGAAGAATGAATTGCTGCTTGTTTATCTGCTCATTTTGGAGAGGCCATATAGGGAGCATGCAGACAGTACTGGTACCCATCTGCTGTACATAAAGCATTTCAAACATAGCAAAGAAAGATCAAAAGAGAAAATAAGTGCCCCTTTTGGAAGAATAAGTAGAGATGGTGCAGACAAGTATGCTCAGAAATGCTCAGAAATGTTCAGCTATGCTGATGTGAAATAAGATAGTTAAAGGAACACAGTTCTCAAGACTGTCAAATAAAAAACTAAGCTTTATGACCAAAATGGGGGGTGGGAAATCCCTTTATTTGGATGAGAGCGTATGTAAAATGTTTTTTTTCTGTAGAAGTACAGGCTTTTGTGGACATAATGAATACGTGGCACTCCTAGAAATGCCCATTAGTGCTGCTGCTTTTTCTGTTCACTTTTCTTAATGCATTTCCCTATAGCTGCATCTGATTTGAAATATAACTCTGGTTCTGCTGACTTCAGAAACACCAATTCTCCATAAAACCTTCTAGACACTTTGCTTTCCATATAACTATAAAAGTGGCAGCTGTGTCAGCACTGAGGCTTTTTATCCTCCCAACCCAACCAAGACCAGCAGCTTGTTGGGGCTACCATGGTGTCAGAGTGCTTGCAGGGGCAGCTGGACAAAGCAAGCTGAACCTGAATTTTTTTATTTAAAATGGGTTGAAGTGTCCTGTCATTCAAGTCCAACACTGAACAGGCTGTACTGTGTATTTAAATCATGCCATTAATGTTTTTTTCAGGAATAAAATGCGCAGTTTTGCAAAATCAGTTAACATTTCCATGCTGTTCAAAAATAATCATGAAAATGTGTAGGAAACAGCATGTATGGATCAGCATTTTTATCTTGACGATGCTAATAGGCTGCAGAACTGGAATAACCACATAAAGCTGTATCTGGTGCTCTTAGAAATTCACAGAAGTTCCAAACCCATGCAAAAATGCAGCAGATGGCCAGCAGGGACAGGGGAGGGATCTGAGCCCTGGGCTCGGCACTGGGGAGGCCGCCCCTCGATTCCTGGGTTCAGTTTTGGGCCCCTCACCCCAAAAAGGCCATTGAATGACTCGAGCGTGGCCAGAGAAGGGCAACGGAGCTGGGGCAGGGTCTGGAGCACAGGTCTGCTGGGGAGCGGCTGGGGGAACTGGGGGGGTTCAGTCTGGAGAAGAGGAGTCTGAGGGGAGACCTCCTGGCCCTCTGCAACTCCCTGCCAGGAGGGGGCAGAGAGGGGGGGTGAGTCTCTGGAGCCAAGGCCCCAGCGCCAGGCCCCGAGGGAATGGCCTCAAGCTGCCCAGGGCAGGGTCAGGCTGGCTCTGAGGAAGGATTTCTGTGCAGAAGGGGCTGTTGGGCGTTGGAATGGGCTGCCCAGGGCAGGGGGGAGTCCCCGGGATCCCTGGGGGGGTTGAAGAGTCGGGCTGAGCCAGCGCTGAGGGATCTGGGGGAGTTGGGAACGGTCAGGGGGAGGGTCATGGTTGGGCTGGAGGAGCTTCAGGGGCTTTGCCAACCTGAATGATCCTGGGATTCTGTGAATTCCTTGTCTTACGGAGTTAGTATAAGGCTTTATGTACAGGAGCTACAAGACATGGGAAAATGCATTTGTCACCCTGAAATTCTTCAGTCATTTCCACAGCTGAAGCACAGTCATCTTTAACCAATTCATGCTTATATCTGTATCCTAGAAAAAAACCAGCATGGATTAGAAACAGCAACACAAAAAAAATCCAGAAGTGACTGCTTATTCTTCATGGCAGTTGCAGAGAGTGACTAGGGGAACTGTAGCTGCAGGAACTGCAGCTAGAGTTGCTCCATTGTGTGTGGCTGGGCTACAAAATGGGAAGTGTCTGCTGGCAGTGGGTTCAGAACATGCAGAAGCTGTGCCAGGGTGGGCCCCCAGGGCCATTTGCCCATTCTTGCAGTGCAAAATGGGCTTGTGAGGTTTCTTGTTTGGAAGCAAATCCCAGTGTAGACAAGCCTTTAGCAGTAGAGGGTATAGACGAGTTTGGGGATCAGGCCCACTCTTGCAAAGATCCTGTGTGTAAGCCTGTGCTACTTAGCATGAGCATCTCTTGCATGTTTGTGACAGGTAATCGCTGAATTACAGATGTAAGAGGGTGTGATGCTTGCTGGAGTCTTGGGACTTGGCTGCAGCGTTAGAGCCCTTGTGAGCACCTTTCCCTGCATTTATCAAGTGCACGTGTTCCTTGTGGCAAAACCTCAGTGTTAAGAGACCGCTAGTGTGTTGTCAACAGTGTGCTTTATTATTTAACTCTTTTATAGAATCAAATTTAACTTGTGAAGAGCATGAAGTTACAAAGGCTGGAGGGAGTCAGAATCTGTATATTTCTAATCCTCAGGTATGAAAACTGTTGTCTTAAACTTTTCCTAGAGTTTTTGTGAAGCTTCTTTCCTACTTTGAGTGATTAATAGGTAATCTGCTAAAGGCTTATTTACCACAGTTGGTATTTTCAGCAATAAAATGCCTTTACATTTTACTTCCCGATGTTCTACCAAAACTGTTAATATTCAAAGCAATGAAAAGCACTAACAAAAGACTCTTCTTCTGTGATAGTTTTCAAACCAAACAGTCTGGCTGTTATTGAGAGAAATGGGAATGTAATTTCCATGTTTATAAACTGTCATAACTAAACAGAAATGTCTCTGTTAATTCTGACCAAAGCTTGTTTAAACATTGATTAAAACTTAAAATGCAGGTTTATTACTCAGACTTAAAACTATATTCCCTGCATATAGTAAAATGGTATAATGGAAATGTGGAGGACTACTTCAAACAGAGGGCCTTAAGATTTCTTAAAACAGAATAGCCCAAGGCAACTGTGAGTGACTTACTGTATAAAAATAGCTGATGCTTTCATCGCTCAGGGCTCTTTGACACATTCAGCTGTAAGTAAGTGCTGTTGACTTCCCTGGGTATACTCCTGGATTTAGATTTCAGCTCAAGCACTGTGGTGAGCAGAGACAGAGGTCCCTGCACACTACAGCACTGAACCCTGCTGTAGCCTCTAACACGATTTTTACTGTCACAAGACAACATGTGTTTTCTGATTTTAGGTTGATCATTTGGCAAGTAAGACATCTGAGCTTAATATGTCAGAGAGCAGGACAAGAAGTGGAAAGATATTTCAAACCAGCACTGTTAGTACAATTTTTTTCTCTATTTCTGTTATTCTTTAAGCCTTTTTTTCTGTTCCAAACAGTGAATAAAACTCTCAGCTTTAAAACATTTCATGTTGACAGAATGAAATTCTCATCACTTCTAAAATTCCCATTAAATTCAACACATTTGAATTCTTAGTGTCAAAACAAAATTCTATTCAAAGAGTTAAAAGGGGAGTGTTGATGTAGTTAACACAGGTTGAGAAAGATTCATTAGGATTGATTCATTTCTTTAAAATGCTTTTAGCCAATTCGCCCCTGGTTTAATCTGTTGTTGATGGGAGTGTGTGCCAGCAGAGATCCCCAGCCCAGTGTACCATATGCTTCCTAGTGATTTTACTTGAAAAACATGAGCCCAAAATTCTAACCCCAGCTCTGTGACTCATACCAAGAAAAAATAGGTTAGTTCTTGGCTTAATCACATTGCAGCAGATAAGTCTTGTAGTCAGTGCTACTTGCAGGGAGCCAGGTTCCTCCAGCCTCACACAGGTGGAGCAGAAGTTGTCTTCAGGGTGGAATTTGGCCTTTGAGGGTGGCACTGGGGGGCTCCCCTGTTTGTTGCCACTGCCTTCACCAACTGAGCTTGGCAGCTTCAGCTCTGTGAGGCTCTGGGGGGCCTTCACAAGCCCTCCACATCCCAGGGTTCTGGGTTCCTGGTAGGTTCTTCTCAGAAAAAGCTGCTCAGTCAATACCATTCTAGTAAATAAACAAGTGCTCTTCATTTACAGGCAGGAGGGGAAGCTGTGTGTCAGGGCCAAGGAGAAATGAACCCTTCCTGTCCCTGCTCAGGAAAGCTCTTTGTTAATTTTTAGTGCAGTAGTTCATAAAGATTCATAATGTGGCAGCTCAATTGTTGCCACTAGTTTTCTCCTAAACTAATACTTGCCTTATTTCTGTAAAGGCTGATGGAAATCAAGTTTGGGAGTATGCAAAATTCATTCTCCAGCAGAATATTCTAAAGAAACCCAGAAGAGAAATTTGTCTCTGTCTTAAATATCTATGTATGAAAGCTGCATGTGTTAGAGTTTGCCACAAATTCATGTTAAATTCAGAATATAGAAGCAGTAGGTTCAGTGGTTTTGTAAAGCACTGCTTACTGCAGAACAGAATTTTTTTTACTTTGTTTAAACCCAGCTGGCAGCCAAACAGCACACAGCTCCTCACTCCTGGGGAAGGGAGTTGGAGGGGTAAGCGTGGGGAGACTCATAGCTTGAAATAAAAACAATTTAATAATTGAAATAAAATCATAACGATAGTAATAATAGAAAATACAACCAAATAATGCACAGTGTGACTGATCACCACCTGCTGAGCGATCCCAGCCTGCTTCTGGCCAGGGGTCCCAGAGAAGAGAGAGTCCTGAAACCACGGTCCTGGGAGTGAGTTTCCTGATCAAGCCCCATCTCTACCCTGAGCACGACACTGTGTGATCTGGAATGTTCCACTGGCCCGTTTGGGTCCGTTGCTCTGGCCGTGCTCCCTGCCATCTTCTTGTGTACCCGCGCACTGGCAGGGCAGGGAAGTTGCAAAGTCCTTGATTTCTTAGCAACAGCTAAAACCATCAGTGCGTTATCAGCATTCTTCTCTTATCAAACCCCAGCCTGAATCCAAAACACAGCACTATGCTAGCTACTAAGAAAAAAAATTAGCTCTATTCCAGCTGAAACTAGGACAACTTCCAACCCCAGGGTCATGTGTGGTGTTTTTTATGTTATTCACTGATACAGGGAAAAGAAAGGAACATCATTCTGTACACTCACTACCAGGTTATGTTTGTTTTAAAAAATGGTTTTGTTAATGCACTTGGTACTAGAATTTAAACAAAGCACAGTTGCTTTAAATCATCAAAAGCACAGCGGAGCTAAAGGCTAAATTGTCATCTTTTCACGTGTGCAAGCCAGAAATAGTTGGATGAAGTCAGTAAAGGGAGGCTGTGTGGTGCTGAGCCCCTTCTCCCCTTGGGGCGGGGTGCTGCCTCGGGGGGGGGAACAGCCCCCGTGACGTTCTCTTGAAGCGGTGACACGGGGCGGGCCCGCTGTTCTGCACAAATCCCAGCGCTCCTGCCGAGGGAGGGGGTCAGCTCTGCCCGCAGCCGTACCCAGGGGTTAGGCCAGGCTTAGCAGGTCGAGCCCGGTGCTGCAGTGGCAGCTCTGGCGTGGCACAGCCGGCCTGCTCCGGGCGGGGGGGGGTCTACCCGGGTTCGCTTCCTGCTGCCGTGAGCAGGCTGCATTGAAAGATTTGTTTTCCTTTGACAGGTCCATCGGTTTGAACTCTCATCCAGTCAAGATGTGCTGCCAAAAAGGAGGAAGATCAGTGAACCGAAGGAGCAGTTTTAGACACCCATCTCCCTGCTGCCTCTTTGCAGAGTTCTTCTCCACACCACTTCCATTTTGTTGTTTAATGTGAATGTTCATATTCAAATAATTTCCATATTTAAACGGATTTTAGGGATTTTTGTTCTATTTGTAGTCAAAATGGAGAGTATTTGAAGGAAAGAAAATCTGTCAAGGAGCTCAGCTGAAGAAATCAAACTTATTTTTTATAGGAGGTCATATCACCGGGAGAAAGACAGAAGGTACCTGACTACTGATGTAACTCAGAAACTGTTTCTGTTACAAAGGTGATTTGGGGGACTTAACTCCCTGCTTATGTTTGAATCCTGATGGTGATTGTGTAACGTTCATTACCCACAACACAAGCTTTCACCAGTAACTTTGGGCTGTTTCAAAGCTGAGGAAGTGCATGGCCAGAACCTGCCTTATGGGGCACAAACCCCCACAAATCTTGGGTTAATTTCCGGAGTTTTGCTCGTTGTCAGTTGTAGCAATATTACATTTTCTGGTTTTACTGCTGAGACAGTTAGGGCAGCTTGATTCTTTGCATTTTTTCCAGACTGAAGGCACCAGACTCAAGTAAAAAACAAGCACTCTTCATACCTTCAGTTACATATTTCATGCCAAAGCACAGGAATTTCTGTACAGCTGTGATGAGAGGATGTAATTACAAACAAAGTGTTAATCTGTGGCCGGCATATTTCATAACGGGGTGAGATTATTTGAATAAACCTCTATGTACTTAAAATGATTAACTGCAGAAGTGGAACACGGGACACTTCTAACAAATATTAATTTTTCCTGTGCTGTAAATGGAGTGAAGCTCTTTCTGCATGGGGAGGAGCTGCTGCTGTCTTCAGGTGGGGGTACCTGAACATTTCTTTACATTTTTGGCTTTTAAATTAAGAATGTCTTTTTATCATTCCTCAATTAAACCCCTGTTAACAGTTGCCGTGGCTTGGCGTGTGTTTAGGGGCTCTCTCTAGGCTGTGGCCGCTCGGTCTTGTTGCAGCTCTGGGGGTTTGGGGCCGAGCCTGCGGGGGGGTGCGGGCAGCGGGGCAGCAAGGCTAGAGCAAACTTGGGGGGCGGGGGGGGGGAAGTTGACTCGGGGTTTGCTGGTGGAAGCACTTGCCAGCGTGTCCCCCTTTCTGGTTCGTGGCACCGAACTGGAGCCCCGGGTTGAAGGGGTGAACGCTGCTGCCGCCCCGGGCTGGCCGGCTGGCGGCGCGGGGAGCTGGGGCAGGGGAGCCCCCGCGGAGCCTTGGAGCGGCCCCCGGGACGGAGAGGGGGCGGGACAGGACGGGCTTAGACTGAGAGAGCGGGCGTTCAGGTGAGAGCTAAGGCAGAAACTCCTCCCCGGGAGGGGGGTGAGGCCGCGGCCCAGGCCGCCCCCGCCGGAAGGCTCAGGCCCGGGGCGGGGGCTCTCCCGGGCCCGCCCCGCCCCCGGGGCTGCCCCGGCCGGGGGGCGGAGCCGCCACGCGCGCGGCCGGCCTTCTCGGCGGGGGGAGGAGCAGCAGCGGAAGTCCCGCCCCCGGGCGCCTCCGGCCGCGTCCATTGGGCGTTCCGGCGGGGCAGGCGCGCTTCCATTGGCCGACGCCGCGCCCGGGGCGGGGTTACCGGCGCCCAGGAAGCCGCCGCGCCGCTCCCGCCCCCCGGCCCCACCAGGAAGCTTTTTCCGCTCCTCGGCCTCCAAGTTCGGTCGCGGAGGGGAGCGGGGGGAGGTGCGGGAAGGGCCCGCCGGGCGGGGGTAAGGACGGGGCCCCGGGCGGGCTCCCCGCTGCTGGCGGCTCCCGCAGCGTTCCGCGGGGGCAGGGTTGGGGGTCTCGGTGCGGGGTGTCGGGTTGGGTTGGCAGCCGGCGGGCGCGGACCCGAACGCGCGGCTCGTTGCCGTCCGAGGAGGGGTGAGTGTCCGCTGCGAGGGGGCGGCGGGCCGGAGCCCTGCCCGGGAAGGGGCTCTTTCTGCACGGCCCGGGGGCGCTGCCGGGCGTCCCGCGGCCTGGCTGGGTGCGGGGCCGGGGGGGTCCCCTGGGCGAGAGGGGCCCACACCTCCCCTTGTCCCCCTGGACGTACAGCGTCTCCTCAGGCGCGTCGTTAGGTGATGGGCTGCCCAGTGGCCCCGGTACAGCCCATCCCGGGGGCGGTGACCGAGAGTTCCCGGGTCCAAGCGCCCCTTGTCCCTGCCTGCACCTCCCTGGGGTTTGGGGTTTTGGGGGTTTAGCGCTGCCTTAGCCCATCGCGTGTAGAGCCAGGCCCGACCTCAGCTCTGTGCGTGCCCAGGCCGAGGGGGAGATGACGACGCTGACGCACCGCGGACGACGCGCCGAGGCGGGAAGGAACTCGGACAAGAAGCCCGATGGTGAGGAAGACGCGGCTGCGGACAGAGACCTGAACGATGAAGATCCCGACGACTCCAAAGACATCCGCCTCACGCTCATGGAGGAGGTGCTGCTCCTGGGGCTGAAGGACAAGGAGGTGAGGCTGCTCCGCTGCCTGTGTGCGCAGCGGTACCTGGGGGTGAGGCTCTAGGTGAGCAGCAGAGGGACTGTCCGAGTTCCTCCGAGTCCCGTCCAGCAGAGCCAGCACAAACCACCCTCGTCTGTAGCTTAAACTGAGCTGGGGAGGTCGCTTGCAGGTGCTGTCCTGCCAGCTCTGCTGCGGGGACTGCGAGAAGCAGCTGGAGGCGAGGGGCTCCCTGCGGTGTTGTGCAGCTGCATTTGCAGCGCAAAGGTGGGTTTGTTCTTTGCTGGAGTCAAAGATGTGGGGTAAAAGGAGCCTCACCGTGTGTGTCGGAGAGTAAATGTCCTCTTCCTTGGCCCAAGTGTGCTTTCCTATCCGAAATCAGCAGCTGAAATACAGGGATGCCCTGAGCACTGTTTCTGCTTTATTAAAAATTGATGTGAAAAACGGCAGGGGCAGATTTAGAGAGAAGAGGGCAAGGCCAGGGGAGGCAGCTGGAACGGGAGTTGAAAGCAGGTGTGGGATGGCACCAACCCAGCCATGACAGAGGAGGTGGGAGCCACGTGGCTGTTCTCAGGCCAGGGATGCCCTCAGCTGGGCAGGAGCAGCCTCCTGCAGCTCCGGGTTTGAGGGGAGTGGGGCGGGACGGGAGCTCTGTGCCAGGGGCTCGTGTGGCCCAGCTGTGCCACTTTAGTCACTTTCCTTGGCAACAGTGGACGAACTTCCCAGCCGGTTATTTCCGCAGGGTTGTCCTCTGCTGGAAAGGGACCCTGCTCAAACTGAGTTGTTCTGTGCTTATCAGCTGGTAGGAACTTGTTTCTCAACTCTGCCTAGAAGGAGCCGTGGGGAAAGGGGAAGACACCTTGTGTTGAGTTCTGCGACCTGCCTGGCGCTTGCTCGCTGCGTTGACGTGCCTTGTTTTCTTTAGTGTGTGCATCATCTTGATCTCTTTGGGGGAATCTGATGCTGCTATTCCTGTCAAGCAGATGGGGAAGTTGAGACCTGGGGAAGTTAAGCTGTTTCCCAAGGTGCTTCTTGGGATGATAATGGCAGAGGAGAGCCTTATACACAGGTTTTTCAGCTCCAGGAGAGCTCTTCCTGTGAGCCTGCCTTCCATGCTAAGGAAGGGAGACACTGTGGTTGTCAGAGCTGTGTTAGATGAGCCGTCTTCTCTTCATCTGTTTCTCTGAGTTGAAATTAAGCCTCTGTGAGGTGTCTGAACACCCTTTTCCATAGGGCCCTGCTCCTGCTGAGTTAGTCTGAGCTGATGCCGTGCTCTCGCACAGACCTGCTCAGGCCATGGCTTCTGACGTGGACCATGCTCACAGATCCGGGTTCTGTGAGTGACAGAGGCTCGTAGCTGTGCTGTTTAATGAACCCAGATAAGATCTAGGACTTGCGGAGCTGAATAGGAAGTAACAGGAAAGCACAGTTATAAAGAGAACACCATGCAAATAATCTTGGAGCAAATATTTGAGAGCAGCTTAAGAGCGTGGCATGCCCTTTCTTCCTGGGCTTTAGCATTCTTGGCTTGGTTAATGTATTCCTGGGCATGGTCCTTCAGCCACCAGGAAGTTAGAAGACCACAATAGATGCAGGAAAAAACCCAACCCAAACCTTGCCATACTGGTTTGGTTTCTTCCCATCCTGTCCTTCCACGTTCCAAAAAGGAAAACCTGAAGCAGCAGAAGCCTGGCCCTGAGCTGGGCTCCCAGGCATTAGGTTTTCCCAGCTCTGTTGTTCACTCATGGTTTGATGATTGGAAAAAACCAAGATAATTTTAGCCAAATCCAATGAGCTCACAGTGTAATTTTATTATTTTAAGTACCTGTCTAGGAGAAACTGGCTGGACACCAGCCTGGTGTTTGTAACCAGTCTGATTCCGGAGGCTGAATGTGACCCAGGAGCTTTCACCTTGTTTGATTTCAGACCCCTTAAAATTTTCTGGGGGTAAAGTCCCTTCCAGCCCAGTGAACTGAAACTTTTTGTCACCTCCACACCCTTTCCAGGAGAGCTTGTTCCTAAAGGGTGCGTGCGAAGAGCAGCGCGTCTCCCATGGACGGAAATCAGCAGGGCAGGGATGAAGGGTTGCTTTGTCTTTCCTCACAAGGAAATGAAGAAAGCAAATAAAGATTTTTAATTTCTTTTATGGTTCTCTGTGCTTTGCAAGCTGAGCAGTGTCCAGATGCTCTCCATAAACAGACACACTGGGGACAGGAGTTTGCCCATAAAGACTGGAAAAACTTCCATGTAGGATGGCTGCGTGTTCTCAGCCTTTTTTCATTAGGAAAGGGGCTTGTTAGGTTGCTTTGTCTGCACCCTCCTGGTAGCTTTTAGACCTGCCCTTTCTCTCCACCCCCTCCACTCCCTCTAGAGAAAAAAAAGCAACAAAAAGGAAGTTAGGAATGGGCCGCTGCATTCCTTCGGGCCCATCTCAAACACCAGCCGCAGCCCTGCCTGCAGCCCTGCCTGCAGCAGTCGGAACAACCCAGAGCAACCGGGCCTTGTTCTAATGGGGGATAAAAGATGAGTGGAAGAAAGGAAGAGAGAGGTCACCTAGGCTGTCCTGTTACTTCAGCGCTCTCCTGAGAAGCATCAGTTGAATGTTCTTATGCCTCAAGGGACAGAGGCTTCCATCCCTGCACCCTCCCTCCGGGGGCAAACCGCTCCGGGGCTTTCTTGTCTGGATGGTTATTTCTTCCTGGTGCCAGCTCTGATCTCTCTGGCCACAGTTTTAGTCCAGGGCTTTGTCCCGTGCACAGTGGAAGTGGGAACTGGCCATTCCCTTCTTTTTTGCTGGCTGCCTTTTGTGTGTCTGACCCCCTTATCCTGTTCTCCTCTGTCCTCTCTTCCCTGGGCTGAAAACCCCAATTCAATTGCTGGTTCCTTGTAGGTTGTGTTTTCCAGACCTCTTCACCTTCTTGTGGCTTTGCCATGTGCCTTAATGATCTTGGAGCTTGTGCTTCTCGGGATGAGGACCCCATCCTGCAGTGGGCTTGAAGAATAGGGCTTGGGGCTGGCTGTGGAATGTGCCAAGTCTGAGCAGATCCAGACAGCAGCAGCCCCAGCGCTGCCCAGCTGGGCCCCAAACTGCTGCTCCCCAGCCCCAAGGGTGTATTTTCCCGTCCTTCATCCCTGACTGGAAATCTCTTCCCTTGCAGAAGTCTACAGGTGGATGGGGGTGAGGGGCTGGGGAAGCTCTTGGGCCCTGTGGTGGGAACTTGGCCTTGCTGCAGCCTGTGCCCTGTGGGATGATGCTGTGGGTAGCAGGGAAACTCTTCTTCATGGGCCTGATGAGCAATTTCTTCATACAGCTAATTAATTACTCTTAGGGCACACCTGGAGCTGGCGAGGGCTTTCTTCAAGGAGAAGAGCAGATTTTGTCTCCTGTTTCCCCCAGGCATGTCCCCAGCAGAGGCAGAGCAGAGCTCCCATTGCTGGTTGCAGCCCCACAGCAGCAGCAATATCCTGTGGCCGGGGCCTTGCTGGGGGAAAGGGCCCTGATGCTCTCATTCTGCCTCGGATCTCTGACGATCCGGGGTTGGGTGCAGCTGCCTGGCCGGCGCTGGGGTGTGCCGGGTGGTTGTGGGTGCAGCAGGAATGGCCCAGCCTGAATTGCTCAATGTTTACAGGGAGGTTTTGGACAGGGAGGGGGTTAGTTGGGGTTGCTGGGCACCTTTCACCTGGTGGGGAAAAGCCCTTTTCTTCTTCTCACCTGGGAGACAGAGCAGGGAGGCAGAGCTGTCGGTGGGGGTTGGGAGAGTTGCCTGGCAGGGCCTGAGCAGGCCGGGAGGGGTCGGGGGTGCTGAGCAGAGCTCTGCTTTCCAGTTCTCTTCTCCCCTTTCCATCCACCCTCTCTCTTCCAGGGCTACACCTCCTTCTGGAACGACTGCATCTCCTCAGGCCTGCGGGGTGGCATCCTCATCGAGCTGGCTCTGCGCGGCCGCATCCACCTGGAGCCGCTCTCCATCAGGAAGAAGAGGCTGCTGGAGAGGAAGGTGAAGGTGCCACAGGAGCTGGGCTGGGGGCCCAACAGGCTTCGGGGCTCCCTGTGCCCCAGCTGAGCCCGCTGGCAGCGAGCTTTGCCAGAGCAGTGTCTGCGTCCAGCCTTATGCTGTGGTTCTGCTTTGTCCTTCCAGGTGCTCTTGAAGTCGGACACGCCGACCGGTGACGTCTTGCTGGATGAGACCCTCCGGCACATTAAGGCCACGGAGTCGGCAGAAACGGTGCAGACCTGGATAGAGCTGCTCACTGGTAGGGCCTGTTAGAGACACCATTGCCCCCAGCTCCCTCGCAGCCTGTCCCCTCCCCACAGCTTGGTTATCCCCTTCCTTCACTGGAGATGGGCAGAACACTGACAGCAGAACAGGGGAAGGCTGAGTGTGGGGACGGAGAACTCTTTCCTGGCTCTTTTTTGTTGGGAGCTCGGTCGAAAACTTGGACCTTGCTCCCCATTGCTCCTTTTTTTCATGCTGAATCTTCAGAATCTGGGGTCGAAGGGGCTTTCCAAAGGGATCTGCCCCAGGCTGCTGCACCCTGTGACAGCTGGGAGCTTTCCTAGCTTGGATTGATTGGAGAAGCGGGTCAGGGTCAGGCCAAGGGGAGGAAGAGGGTTCCTGCGGCTGGGACTGGTGTCTGTGCAAGCACAGCTGGTCCTGAGCTGGAAGCAGCCCAGGTGTGGGGTTGGGTGACAAAGCTGAACAGCGTCTCCTCTCCTGCAGGGGAGACCTGGAACCCCTTCAAGCTGCAGTACCAGCTGAGGAACGTGCGTGAGCGCATCGCCAAGGCGCTGGTGGAGAAGGGCATCCTCACCACGGAGAAGCAGAACTTCCTGCTCTTCGACATGACCACCCACCCTGTCAGCAATGCCACCGAGAAGCAGCGCTTGGTGAAGAAGCTCCAGGAGAGCATGCTGGAGCGGTGGATCAACGACCCCCACCGCATGGACCGCAGGACTCTGGCTCTCCTGGTGCTGGCCCACTCCTCAGATGTGCTGGAGAACGTTTTCGCCAGCCTGGCAGACGACAAGTACGATGTGGCAATGAACAGGACCAAGGACCTCCTCGATATGGACCCTGAGGTGGAAGCTGCCAAAGCCAGGGGCGCAGAGATGATCTGGGCTGTCCTGGCAGCTTTCAATAAGTCTTAAAAAGCCCCCGAACCCCCCAAATCAGGTGGGGGAGCCTTCCCGTCTTGACATGAGGCCAGGGGTATTTTTGGGCACAGAGTTCCTGTGCCAGCGGGTGGGCTCAGCTTGGTGGGGGGAAGGTTTTGCTCCCCGCTGCCCGGGCAGGGGTGGGGGGGTGAGAGCCCACCAATGTGGGCAGGTCACACACTGTCCCCAAGGCCGGTGCCTCCAGGGGTTGGTTGGCAGCGGCTCTTCACTCCCCTTCCAGTGCTCCTTGCCCGCAGGCTGCTTGGGCTGGAGCAGAGCTGGGAGGTGGCAGAGCCCAGCCCTGCCTCTGCGTGAGGGAACCAAGCTGCTCAGATGGGCCAAACCCCAGCAGAAATGGGGCTGCGGTGCAGCCTGTGCTCTGGGGCATTCCCCGGGCGCCGCCTCGTCCGGCTGCCTCCGTGGCTCCCTCTTCTACACGCAGGTCTTGCCTTCGAGCTGCCTGGGCAGAGCAGATTCCCCTGCGGGGCACGTGGATGTCCTGGGGCAGCGAACGGGCAGGGGAACGGGCAGGAGGCTGAGCCGGGGGTATCTGGCAGCTGGAACCACCCTCAGTGCTGGCTGGCCCAGGGCACCCCAAAGCCCTTGGGCAGCCCAGAGCCCTTGGGCACGTGTCGCCACCGAGGAGCAGCTCTGCAGTCTGTGGGGCCCTGCCCCCGGCTGTGCCTGTTGCGCGCCTGCGCTTTTGAGTAAGGAAAAGTTAAACTGTGATTTATTTTTTTTGTTTTTTTATCCCCCCTCTCCCCCCTTTAATCTGTAGTTCATTTAAATGTATTTCTCTGCAGCCCAAGGGAGTCCTGGGTACTTCAGTCTGTTGTCTGTCGCTGCGGTGGGTCCTGGTGTCCTTTCAGGGGGGTGCTGGCAGCCCCCCCACCAGGCCAAGGGAGTCCCCTGGGTCCCCAGAGGTACTGGTGGCACTCGTGTCATGAACTTGCTGGCGGTCCGAGCTGCTGCTCCCGGGCTGCCCCCGGCGGGGTGCCTGCGGGTGGGGGGGCCGAGTGTCCTCCCCCCTCCCTTCCTGCGTGGCCCGGGCCTGGGGGGCACCTCGGGCTGCAGGTGGCATCACCCCGGGATCCATCTGTCACCCCCCACGGGCCTGTCCCCTCCCGGCCCTCCACCTGCCTCGGGTTCCCGAGGGCCGCCCCATGCCCTTCGCATGGGGGTGCTGCCAGGGGGTCCCCACAGCCCGCGGGGGGGGGGGGGGGGGTGGCTCCCTCCTGCGCGGGCGCCTCTTCCCCCGCCGCGTCTCGGGGGGGTCGGGGCTCACAACCTCACACGCCCCTGGCCGGGGCTGCGCGTCCCGTCCGCGGGGGCTGCGGGGGGCAGGGGCCGCGCCAGCGCCCCCGTCCCGCACGGCGGCAGCCCGGGGAACCGCGGTGGCCCCGCTGCGCCGCCACGGGAAGGAGGGGGCCGGCGGCGCCGTAGCCCGGCCCCCCGCCCCGCCCCCGCGGCCCTGCCGCACTTCCCATTGGTCAGCGGCAGCTCCAGAAGGGCTGGTCCCGCCCCGCCGCCCTTCCCGCCTCCCGCCGGCGCTGGTTGGTCAGATATGATGTCACCGCGGCCGCCTCCCTGTGCCCATTGGGCAGCGCGCCTGTCCGTCAGGCAGCTGAGGCGTTAGGGGGCGGCGGCGGCCATTTTGGAGGAGAGCACGGGGCCAGACGGAGCGGAGGGAGCGCGGGGCGCGGAGGGAGCGCGGAGGCCCCCCCTTCCCCCCGCCATGGCAGCCCCGCTCGGTACCGGCGCCCGCGCGGAGGAGCCTGGGCAGGAGAAACAGGTGGGGTAACGCCGACGCGGGCCCGGCCGGCTCCTATTGGCTCGGCCGCACGTCGCTCTTCACACACCTGTGCGCGGATTGGTTGCTTAGGTTATCCGTATGATGAATGCGGGTCTCTCAGTGGCTGTGGGGCTGGTGGGGGTTGGACTTCCGGCGTGGCTGGTAGGATAGCTCGGCCGCGATGGCGGCGTGGGGGGTGCGTGGGGGTTTGTGGGATACTGGGGGTGGTGGGAGGGGGGTGCGGGGGGGCCCGGCTGCCCTGGCGGCCCCTGAGCGAGGCCCTTTCGGGCTGGGACAGGCCGCGGTGCCGCAGGGACACCCCCACACCCCCCCCGAAAACCGGCGTTGGCTTTAGCCCGCCCCCCCCGGTTCCACCCTTGGGCCACCGCGGGGCTGAGCGGACGCGCTGCGGCTCGTTGGCTGCCGGTGGGGCGGAGCTGCCCTCGGCGCCGGGGCCGCCAGGCGGGCGGCAGCCAGCGGGGCCGGGCGGTGGTTCCCGGCGGCTCAAGCGGCTGCCGCGTCCCCAGGCGAGAGCCGGAGCCCCCCGGGGCAGCCGGGCCCGCTCCAGGGTGCGGGCGGAGCTGCTGCCGGCCGCCTGCCGCCGTCCCCCTGCGGCCCGTGCGGCCTCGCTCAGGCATCGCGGCGGGAGAAGCTTTTCCCACCTCCCTGGTGTTAGTTTAGCGCCGGGGGTGGGCGTAGGAAGGAGGCAGATGTGCTGCCTTGCGGGCACCGAGAGCAGGTGGTGGGCGCTCTGCCACGGCGGAGGGACGTGATGGGCGGCTCCGCCGTGGGCAGCCCCAGGATCCGCTGGCAGGTGTTGAGGACACCGGGTCTGGGTGCTGCCCAGGAGGTGGGTGAGCAGTGGGTGCAGCAGCGCACCCCGGAGAGGCGGGGTGCTGGGAGACAGTGCTGTCTGCAGCCGGACAGGGAGGAAAGAGTTTTGGAGGTGGAGAACTGAGGGGAGCAGGCTGAGGTGATGGAAGGGCTGTGGGAGGCAAAGGTTTGGTTCCTGCTCCCAACACCCCCCCAAGCCCATCTGACGTGGGGGCTCGGGGTGCCTGGCGCTGGCCGTGGCTCTTATTCCTGGAGCTGTCACGGAGGTGGGTAAGAGGAGCCGGGCTGCTTCAGGCCGTGTGTGGGTGAAGCCCTGCAGAAGCTGAAGCTGAAGATCGTGATGAGACTCTCACACCTTCCCCCGCCTTCCCTCCCCGCTTCAGTCCCCCGGGGACCCCCGCGGACGGAGGCGTGAGGAGGAGCCTGCGCAGTTGAGGCTCCGAGTGGGATGCACTGAGCCTGCACGTCACATTGCTGCTCCCAGCTCTGCTTGTCCCAGTTTTAGCTGTCGGGAGCTGCTGTTAACTCAGGTTTGCTTTGTCTTTTCAAGACACAGCTGAGGAGCCGTTTCGTGGCAGCCTTTGCACGTGCGCTCTGCAGGGAGCTGGCCCCCACGGCCGCAGCCACGCTGTGAATTGCTGCTCCCCCAGCTTCACGCCAGTGGAAGATCACGTTGGAAACCTCCTGGGGTGGTGGCAGTGCCTTCCAGCCTGGGGGCTCGTGGGCTCCAGCTCCGCTCTTGGCCACCTGGGAGGGGAAGTCGCAGTAGCTGAATGCACCAGAGCACGGGCCGAGCTGCAGTGCCTCGTCCTTGGGGAGCCTGGGACTCCCATCCCACCCGCCTCCACCCCGCGTGATTGCCAGCTGCATCCTGCCGGCTTGCTGGTCCCGTCCAAACGCCGAGGGCTTTCCTGCTTCACAGATGGGGTGGAGGCTGGTGGTGGCAGTGTTCTGCCACGCTTATTGCGTGAAGCGTGACATCTCTGGTGGGCTGGGAGCAGGTCAGGGCCTCAGCACTGGGGAGCACGTACCCGGCATCCATCAGGGCAGCTGGGCTGGCAGGAGCAGAGCTGCCGCTGCTAAGTCTGCCAGCATCATCCCTGCTGGAAAGAGAACAGCGATGGAAAACACCCCTTGCCAACATCCTGTGAGACAGCGACTCGTGCAGTGGCTTGGCCCCAGGTGGCTGCTGGCAGAGGTGGCCGGTGGTGACATGTTCCTGTTGGGGCTGGGCTGGTGCCCGGCCAGAACTCGGCCCTGCTGAGGCTCCCCAGGCCCTGCTGGGACCCTGGCACCTTCCCACCCCTGACGGAAGCTCCTGGCCCAGGTCTGCAGCCCTCCCTGAGGAGAGGGGCTGGTGGCTGGGGATCCCATCCCAAGCAGGTCCCTTCAGGTGTTGCTCAGCTGATGCTTCTTCAGAAGCTGGGTTGGGAGCTGCCTCAGAGCTCCTGCAGAGCAGCCAGGGGACAACCAGGGCCTGGCACCTCCTGCCACAGTCAGCCCTAGGGTCCCAGGCTTTGAGGGGGCTGGGTGGCTTCCCAGAACACCCCAAAACTCCTGTTGCTGTGAAACAGGTGCTAAAATGCTGCTTTGCTGCCTGTGCCAGTTGTCATTCCTGATAAATTGGTTTGGAAGCAGAGGGTTTCTTCCATCTCAGCTGTCCTGCAGTGGGGTGCAGCAAGGCTAACCCCTCCCAGCACCGCAGTGTGCTGCCGCTGCAGCCCGTTGTGCTCTGGGCTGATGTGTGTCGATGCTGCTCTGACCCGTCACTGGTCAGGGGAAGTGCTTGTCCAGCAGACATCTCCAGTGACATTTTAAGCCCAGTTTGCAAAGCCAGACGTCAGTGCGAGCCCCGCTGCAGGGGCTGCTGTCTGGGAGAGGCAGGTAGAGGGTCTCTGCTTGTTTCCACAAGTACTGGAGGTAAAAGCTATTTCTGTCTGGGAAATTGTTTATAATATTCTCTGAGCACGTCTGGATTTGCCAGGGGCTCAGCAAGCCAGGCACCGGGGTTTGGACACACTGCTGAATATTGTGTTATGGGGCTGAAGAGCTTTCCACTCCCCTCTTTGTTTTTCAGGACACGCAGGAGAAGGAAACCATCACCCCTGAGAGAGCAGAAGAGGCAAAACTGAAGGCCAAATATCCCAACCTAGGCCAGAAGCCTGGAGGTTCTGACTTCCTCATGAAGAGACTGCAGAAAGGGGTATTTATCTTTCAGCCATGGCTGATCCATGTCCTCTCCTCCCTCGATGGCACAGGCAGCCAGGCTCCAACCAACCCAGAGAAATCACATCAACATCCCCCAGGCCAAAAAGTCTGTTGAACCCATGGGCCAGGTTCCTTCCAGTGCCTGCACTGGACATGGGCCCAAAGCAGTGAGGGCTGCTGTGGCCAAGCAAGGAGTGCTTGTGCCTGCTCAGAACCCAAAAGCTGCTGCTGCTTGGGTAGTTTTGCTCTGAGGTGGATCCCACCCTGGCCTGACACCTGGCATCTAGAAGCAAAGCAAGTGCATAAATCCCTGTCCTGCCTGCTGCTGGGCTCCCTGTGTTCACCAGGCCATTGAGGTGGTGTGGGCCTGGGTTTTTCTCTCTGGTCTGTACTTTGCCTGGTTTCTGGGCTGGTGCAAAGGGCACCGAGAACACCAGTGAGTCAGCTGGCTGCATCCCCATGGCCGGCACCAGTGTGAAGAGCCAACCTTCTGAGTGTGCTCCCTGGAAATGTAGTTAAATCCCTCTCCCAGAGCCATCTGTAGCCCGCCTGGTTGTCCCTGCTGGCTTTGCTCCTTGCGGAAGCTGCTGCAGAAAACACAAATCTCTGCTGAGCTGCTGGCAGCCGGTGCCTTCCCCAGCTCTGACACACGGTGTCTCCGTGTCACGCTGCGCAGGCCGGCTCTGTTCTGCCACTTCCCTTTCAGCCTGTGTCGAGAGCTGTCCCCTCTGCCTCAGCAGCGCCTGTGCGCTCGCTCCCGCTGTTGACCCGATCACCAGGACTCTTGTTTTAGGTCTGAGCTCCTAAAGCAACCACAGGGAGGAGGGTTGCTTAACAGCTTGGCGCTGGAGCGGGGAAGAACATTATTGTCTGGGCTCACTGGGGCCTGACAGCACGTTGGAGCAGAACTGGGCTCTTCAGAGCTCCCTGTGCCCAGCAAAGCCGTCTGTAGCACCAGCACAAGCTGTGCTTTGGTGTGCAGCCCCTCCCACGCCGCCGCAGGGCGTGCAGAGTCCCGTGGTGATGTGTGTGACAGGGGAGTGACGTGCCCTTTACACCCTGGGTGGGTGGTGCGGTGCAGCCGGGAGGTTCCTCCGGCCACGTCTTCTCGGCCGTTTCCCTGTGTCAGTTTGGCTGTTGGGAGCCTGAACGGTCTGGCAAAGGCCTCAGCACTGGCTGGGCTGTGCTCTGTGGGGAGTAAACCCTGCCTTTGTCACACCAGCTCATCTGTTCACCAAACCAGAATAAACTATCAGCAAACGTCCTCTGGTTTTGCCTCTGCCTGGAGGCATCTGCTGACCTGGCTGTGCCTGCATTTGGCTGTCCGGGGGTCTCTGGGCTGGGATTGAATCCCTGTCACGCTGAGTGTGGGGCAGGGACAGGGCATGACAAACCTGATCTTTCCCCAGCCAGTGCCCCGCCAGGCAGCAAAAGTTCAGAGGCTGCGAACACTCAGAGGGAGAAAATGTACCCTGGTGTCTCTGAGTCAGACAGGCAGCTGCCGTGGGGTAAAGCTGCTTCCAGCTGGGGCAGGTCTGAGTCACTCCGGGGTTTGTGAGTGGGTGCTAAAGGCCTTTTCAATCAGGCCAGGCTCCCTTGCTTGGATTTTCCCCTGGTGTGGTGTTTTTGTGACCTGATTTTGAGCAACCCCAGCACCTCAAAGGATCGTATTGCCAGCCGGCTGAACAGGAGCCAGAGTGTGCCCAGGGGGCCAAGGAGGGCAATGGCATCCTGGCTTGTACCAGCCCTGGCGTGGCCAGCAGGGACAGGGGAGGGATCTGAGCCCTGGGCTCGGCACTGGGGAGGCCGCCCCTCGATTCCTGGGTGCAGTTTTGGGCCCCTCACCCCAAAAAGGCCATTGAATGACTCGAGCGTGGCCAGAGAAGGGCAACGGAGCTGGGGCAGGGTCTGGAGCACAGGTCTGCTGGGGAGCGGCTGGGGGAACTGGGGGGGTTCAGTCTGGAGAAGAGGAGGCTGAGGGGAGACCTCCTGGCCCTCTGCAACTCCCTGCCAGGAGGGGGCAGAGAGGGGGGGTGAGTCTCTGGAGCCAAGGCCCCAGCGCCAGGCCCCGAGGGAATGGCCTCAAGCTGCCCAGGGCAGGGTCAGGCTGGCTCTGAGGAAGGATTTCTGTGCAGAAGGGGCTGTTGGGCGTTGGAATGGGCTGCCCAGGGCAGGGGGGAGTCCCCGGGATCCCTGGGGGGGTTGAAGAGTCGGGCTGAGCCAGCGCTGAGGGATCTGGGGGAGTTGGGAACGGTCAGGGGGAGGGTCATGGTTGGGCTGGAGGAGCTTCAGGGGCTTTTCCAGCCCAGATGAGTCTGGGGTTCTGTATCTGTGGGCAGATGTCTTTATCTGCTATGTCCCCACGCTCATGCAAATCAAAGTAACCCAAACTCCTCTCCCTCTTCCAGCAAAAATACTTTGATTCTGGTGACTACAACATGGCCAAGGCAAAGATGAAGAACAAGCAGTTGCCAAGTGCGGGGCCAGACAAGAACCTGGTGACAGGAGACCACATCCCCACGCCGCAGGACCTCCCGCAGAGAAAATCCTCGCTTGTAACCAGCAAGCTGGCAGGGTAGCCTGCACTCACAGGCTGGGTTTTTTCCTATTTCCTTTTTTTCTTTTGGCTAAATGGATTGAACTTCACTGTACCATAGGGACGGGAGCACCAGAATTCACATAGTTATTTGAGTATTTACAGCAAACACACACCAAAACTGAGAAGGTGAGCGAGAGGTGTTGGTAGCCCAGGACACACAGGCAGATCTGTTTGGGTGGTTCCTTTTAGCGAGTCGGTTTGCTGCCTTAATTTTCATGCTGTTTGAAACCATCCTCACTTGCAGAGCGGCTGAAGCGCTGCCTCCTCGCTGGGAGAGTCGAGCGGCCCCGGGAGAAGCAGGGAAGTGCTCGGAGTTGCTCGCTGTTGGCTGGACACTGGAAGGAGGGGAGAGCTCGGAGCTGTGGCGTGTGAATGCTTTTCAGGCATCTGGTGTCTGCGGAGGAGGAACCTGTTGGGCATAAAGTGTGATACGTGATCTGGAAGTTTAGTTAAGTGTGTGCATTAGAGCTTCGAAGTGAAGAAATTAGCTGATAATGCAAAAAATTCCGTGGCTGGGCCGAGCTGCCTGGGGTCTGTCCCCTGCTTGCCCCAAGCAGCTGAGCTCGTGGGGGGGACGATGTGCCTGGCAGCTGTGGGAGTGGGGTCGGGCAGTGTCTGCACCGGTCTCGTGGCTTGGAGCTGCGATGGGGCGTTTGCTGTTCTGGGGGTAGAGCCCCACGGCAGCTGCATCGAGTCTGGCTGGGACGGCGGCAGGCGGGGGGGGGGGCACGGCGTGAGCCTCCCAGCTGCCCCGGGGGGCTTGGGGGCAGTTTCTCCCCCCCTGGGCAGGCCGGGGCTGACTGCCTTGGCCAGGGAGAGGCGGCTCCTCTCCTGGCAGCAGGAGGTGGTGGCGCTGGATCCCAGCAGGGCGCTGGGGACAGGCAGAGCCCTGCCTGCTGCCCAGAGCCGGGGCTGGCAGCAGCCGCTGGGGCAGGTGGGAGCTGTTGGAGCTGGTCTCTGGGGGGGAGAGAGGCAGGACTGAGAATAACCCCCCCAGGAGGGAAAAAAGCACCAGAGACGGGCAGCGTGGAGATTGGCAAGAGAGGAGCACAGAGGCAAACCTGAGTTGACAGTGTTGGACACCCCAAACTTGGATTTATTTCTTTTTCCTCTTTTTTTTTTTTTTTTTTTCCTTCTTGCCACTTCTTTGCTCCAGGCCCCAAAACCAAACCAAACCAAATGGTTGGTGCGATGGCTGCAGCCTGCAGAGCGACGTGTGTGCACTGGCTGCTCCTCGTGCCGCAGAGGCAGAGCAGCCTCCGCCCTGCGCAGTGGAAGGCCTCGCCGTGCCTGTGCCAGGGCAGTGCCAAACCTGCCCAGTTTAGGCCCAGTTCTGAAGGCACGTGGGTAAAAGGAAGACGAGTGGATGTCTTTTTTTTTTTTTTCTTTAGGGATTCCCACCAGGTCAGGAGAAACCAAGGCAGGGAGGCAACGGGGCAGTGCTCTGCGTGGGCACGGCTTCCCTTACGTGTGTGCTTGGCTGGCTGAGTCGGGCTTTTCCGAGAACCTGTTTCACTTTCCGCTCCCCCCTGGTGCTGCCTGGAGCGAGGGGAGCGCAGCGTTGCTTCCCGGGAGGGTGTTTGCCAAGGGTGTGCTCGGCTGCCTCCGCGGCTGGGCGCAGGGCGGCCGCGGCTCTGTTCGCCCGGGCTCCGGAGCTCGGCGCTGGCCCGGTGGCCACGGAGGTTTTCTGTTTGTGGAGTGGGCAGGGAGCGTGTTGGGGGCGCGGGGGCTGCTCCTGGCAGCCACGGGCGGGTTCCAGACCCTGTGTGAGTGCTGGCAGTGGCTGTGCAACCTCCTTGGATGTCCTGCTGTCCCAGCCATGTTGTAAATAGATACGAATCATATATATAAAAATATATATAATTTTTTACATGTTCATCTCTCCTCACTTCTAGAGTGCTATGCTTGCTTTTTTTAAAAATCTAGTGAAGCGTGCAAAGGGGCATTGCAGCTTGGGGGCTGCCCCTGTGCTGCGCTGGGGCAGAGGGAGGGGACGGCTCTGGGACCACATCTCTCCCCCCTTTTCTGGAAATGCCAGGCGCAGCGGGAGGAAGCGACTGTGACGACACAGGATGAGATGAGAAGCAGCGAGAGCAATTCTGTATAAGGGTAGTAACCGTGGAGTGGAGTTATTTCCGTTCAGCCCCCGGAGCCGGGCAGGCGGGGGGGGGGGGGGTGCTGACAGCCCCACTCCCACCTCTCACAGGACAAGGTGCAGCCCTGGATCTCGGAGCTGTTCACGTTCTTGCCCTCTGCCCCTCATAAAATGTTACCACAAGGATAAGGCTGGTCGTGGGGGGAGGTTTGGAGCCCCCGGGGCTGTTGGGGTGAGCCAGCAGGAGGAAATGCAGAGTCAGCACCAACTGTCGGGGTGTTGGGGGGGCTCGTGCAGCCTGAGCAGGGCCCTCGCGGTGTGGCCGGGGGGTGGGACGGGGCGCACAGGGGGGGGCTTGGGTGCCCCGGGCCCACGGGGGGGTTCGTGTGGCAGGCGAGGCAGGTGTGGCCGTGCAGCCCGGGGATGGGGATGGGGTGGGAGAGGGTGTGTGGAGAGACCCCGACGGGCCCCAGCGAAATTGCTGGAAGTCCCTGCCCTTTCTTCTTCCTCCTCCTCCTCCTCCTCCTCCTCCTCCAGGGCTCGTTTCAGCTACTGCTGTGCAACACCTCCCCCGCCCCGGATATGGAGCAGCCGGAGCCCTTCTCTGGGGCTGTGCGGGGGCTGTGGAGCGTGTGCGGGGCTGTCCCCCAGCAACGGAGCCGTGGGGTGTGGGTGGGGTTCATCCCCAGCTCTGGGGTGAAGGGGGAGCTGACCCCGCAGTGGGGTTGGGTTTGCATGGGGCTGTCCCCCAGCAGTGGGGCTGGGGGGGGGTGTGGGGCTGAACCCGAGCCGTGCGGCCGTGGGTGGGTGTGCTGGGCCATGGGGTCTCCATGGGGCTGTCCCCCCGCAATGGGGCCGTGGGGTACACGCAGGGCTCTGGGGTGTGATGGGGCAGGAGGGTGTGTGTTGGGTGGGTGGGGTGTATGGGGGCCAGGGGGTGTATGGGATCTGTGTGGGCTGGGGGGAACTGGGGTCCATCCCATTGTGCAGCCACAGGGGTGAGGGGCCAGGCGGGGCCAGGAGCCACCTTGGCTCAGAGCTGAGAGACTTGGGGGGGGAGCAGGAGCAGAGGGGGGATTTATCCTCCTGCCTTCAAGACAAATTCCTGCCCTCCCCATGCCACAGGGCAGAGGCTCCTGGTGCCCTCCCCAGGGCTCAGGGCTGCCCCACAGTGACATCCTCTTGCCCCACCCCACCGTGTCCCCTCCGTCCCCACTGGCAGCCATCCTGGAGGCTTTAACTCTGGGATTTTCAGCCCTGAGGTCACACCTTTCCTTTCTAGAGTTTAACAGCCCAGTTGATGATGTCACCAGCATGGGCCACTGTTCAAATGAACCTGCTGACCCCCCCCGGCCATTCCGCAGCCCCTCGAGCCCACTCCACAGTGGGGCCAGGGCTGGGTGTTTGCACAGGGACGTGCTGTTCCAGCCTGGTGCCAAGTATGTGCCGGTGTTTGTTTGTGCTTTAAGCTTGGCACTGCTGGGGAAATATGTGCCGGGCGCTGCCCCAAGCTGCCGGAGCAAGTCGAGCTTGCCTCTGTTATTGCTCCCGGTGCCAAGAATTCACTTCCCGACATGGATGCATTCCTTGGGGCCACGGGAAGGATTTTGAAGGGGCTGAGTTTTGTCTCGCTGGACCCCAGCGCAACCCAGTTGTGCTCTTGCGCTGGTTCGTGGGGGTGGCAGCTGGGAAAGGAGCCAGCAAGGGGTGAAGGGGTGCCTGGGGTGGATGCACGTCCCTGTTTCTTGCAAGAAGTGGGGCAAGAGCACTTCAGGTCACTGGGGACGGGGCTGTGCCCTGTGCTCACCACAGCTTCCTCCTTTGCTGTTCCCATCGGTGCATGGTGATGCTCAGGATGGTGACAGAGGCTTGGGTTTGCTGCACTTTCTGTCCCCAGAAATGATGACCAGAGAGGGGCTTCCTCATGGTGGCAGTTCCCCATGTCCCTGCTACGTCCTTGCTGCGTCCCCGGAGCAGAAAGACCTGTGTGAGGAGCTGTGCTGGCATTTTATCCCCACATCTGGCATTTTATCCCATCTGGGGTTCCCCCAGACCCCAAGGTGCCAGGGCTGCCTGCCCTCGGGGCCCTGCTGTCAGTGTGGGCAGGAGTTTCCTGGGTCCCTTTTGCAGGGGTGTTTGGGGTTCAGCAGTGAGCCCGCCTGCCTGTGCCAGGAGGGGGGACCAGAACCTCCCCCTTCCGCTGCGGCCCTGGCCCGGTGTCTCACTTTCTGAATCCCAGAATCATTCGGGTTGGAAAAGCCCCTCGGGATCAGCGAGTCCAACCCTCAGCCCGACTCTACAAAGTTCTCCCCCACCCCACATCCCCCACAGCTCATCCCAACGGCCCTGAAACCCCCCCAGGGATGGGGACTCCCCCCTCCCTGGGCAGCCTGATCCACTCTCTGACCATCTCAGTTCTGTCCCACATCTCAGTTGTGTGACGTTGTGGCGCCTCGGCCGGGTGCCGTGGGCTGAGCTGCCTTCCCAGGTGGGGGCCGGGGCTCTGCTGCCGCGGGGTATTTTAGTGGCCTTTGGGCCCAGTGGGCACGGCAAGGCCCCAGCACGCGTCCCTGGCATTGCCAGCCTGGCCACCTGTGTGCCATTGGGTGTGATTTCTGGGAGCCCCCCAACTCCAATTTCCAGTGTCCTGGGTCTGGTTAGGCACAGAAAGGCCCCGAGGCTGGAGCAGGTTGAGCTGCGCTGGTGCTTGGCTCTGCGGGCGAGCTCTGCAGGGGGACAGCTGCCTTGGCCCCGTGCCTCTCTCCATCCCGGCCCTTCCCAGAGGTGGGGATGGAGCAGAGCTGGGACACAGCCCCGCAAACCTCCTTCCCTTCCTCATCACCCCAGAGCAAAGCTGTGGGGTTTGCCTCGCTGGGGAGTGTCTGATCCATCAGCATTTGCACAGATCCCCATGGCTCCTTCCCCAGCCAAACTCTGCCCAAACCAGGGGAGATTTTGGGGGCATCGGGCTCAGCCCTGGGGGGTGAAGGAGGAGCCTGTGGCCAGAGAAGACCAGAATTGAGAGCCGGTGCCCCAGCGATGCTGACGGCCAAAGTGCCCCTGGGGTGTCCCAGGCGGTGGGTGATGACAGAGCTTGTGGGTGCATGGAGGTTTTGAGTAATGGGAGAGATGTGAAGCATCTCTCTCCACTGATGACTGGAAGAAACAGGGAAGTGCCCTGTGAACATCCAGCTAAGCCAGCCAGAGTCAGAGAGGGCTTTAACCAGACCCAGGTAAAATGCCGAGTGGGTCGGAAGTGACATAGAATCAGAGAATAGTTTGGGTTGGAAGGGAACACTAAAATTCATCTAGTCAAACCCCCCTGCCACGAGCAGGGACACCTTCAACTACATCAGGTTGCTCAGAGCCCCGTCCAACCTGACCTTGAATGTCTCCAGGGATGGGGCATCTACCACCTTTCTGGGAAACCTGTGTTGGTGTCTCATCACAAAAAAATTCTTCTTTATATCTAGTCTGAATCTCTCCCTTCAGTTTAAAACCATTATCCCTTGTCCTATTGCAACAGGCCCTACTAAAAAGTCTGTCCCCATCTTTCTTACAAGCCCCCTTCCAGGCTGCAATAAGGTCACCCCAGAACCTTCTCCTCTCCAGGCTGAACAACCCAACTCTCTCAGCCTGTCCTCACAGCAGAGGCGTTCCTGCCCTCGGATTTTTGTGGCCTCCTCTGGACCCGCTCCAGCAGGTCCGTGCCTTTCATGCACTCATGTGCCACTCCAGGGGCTCTCACCAGAGCACGTCACACTCCCCCCTCCCAAGCAGCCCTTTCCGTGCACACCGGCCAGGGTGTCCTGGCTCCCCACGTCTGCCAGGGCTTCAGTCCCGCGGCCTGCACGCTCGCGGCCTTGCTGGGGGACGCTTTTTTCGCAAGAAACAGAGAGAACAGGGGCTGAGGTGAGGGAGGACCGTGTGGCCCCTCAGAAAATGGTGCAGGCTGTGAGGACCGTGTGCCCCGTGCTGGGGGGAACAGCGGCACGGCAGGGGCTGGTGGTGCTCGGGGGCGTGTACCTGCACTGCCGAGGGGGTGTTGCACGGCGCCCAGAGTGGCCGGGGCCCAGCAGCACCGAGGGGCGGGGGGGGAAGCCGGGGGGGGGGAAGCCGGGGGGGGGAAGCCGGGGCCTAGGGCTGCAGCACGGCCCAGACAAGACCGAACAAGGGGAGACACACACCCCCCTGCAGAAGCGGCAGCTTTTGCCCTTTTTCACCCCAAAAAGGCCAAGCCGAGGCGTGGCCCCCGCCCCCTTCCGCCGGAAGCGGAACCGGCGCGCCGCGCCCCGCCCCCGCCGCGCCCCGCCCCCGCGTCACCGCTCTCATATAAATGGCGGCCACGCGCACGCCCGCGCAGCTCGCCGTCGGTGCGCTCCGGCCGCCATGTTTGCCGTGAAGCGGAACGCCGTTATCGGCTTCAACCTCTACTGCGGCGGCGGCCCGGCCCTGGCGCCCGCCTCGCCGGGGGGGGACCCGGCCCCGCCGCCCGCCGCCGCCGCTCCCGCCGCCGCCGCCGAGGTACCGCGGGCGCTGATTGGCTCCGCGGGGGCCTGGGCCGCCGCCGGTCACCCCGCGGCCCCCCGCGCGCTGATTGGCCCGGCCGCGGCCCCCCGCGCGCTGATTGGCTGCGGCGCGGCACCCCGCGCGGCGCTGCCCTCCCCGGCGCGGCCCGGCGCGCTCTGGAGCCCCGAGGAGGAGCTGGACGGCTGCGAGCCCGAGGCCGAGCGCGGCCCGGCGGGGGACTCGCTGCCCGGGACACCGCCCGGGCCCCCCGCGCCGCCCGATGGGCTGCGGCAGGACTCGCTGGAGCTCATCAGCCGCTACCTGCGAGAGGCGGCGGGCGAGGCCGAGCCCGGCACCAAGAAACTCTTCCCGGGGCTGCTGGGTGGGCCCGGCCGGCCGGGCGGGTCGGGCGATGCCGTGATGGAGAAGGCGCTGGAAACGCTGCGGAGGGTTGGCGACGGCGTCATGCAGAAGCACGAGCTGGCCTTCCAGGGTGGGTGTGGGGTGCCGGCACCTGGGAGGGCGGGAGGACCCGGGGGTGGGCTGGAACCCGCTTCCTCCCCTTCGGAGGCGGGTGCGGGGTGCCGGGGGGCTCGGGGGTTGCCCCTCGAAGGGTGGGGGGGGCCCGGGGACGGCTGTCCCGGTGTGTGCGGGCCGCAGGCGGGGGCTGGGAGAGGCCCGGGCCGGAGCTCAGGGCCTCAGCGCCTCCCCCACCCCTCCCGCAGCGGGGGGGGCGCCGGAGCGCTCGGTCGGGTCATTTCCCGCACGGAATGTGGCCCCGGTTTCGAGAGAGTTCAAACAGCTGCGAAGTGATTAAAAACGAAACTGAACTTTGTTCGGTTGGGAGGTGGAAGAACCGCTCGTAGCGTGTGCAGAGGAGATAATCTAGTTACAGATTAGCCCCAGTTCCCCCCTGCGGGCTGCCTGGCTCAGCAGAGCTGGATCCAAATAGTCCTGAGTGTCCAAAGATTAGTTAGCTCAGGAGTTTAAACTCCTCACGCCTCTGACTCGGGTGGAACGGGGTTTCTGGGGGAGAAATTCTCCCGAACAGCGTGCTCGGGTTATAGTTATTTTAATGTATTTCACCCACTTTTGATTAGTCCTGGAATAGCCATCGAAACTTGAACCCAGTGCCTGGGCTTGGCTGGGCAGGTGTGCTCGCTGCACAGTGACCCGGGAATGGACTGGAAGTGAGAAGTAATTTGACCTGGTTTTGTGTAACTCGGAAACGAGCTGTTTTAGGGCTAGCCTGAGACTTTGGGGTGGTGGGGCGGAGCTCCTGGCCTCGGGGCTTGTGCTGGGGCTGATTTTGGCATGCCACACCGTGTCTGAGCCCAGAGCAGGGTGGTACCTGCCACAGGAGGGTGGTGTCTGCATTTCCTCCTGAGGTGTGTGGTGAAACGCCTTCCTCCTTGCAGGAGAATGTTCCAGCTTTTTGTGTTTGCTTTTGTTCGTTTTTTGTTGGGGTTTTTTTAAACGCAAAGGGGTTTTGGTTTCTTTCTCCTGTCATTAGCTGTGCTGATGTAAAAGACTGTGGGTTCGTTTACCCTGGCGAAATTCATGGATGTGCTCATTGAATGAGCCACGCTTGGGAGGAATGCTCAGACCAGTGTGAGCTGGCGTGGGTGTCTGAGGCTTCTGTAGGAGCGTTATCTTCGTGTGTGCAGAAAAGGAACTGGCTTCCCGAAGGCTTCCTGTTAGTTTGAGCAACAACAAGCAATGCCTTTCAGTTTCATAAAGGCTTATCTTGTTTGCTTATTCATGAGGGGGGCACTGCAGGTCAAACCGGGGAATCCTGTTGTTCCAGTCACTAAAACCACATTAATAAAAAGGCGACACATCTGCCTGGCCATCGGGGCCTGGCCTTCGTTTCGGCTCAAGGGGCAGGGCTGGTGCCAGGCTGCAAACTGACTTCTGTGCTGTGGTTCTGATGCGGTGGGGCTTTAAAGCCCTTGTGAGAAAGGGGAGTGTGACGTGCACAGAGACGGCAGCTGTGCCCGAGGTGGGGATGAAGGAACTAGAAATGGGTTATGGGCTGTTTCATGTCTGGCTTGGGCGAGTGTGAGCAGCATAGCCCTCTGCAGAAGCAGGCAGGTACTTGGCAGTGACTCTCACAGCTTTGGGGCCTAGAATACATCTTTGCACTGGTGGCCTCGCGGTGTCGTGTGTGTGTGCTTGCCTCTAAACCAGCATCTCTTGCAGGAATGCTTCGGAAGCTGGAAATCCAGAAAGAGGAAGATCTGCAGTCAGTGTGTGAAGTGGCTGCCCATGTGTTCAGTGATGGAGTAACAAACTGGGGTAGAGTGGTGACGCTCATCTCATTTGGTGCCTTTGTTGCGAAACACCTGAAGAGCATAAACCAGGAGAAGTGCATCAGCTCGTTGGCAGGGATCATCACGGATGCACTCATCTCATCGAAGCGCGAGTGGCTCATGAGCCAAGGAGGCTGGGTGAGTCACTGCCTGCCCCCAGCACTGCCAGCTGTTCAGAGCAATCCAATATTTTCCTTTTTCTGTGACCTGCTCCCTGACAGCCATGTGTCTCAGCGAAGCACAGAGATGACTTGCTGCTCCAGTTAAAACCACAGTCTGAAACATCTCCCTGAAATTCTCGTGTTTCAGAATCTCCTTATCCTGAGCTGCCTGGAGCAGTGTTGACCTAGAAATGTGGAGGGGGCAGTATTCCCAAAGCCGAGTCAGTCCTGGGTGTGTTGAGCTTCAGGCTGGTCCGCAGCTGCCTTGGTGCTGTCTCCTGATTGCTGCCTCTGTGGGGCAGCTGTGGCCACAATGAGTCAGGGGAGTGTGCTTGGGGGATGTGCTGGGCAGGCTGTGCCCCTGCCTGCTCCCCAGGGAAAAAGCCTTTCCATGCCTTCTGCCGGAGAGGAAATTACTCTTCCCTTCTTTCTTCTAGGAGGGCTTTGTTGACTTCTTTCGAGTCGAGGACCTGGAAGGCAGCATCAGAAATGTACTGATGGCGTTTGCAGGTGTGGCTGGACTGGGAGCGAGCTTAGCCTACATGATCCGGTGAGCCGGGGTGTGCTGCAGAGGGACAAAACTCTGGGTGGACTGGCTCTGTCTGGGGCTGGTGAGCTCATCGCTTCTTCCTGTGAGTACTTACGAGCTTCGACTTGAGTGACGAGGAGAATATCTAGGCATTCCCTGAGCAATCCTTTCCTAAGGCAGAAGGTGTGGGTACCGATGAGCATTTATTTTGGGACAGAAAGTGGAAGAATTGATAGTCTGCTTCCTTCAGGAGGATGATGACAGAAGGCTCAAGTGGACTGCTTCAGTTTTATCCTGGAGGGAACTGATCTGCTTAGCAGCAAGCCAGTGAGCACCAGCAGCTCTTGTCTGGACTAAAGCCTCCTGGGCTTGGCACAGCAGCTGTGCGTGGAGCAGATGTTTCAGGGTTGTGGCTGTGTGTTTCTGGAAATAACATCTGCTGCTGCCGTCCTGCCTAAACTTGTGGCTTTTCTGTTGGAGCAGAAGCACCGAACGCTGGGTGTGTGCGAGCCTGTGCCTGCCCCAGGTGTGCTGGCGAGGGGCCTCCGGCCGCTGCTGAGTCTGCACACATCCACCCTGCAGAGGCAGCCGAGTTGTGCCAGCAGCCAAGACGGGCACCCTGCTGCCAGAACACGGGGTGCTGGAGCCCCGCCTGGCCCCTGCCCTCCCAGCAGGGCTTCAGCCAGGTCACTGGGCAGGCGGAGGAGCTTCGAGGGTGGGGAGAGGTGGGGCTGGGTGCGGTAACCACAGCCAGCTGCAGCGCAGCCGCGTTGGCCAGGCTGCCTGATCACGGCTACACGGATGCGACTCACCACACGTAGGCAATTTAAAAATAGTGCATTTGTAAGTATGTAAAACCCCACATGGGGTGGGGAGGCTGTAAAGAACATGTAAAAATCTATAAATCTGTAGAATATGTACAGTTTTACAGAGCTAATGATACAAAAAAGGAGGAATTCTGAATGTGGTAGAACTGCTTATGGGTGCACTGTACTTCATTCCTCATGTGAAGTAGCATTTTTGTGGCAAAGCCTTCTCCTGCCTTGACTCCGAGCACGCCTTTCTCTGATGTACTTGAGTAAACGTTGCCAGGGAGTGTAACAACGATCAGTGCCCTGCTGGACTCTCATTGTGCCCGTGGCTTGCTGGCAACACTTGATGTTTCTGTTTATTTTAATCTTTTTGGTTATTCTAGCCCTTCTGGCCGGTGGGGAGCTGTGGAAGTTTGTATCAGTTACTTCCTTGTCTTCCTTTCATTTTGATCCTCTAAGCCATGAGTCAAACGAAGCTGATATTTGAATGTAAATGTTCTGGAGCAGAATAAAACTCGTCAGCTCGGATCTGCAGCTTGTGCACATCCGTTGGTGCCAGCCCTGGGCTCAGTCCCTGGTCCCCAGCTGGTAGCATTGCTGCTTGGTGGGCTTGTAGTGCTTGGCCACCTCGTGTCCTCCCACCGGGGACAGGTTGGTCCTTGGGGAGCTCTGTGGGACCGGGCTCTGCACAGTGAGGAACATCCTCGTCCGTGCTGCCTGACCTGCAGCCTGAGCAATGCCCCATGAAACCCCAAGTGGAGAGCTGAAAGATGGTGCTATTGTCAGGCCTGCTTGTTTGCTGAACAAGCACTTAGTTTTGTTAATAAATTTTTTTGTTTTATTCTCCGTCCTCTAGTATAAAACTTGCTGTTTCCTGTAACGAGGTGCTGACGTGCTAAATGCTCTGCTGGTGGGGGCCTGTTTGCACGGATGCTGTCTTTGGGGCACCCCACAGCCTCTTGCTTGTTAGAAAGCCTCTGTGGGCTGTGGGAAACTGCTCTGGTGTCCTCTGTCACTCCCTGGAGCTGCCCTGTGCTGAGACGCTTTTCTCCTTCACCGTGTACGTGGGTGTGCAAAGTCCGTGAGGCGCCTTGCACTCGGTGCCTGTGTGCTCCAAAACCACTTTTTTTGTGGTGCTCTGGGTGCCTGCGCCCCGCGGCTGGGGCTGGTTTCTCTCTATATCAGCCCCGAGGAGGGGGAACAGACTCCTCGAGCCTGGGGTGAGCTCTCCTACTGAGGGGGGAGACACTGTGGGTCATCTCGCCTAGTGTTAGGCTTGTCCCTCCTCTGCCTGGGCAGAGCAAGCTGGTGTGGCTGCCAGAGGCCCCGCTTTAGGGGGACCCTGCTCCCCCAGACCCCTCCCTGCCCTGTGGCCCCTGAGTTTCCATCCCCAGCCTGCAGGAATTGAGGAAGCCACGACCTGCCGGGGGGCTGCAGTGGTTTGATGAACGGCTTCCTCCTGCCAGGGCCAACCTTGGCTGGAAAATCCCCCTCCCGAGGGGCAAAGCGCTGCCCTACCCCAAAAACTGCTGGTGGCTCTGGCCTGGTGGGTGCAAGCCTTACTGGGGGAGGGTGGGAGCTCCCTGCAGTGCTGGAGAACCCCTTGCTGCCAAAACCAAGCTGGTGGCTCAGCCCTGCTCTGCAGATACCCACAACGTTTTGCAGTATTTTCTTTTTCTGTGGATTTTTTTGTTGCTGCTTTTTTTTTTTTTTTTAACGCTGTCTCTTTGCAGGTTATTTTGGGTCTGTTCATTCCCCTGGGGTGCAGCGGGGGCCCTCATGCAAAGCTGGGCCTTTGCCATGGAAATATGCAAAGGTGCTGGTGGGCTCGGGGGGGGGTGTGGTGGTTTGGGGTGCTGGTGCTTCCTGGGAGCCGCAGCATTTTGATAACGCCTGGCTCGGCGCCGATAAACCAGGGGCTTCCTCTTCCGCCCCAGCCGGGGCTTTTCGCAGAAGCTGGGTTTGACTTCTCTGAACCTTTCGTGTAAATAAGAGGCGGGGGGGGTGGGGTGGGGTGTTAAAGCAGCTGCCGTGTCTGGGGGAGGGTGCAGGTTTGGGGTGTATTCAGCGCCTGGCTGGGTTGGGGTCCCCCCTTCATGTGGGACCCCTGGGAAGGAGGCGGGGGGGGGCTGGAAGGGGGCCAGTCTCCCCATCAGCTGGACTCTGGGTGCTGCCCCGGGGTGGGAGAAGGGCAGGAGGAGCAGCACCCCCCCGCTGCACCGAACGGGGCTGAGCCAGGATCTGGCCCTGCTGCCTCCGCTGGGGAGGGGCTCTGAAAGCTCCAATTGATGTCACTTGGTGGGGGGGGGCACATGCAAATGCAGAAAATCCCCTGCCTGCATGAAAACCCCCCAATTCTTGCCTATTTCTGGCTCGGTGGCCACAATCCTGCCTCGGGGGGGGTGTGTGTGTGTATTTCTAGTTATTTCTTGTGAGAGGAGCCTGGCCTGCTTTTGCCCAGAATGTGTCCTTTTGCTTCCCTGTCTTGCTGGCACAGTGCTTTCCCCCCCCCCCCCCCCCCCCTCCGTAGCCTGCCCTGAGGGGGACACCCCCCACCCCTCCTAATCTGTGGGGCAGGGAGCTGCAGCCCCCTCCCAGATCTGGTGTCTTTGGGGGGGGGGTGGCAGGGTGGAGCTGGGTCCATCACGAGTCCCTGGGAGTTGATGTGGGGGCCTGGGGAGGGACAGGACATCCCCCCCCTCCGGGACAGGTCCTTGAAATGGGCTTTGGGGAGAGGGGCTCCCTGGCGCCCCCCCCGCGGTTATCAGGGTGGCCGCAGCTGGGTGCTGGGGCCGCCCCTTGCCCCCTCCCCGGGCGTGGGGCCGCTCCGCGCCTCCTTGGGGCTGAGGTGACAAGAATTTGGGTGTGGGTCTCGGTGGGGGTGTCATTGCACTCCTGTAACGAGCCGCTCAGGCCTCAGCCCCCTCCGGCTCCCGGGGAAGGGGGGGCAGGCGGGGGTCCCGTCCCCTCCCTCGGGAAGGGACCCAGGCCAGGGGGGGCTCCCGACACCCCCCCCCCCCGGACTGAGCCCGGGGCCGGGCCGCGCTGCCCCCACCGCCGCGGGCGCCTCTCGGGGTGCCAGGGCCGGCTGTGGGGGTGTCGGGGGGGCACCCCTGGGCCCCGGCCCGCCCCCCGGAGCTCCGCCCGGCAACAAGGGCCGGCAATAGCCTGCGGGGAAGTGACGTGCGGCCCTGCCGGGAACCCGGGCGGCCGGGCCCACCCCTGCCCAGGCCCCGCGGTGACACCGGCCCCCCCTGGGCCCGGGGGTGCCCCGATGGAGGCTGAAGGCCTTCCTCCTCCTCCTCCAGCCCGGGTGCCTTAGCCCCCCAGCGTGGGGGTTGTGGGGGGTGGCGGGTGGTTCTGTTGGGGTGGGTGGGTGTAAAGAGGGTGGGTGTGGGGTGCTGGGGGGCGTTGGGGTGCAGGGGGTTGTGAGGTGTCTGGGGGGGTGTGGGGCAGGGGGGTGTATGGGTGGGGCTCTGGGTTACAGGGTTTATGAGGTGGGGGGGCACTGGGGTGGGGGTGCCCTTACACCTGCACATGCCCTGATTGGGGGGGGCAGCGTTGGGGGGGGGTGTGGGCTGGTGGGGCCTTGTGCCAGCGTGGGGCTGCCGTGGGGCTGTGGCCACCGACCTGCCCGGGCAGGGGCCAGCGGCGGCTCAGGCAGGAATGTGCTGGCAGGACGCTGTGTTCCGGCGGGCCTGGCCCTGCCCAGCCCTGCGGCCGGCATCCTGCTGACGGCCCCCCCCAGCGCCCCACGGCCACCCTGCCCCACAGCCCGCCGGTCCTGGGGGTGCCCTGTGCACCCCAGCGCTGATGCAGGTGTCCTGTGGGGTGCCCAGGCACTGCAGGGAACAGGCAGGACACTGGGGTGTCCCCGAGCCAGCGGGGACACTGGGGACAGGCTGTGGAGCAGCACAGCCCCGGATGGGGACCTGCAATACATGTGGCCCGTCCCCCCACGTCACTGTGGGACACCAGATTAATTTGCCCCACGTGGCTGTTGTCCCTCCAGAGATGTCCTGTGGGCCAGGGATGGCTGCGGGGTCCTGGGGGGCTACAAGCCAGGGGGGCAGTGGTGGGCTGTGCATGCAGCAGATGCAGAGCCCAGCCTGGCCCAGCACCACACGGTTGGGGTACATGTTCCTGCAACTCGTGTCTGCTGGGGGGGGAAACTGAGGGATGGGGCATTGGAGACCCTGCCCCCCCCCCCCCCCGCCCCTTGCCGAGCTCCAGGGCACCGGGAGGGGCATTGCGGGAGTGCTTGGTGCTGATTGCTGTTGTTTTTCAGGTGGTGCTGGGCCCCTCACCCCAAAAAGGCCATTGAATGACTCGAGCGTGGCCAGAGAAGGGCAACGGAGCTGGGGCAGGGTCTGGAGCACAGGTCTGCTGGGGAGCGGCTGGGGGAACTGGGGGGGTTCAGTCTGGAGCAGAGGAGGCTGAGGGGAGACCTCCTGGCCCTCTGCAACTCCCTGCCAGGAGGGGGCAGAGAGGGGGGGTGAGTCTCTGGAGCCAAGGCCCCAGCGCCAGGCCCCGAGGGAATGGCCTCAAGCTGCCCAGGGCAGGGTCAGGCTGGCTCTGAGGAAGGATTTCTGTGCAGAAGGGGCTGTTGGGCGTTGGAATGGGCTGCCCAGGGCAGGGGGGAGTCCCCGGGATCCCTGGGGGGGTTGAAGAGTCGGGCTGAGCCAGCGCTGAGGGATCTGGGGGAGTTGGGAACGGTCAGGGGGAGGGTCATGGTTGGGCTGGAGGAGCTTCAGGGGCTTTTCCAACCCGGATGAGTCTGGGGTTCTGTGGGCTCTGCAGTACCTGCCAAGGACATGGAACAGCCTGACGTGTCTCTTTGCTTTCCCTGCTGCATGGCCCACAACGCACTCGTGAGGAACTTTGTGCGACGCCTCTTGTCGCAGTGACCAGCCCTGCCCGAGGAGCCTCGTGTGGATGAGGTGAGGAGAGCAGAGCTGGGAGCCCAGAGGTGAGGAAAGGTGCGACCCCCACCCCGAGCCCCCAGGTCACCAGTTTATTGCCCATTTGCAGCTCAGCAGCTCTCACCGGCTCTGCTCGGCCTCTTCCTTTGGGACCAGCCGGTGCTGCTGCGTTGTTTAAAACTCCCCAACGGTCACGGCCTTGCTGCTGCCAGCGCCGGGGCGGAGGGACACGAGCCCTGTCCCCCCCGTCAGTGGGGCAGATGGGGTGGTACAAACAGAACAAGAGGGAACGGCTGGAAACTGCCACAGGGGAGGGTCAGGCTGGGCAGGAGGAGAAAATGTTTCCCAGCAAGAGTGGTCCGAGAGTGGAACAGGCTGCCCAGGGAGGGGGGAGTCCCCATCCCTGGGGGGGTTTCAGGGCCGTTGGGATGAGCTGTGGGGGATGTGGGGTAGGGGAGAGCTTTGTAGAGTCGGGCTGAGGGTTGGACTCGCTGATCCCGAGGGGCTTTTCCAACCGGAATGATTCTGGGATTCGGTGGAACTGGGCTGAGCCCTCCGTCACTTCTCATCGTTTTACTTCAGAAAAAGGAACTTTGGGTGCTGCCGCCGCCCGGCGGGCAACAGCCGCTACCGCAGCCGGGGGCTCCGCGCATGCCGGTACCGGCGCTGCCTCCCGGTACGGAAACACCGGCCCCCCCCCGCCGCCCCCCCCGGGCACGAGCGCGGGGCCACCGGTGCGGCGAGCGGGTCCCCTCGGCGGGGCCGGGGTGGCTGGTGCCCGCGGCAGCGGGACGGGACCGGCCCTTCCCCCGGCGCTGCGGCAGGTCCCGGCCCGCTGGGGCCGAGCCGGGCCGGGGCAGTGCCGGGGAGTCGCCGGGAGTGGCGGAGGCGAGGAGGGGCGGTCGCCGGGCGCCTCCGCAACTCGCCAGAGGTTATAAACACTTCAGTTCCTCAGCCCCTAGAAGTCCACCTCTTTCTAAGGAAACAAGTGTAAGAAACTGCGAGCCCCATCAGAGATTATGGGCTCTGTCCTTAAAGACAGAACGTTCTCTTCGTCATACTAATGGCCAGCCCGGAGCCTGATGCTTTTAATTTGTTTAGGAAAAGATAATTTCTTTGCATCTAGCTCAAACCCGATGCAAAACACTCTAAAGTATTGAGGAAGTTCATGACCTGATAGAGGAAAAAGATTTTGGGGAATAATCAGCTACCTGCTTGCCAGAGACAGCTTCCCTGCCCTGAGGAGCAGTGAAGGTCACCAAAGGCTTGAGGGCTTCTGCTTCATGTTGGTTTTGTAGCATCACCTTTACATGGCAGTGCCAAGGCCTGACAGCAGTGACCTTCTTAAACGACGACAATGAAATGATTTTGCAATCATGTGTCCAACTAAGCCTTCAAGAGCGGCACCAGCTGGGCTGGTTGTGGCGTGGGTTGGAGCTGAGCTGCTGGAGGGTGTTTATGCGTGAGGGAGCGTGTGCTTCAGCTCATCCTGCTCCTTGAAGAGAGTCCTGAGCAGATGATCCTCAAAGCTGGAAATAGCTTTTAGGGTCCAGTGGTGTTGTCCACTGGAGCAGTGGTGGAGCAGGGTTTTATTTAGAACAGCATGCACAGGTCGGGACTTCTTTTTCAATATATAATATTACGAATGAATTTTGGGAAGAGGGAGAAAACAATCCGTTCAAAAGCTGTGTGGTACACATAAAAGAATTGTGATGGCAGAATAATGCTTTTTCTTCTCCCCCTCTGTTATTTCTTTAGATTTCTTCAAGTACATCCCATTCAGGTCCTTCTGATTTAACAGAACCGTGTGGAACACCGGCATTATTTCAGCTGGCAGAGGTAATACTGAAATACTGCTGGCTAATTGCCAGTGGGGCAGAGATTTTGATGTTGAAGTCTGGAAGGAAGAACAGCACTACAGTTATAATTACACTGTTGCTTATAGAAGCATAAATCATGGTGGCTTGGATGCCACAAGTCAAGATTTCTCCAGACCAGCCATCAGCTCAGAGGTTTCCACGAGTCTGTGCTGCAGCTGAGAAGCAGTACCAGGCTGGTGGCAAAGGGACTTTCCAGTCACCACTGAAATTGTTTTAATTCCTTGTTTTAGGGTTTGGGGTTCTGACTAGTTTGGCTGAGGGAGCGTGAGGAGTGGAGAGAGGGCTGGATTAGTTACTCAGATAAGGGCATTGCCCTTACAAATACCTGTTAAAGGTCACTGGCCACTTCCATTTCTGTTTGCTTTTTGTGCCTACTCTTTTTTGAAGTGGGGAATAAACAGGTCAGTAACTTCAGCCGAAGCTCTGCTATGATATTTCTTTTGTTTCTAAGCTTTTTAAAAGCTTTCTCAATCTTAAAGACTGTGAATTGCAGGTTTATTTAGAGCTCATAGAACAGAAGCCCCTTTTTTGTAGCCATATCCTTAGTCCTCCGTACTCTTGGCTACTGCAGAAGAAGCAAAGAAGCGTAAAGAAAAGTGTAAAGAAAAAGAAAATCCACTGGTGAGGGGTGTGGGTGGTTAACTGATGAAATGTTATTACTGTCCAAGGAGTCGCGTTTTAAAGATTGATCTTTAGTTTTTGGAAATCCCGGGCTGTGTTTACATTGCAGTGCAGTAAAAAAGTCACAGAAGTACCTTGGCACCAAGAAGCCACCTCAGCACAGCTGTGGGGTTCTCCTCTGTGTCACTGCACCTGCCGCCTCCTAGACACTCTTCTGCCCACGCGCTGGTGTCAACCCAGCTTGGCCTGAGCCACATCAGGAGTTTCTACCCTGCGCAGCAAGAATTTCAGAAACCTGTGACAAAGAATTCTGTCACTGCGTTATATATATACGCATATATATATATATTGGTGTAAGAGATATTTGTAGTTTGCAAGTTTAAAATGCCCTGGTGATCTGAGAAATCTAAAACTGACCTAAAGAGAACCCAGCGGTGTGGGGGGTACATCCATACTGACCACGTGGCCTGTGGACTGAGCTGCGGGGTGGGGGACTCTGAGGTCTGGTTCAAAGCAGGCCTCTTCCTTCTGGTTTTGCTCCAGGTGGCTGTTTGGTTGACATTTGTTTTAAAACCAGAATAGCACTGGGAATTCAGCCTGGGAGCTTGGAGGGGGAGAAGAAGAAAGAGTGTCTTGCCAAGGGCTTGGTGCTGTGAGGGACGACCCTCTGTCAGCATAGCTCAGGGGATGCGAAGCCAAGAGGATCTCCCAGGTCAGTGCTGCAGGAACATGGCAGGTGGAGGACCTTGTTGCAGCTCTTTTCTTGAATATCGCTGTTCCGCAGACAGGATGGGAGTTTTAGTTTCCATTAATATTATCTCCAGGAGGAGGTAACCATGGCAACCACTGCTGCTTTGCAGTTCTGTGCAAAATGAATCTGCGACATGAGAAGAAAGGTTGGGGAGGCTTTTTTACTACCTTCCAAATGATTTTTCACGTTCAAGTGCAAGGAAAAGAAAATAATCTTCATTACTGAGAGTTAACTCCCTCAGGGCCATTTGGAAAATGCAGGAAAGAATTGTGTATGGGGACATCTGGGAGTTGTGAGATTTCAGGTAACTGGTCCGTGGCAGTACTGAGAGATACTTCATTGTTCTGTTGCATTTAGGGTGTTCTGAAAAATCAGTCTAGCAGTGGGTTTCCAGGTTTTATCAGAGGCACTTAAAGGATCATGGAAACACCACTGAGATCAGTTGGAGACTTTTTCCATTAGAGCAGGAGAACCCGCCAGCATGTAGCCATCATCAGGTCACATCAGTTTTTGTAGGCTTCAACGTGTTTTCCTTTAGCATAGTTTGCTTTCCTGAACTAAGATGCCAGAGAGATGCCCCATGTAACGCTCCTGTTGATATAGGTAGGTAACGTAAGGAAAGTAATGTAAGTACATTGATTAGAGATAAAATGAAGTATCGTTCTGTGTAGCAAAGCTTTCAGAATGCAGTTAGTTTGGAGTGCTGCTTCAGAGAGCAGAGAGAGGCGTCGTGTCTCTTGGGATACTTCCAAGTGTGTAAGGGCCATCCCTCCAACAACCTTGCCAACTTTTGTCAAGTTCAGGTTTTCCGTAGCAAACAGAACTAAAGACGAGTAGAAAATGTCGTTGTTCCCGTGTCACAGACAGTGGTGTTGATGATCTGCCCGGCTGTGCTCATTGCCTTTTGTTCAGATGCAATTCCTCCCTCGGCTCCTGCCTGGCTGCCCACGTTTGCTGGACCAGAGTGTTTGTGCAGGACAGCGCAGTCACTGCAGCCAGAGGTGCCATCCCATGCCATCGGGTGGTTTGTTTTCATCTGGCTGTTAGGAACAACGATACGGTGTCTGTGGGATTAGGAGTTGTAGGAGTAGCGGATGAAAGTATTGACACGGTAATGATTTAGGAAAATAATTTAGATTTATTAATAACTAACAACTATTTGTCAATACAAAATAACTCAGAAAGAAAAGCGACTTATTCAGGTTCTAAAATGACAAGATTCACTCTAACTTACTTAATGGTACCTTAATTTATACACATATGTACATGCGCATACACAAACCAGACATATACGTACAGAAACAAAGGGGTTTGGGTTCGGTAAAATGAACCCAAAAGGGACAAGCACACAGGAACAAGGGTAAGGGTACGTACCCGCACACACCCCCCCCCCAATAAACAGGTGAAATAGAAGCTAGCTCAAAGAAAATTTCCCTCTCGAGTTTAGAGCAAATACTCCCAATGCCTTGGCATTCCTCAACGGGCGATAACTGAGACTCGAGCGGGGGGACTTCTCCCCGGCCTTCCGTCTGGACCAGACGACACCTTAAGGGTTTTGGTACCTGAGAGGCGTCCCAGCTCCGGGGAGATGCTGGTCACAGGCCGCTGCGATCCAGGAGAGCTCAAAGGGCCTCTCTGGTGGTCGCAGTTTATAGGGTCCAAGATGATTGACTTCTGTCAAATGCTATCTGGTGCCTTCCGGCAGCTGCACAAGAATTTGAATAACGTGCAACCCTGTTATTGTTCCATCTGACCACATCCCAGGCACAGGGGTGTCAGGCCACCAGGAGATGATGGGCCAGTATAACCCTTTCCAAGCAATTGGGGGGGCAGGAGCCAGGCTCCTCAAGGTTATCAGTCCTTATCTCCACAGATGGTGTATGGCTCGGGGGAATGTGGATGGAATCACACCTGGCACCAAGCAGCCCAACAAGGACGGCAGGGAGGGGTAGGAATTGCACCACCACAGTAGGTAAAGCTAATTACAGTCCCTCGGAGTGGGCTGAGGCAGGAGGGGTGTTGGGTTTCACGAGAGCATGAGCCAGTTGTATTTTTCCTCTCGCAACAACTAAAAGACGAGGGGAGGAAATACAATCCCCCCCCCCAACAAACGCAAAGCTAATTCCCACCCCAAAGCATCAGGTTTTAGAATATCCCCAGAAGATTGAATAGTTTGACATTTTTATTCTGGGTTGAATTGTTGTGGCTTTCATTCCAGTGTAGTAACTTTTATGTGAAGTTATTTTATTGGTTTATTTATTTATTGGTTTTATTGTCTTTTTTTTGGTTCCCCTCACAGACACATCTGTATGAATCAGTCCAGCAGAGCTACATGTCACCAGCATGACACTGACTGATTTTTTTTTTTTCTAATTTTAATACATGTAACAAAAGTAATCAATTTGTGCTGACTTACAAATACAGAAGCTGGTTTGTACATTTTCATCCCAAAGTTGGATTAATATATACTAGTTTGATACATACCACCTGTGTGCACTTACCTCTTTTCCCCTCTCTCTGTGTACGTAGGTATGGATAGACACATGCATGTACTGAACAAGGTATTTTTCTCCAGAAACACAGTTACATTTAATTTGATTGGTTTTATTTCCCCTTTAGCTTTGAAAATTTGGAAGAAGAATCTGAAAAGAGATTCAACAGCCTCCCTTGATACAGTCCTATTTTTTACAGGAAAAATCCAGCTGTTCCAAGAAAAAAGAGAAAGGTTGGAAGTGGCTTATCTGAACAACCAAAATCTAACAAAGGTGGATTGCCATGTGCAATACATTCTTAAGCAACAAGCTGAGGAATTTATACTTGATTACTTCACAGTTCTATGTGAAAAGCGTGAAGTCAAAGAAGACATTTTTGTTGCACTGAAGTTAGTTGGTTCTCACCTGGGCTAGTTTTGAGGCTGCGCTCTTGACTCTTGATTTTCATGCTGAGTAGAAGTGGTTCGAGTTTGCACATGAAATACATTCCTCACAGCAGGTGAATTTATCAAAAGCATGAATATTGTGGAGTGAGTTTGACAAGTTTTTCCAGGAGAAAATGAGGAAAAAAAATGGCAGATGATCAAAAGGTTACATTCTGACATTTTTCAAAGCGTGGTTTTATGCCAGTTGGCATTTCACTGTAATTTTAGTGTCTATAAATCAGCACATAAGATACCAGAGATGTCTGAGTGAAACAGTTGGTTTTTGGGTTTTTTGTTTTTTTTTTTTTTTTTTTCCCCCCATCAAGATTTAAACTCTCTGTCATAAGTTTGGAGTAAAAATGTCCTGACATGATAAAAAAAGTTAGAGGGCAGGAAAACCAATTCCATCCCCAGTCTCTCGCTGAGGCTCTTGAAGGGAGAAACTCATGACACATTTGGCTGTTTTATATACAACCAACCTGTGTCACGGGCGGTAGAGAAGTGAGACTACGGTAGGGAAAACTACTTTTAGACCCTGTCAGAAATACTGATGCATACCTGCAGTACAGAAGCATCACAAAATAAAGGAACGATGTACCTGTAATTCTACAAGACAGAAGGATGCTCGAAGGAATCCTCATGCACAGTTCACAGTGTGAAGCTGGTTCCCTTTTCTGCTCCTATGGTAGTTCCACTGACTGACAGGTTTTCAGATCTAGTCTGGCTGTTTTAGGCAGGTGACCCTGGGTTAGATCTCTGCCTTTTGAATGCTTCATGAATAATCACGTTACAGTACGCAGGCTTGAGCAGCTGTTCTTTTCCAGTGTGTGCCAATTTTGGTATTCTTTTTGTTATTTATATAACGAGATGTGGAGCAGTCACTTTTGCAAAGTTAGGCTTGTGCTAATACCAAGTGAGTTCTGTACATATTGGACAGAACTTCTTCAGTGAGCGTGAATGAATTGCTTTACAGCGTGACAGTACGGTGGTTAGTTAACAAGATCTCCGCGTCTGCTGTGACCTGGCAGTTGAAGGTGTAGTAGCAGCTCCTTGGATTTCTCACTACAGTATTCACTTGTTCAAGTGTCTGAATGTCTAAAAATTTTGTTGTTCCTACGTGGCTTGGGAACAGCACTCTAGAATGCTGCCTCCAGTCAGGTAGCCCAGAACTGCATTCAGCTTTTGGCTGGGTTCATAGGTGAGAGCTTTATTTTTATCCTTGTTTGCATCACCAAAAAAGCTTTGGAATGTGTTTGGCCATGTCTCAAGGGAAGGTCAGAAACAGAACTGCAGCAGGTCACAAGCCTGATAGAAGGAGTTGTGGCCCAGCCCTGTGGAGGTGGCCATGGACCGTTTGCCTCCACCCGACAATAAGGGCTCTTGAACCCGAGCCAGCTGACTGCCCTGAAGAGATGGTCAACAGTCTCTTGAACTTTTCCTCCAGCTGAGCTGTGGGGTTTCGCCAAGCAGCCCCTGGGCAGGACTACCTGATAGTGACACTGCTGTTTCTGTAGTGAGCGTCTAACCCCATCCCTGAACTCAGTCCAGACGGAGCTGGTGGTACCTGCTCCTAATTGCAACAAATGTGGAGTCACTCAAGTTAGGTGGGCAAGCTCTCAGCTTGTCTCCGTTATTCCAGCTCCTGGGAGAGTGAGGTTCAGCTCTCAAGAGGTAGCAGAAAAACTTGTGACAAACCATTCTTCTTTTGGTAAAGAAAGGTTGCATAAAACTAAATATTCCATGGTAATGGGTTGATTTTAATTTTATTTTGTTAAGATGCTTAAAATTATGATGCCAGCTGTGGATTTGAAATGACCTGAACCAAATTGCATACAAGCAAGCTTACTAGTTTAGTAGGGAAACTTCCAGCTGAGCCAGGCATTCATTAAACTGGATCCTAAATTTAATTGGTGGTGTCCTGACAGGCCGTTCAGCCCTGTCGTGCTGTTGGCTTGGTGCCAACTGTGACGAGTCCAGAGGCGGTGGGAGAATACGGATCTCCAAAGGTGTTAAGCATAGAGGTCTGCAAAGTAGGAGCCTGCAGGTATTGCAGGAAATGAAAATGAGATACTGTGCAAAATGACAGAGCTTGGTTTGGAATGGTTCTGAGGTTGTTTTGAATTTATGTTTTTACACGCCGTCAAAATTAAACACCATATTCTGGTAGCGTGTTGAGCATGACCCGTGAAGGGTCGGTGGAGTTTCATGGGTGTGACTGTGTTGGGATGTAGGAGTCCTTGACTTTGCTCTGCTGTGCCCTGTGATGCTGCGTTGTGCGGAGTTTCTGCTGCTTTGCTCTTCCATGGGGTTGTCTCTGTAAGGTAATTACAAGAGGTGTCAGGCAGAAATGGTGCCTGTTAGTGGTGGGGGCCTCTGGATGCTTCCAGATAACAGAAGATAATCACTAGGGGTAGGCTTTGTAAAATAAACACTTTAAAATCTTCCCCTGCTTTTTCAGAATGAGCATGTGCAGGATCATGAACCTGCCAGGCATTCTCAGTTCCCAGGTGAGTGCATTACTTCTGCAGTCTGCAGATCAGTGCCTACTAAATTCCATTTAAAATTTGGAAAATGGGTTGGGGTGCTGCACAGTAAAACTTCCCCAAGATGTCAGGTGAATAAAAGGGGAGAAATGGTTTTGTGTGTTGGTTTTGGGTTGTTGTTGTTCCCCACACCCCCCCCTATGGCTCTATGTCTTAGTGTTTTATTTTGGAGTAAATGGTGCCAGATTGATTTTGTGTCGATGTCTTTAAGCTATACCTAAAGAGACCTGATCTGCTGCCTAGTCCAAGCAGTCAGGATTGTCAGGAGGTTTTGCTACTCCTAAGCTGAAAATCAGTGGGTGAGTGTCCACTGACTCCTTCCATTGTGCTTGTCATGTCCAGTCCTCACTTTGGCCAGTTCTTGTCATATAAAACCACCCAGAGGACGCTGTAACGTGAAAGCTGTTTCAAATCCACAGGTATAATCAGGCAAAATTTGAACTTTCTTAAATGAGAGGCGGTTTTTTCCCCCCAGGCTTTCCAAATTGTCCAAATTCTGCTCCCACTGGAATTCATGGGGGTCTGTCTTCAGTGGGAGCAGAACTGAACGAGCAGTAACACTTTGGTAAATTCTGCCCCTAGCATTTTGAAGTGTGCATATGCAATACTAATGTCACAGAATGGCTGAAAAATCCAGCTACACTGACTCTGTGCAGATGGCCTGCTCTGACATTTGCTGGAGCTGTGACTGACTTTGACTTTTCTTTTCTTTTTTTTTTTTTTTTTCTTCTTTCCAGTGGCATATGTGCCCAGAACATTCCACCACGCTGAGGTCAGCAGTCTGCAGCGAGTCACGAATCCGCTCATATGCAAAAATGAGCAACAGGCTTAGTCATTTCTGCCCCGTGCTGTGAAGAAATACAATCAGCACTTCACTGAAGCTGTTGCTTTGGGAAGGCAAGGAGAGGAATGAATGGGGTACTTTTACCTGGGAAAGGGATTGTTTTAAGGATTTTTTGATCTGTGGCCTCTAGGAACTGGAAATAAACCATCAGCTTAAAATGGATGTTTGTTTGTGGCATTCCTTGTGGGTTTAGCTCGGGGATTTTTTTGGCTCCGTTCGAAGCATTCAGATGCCTGGAGATTACATGCTGTACTGTTGCTAAGATCATGACCTCAAAATGCAGCATCTTCCTCCTGAGACATACGGAAATGCACAGACTATCTGTTGGCCCTGGTGTCCTTACGATGACACTGAAGTGTTCTCTATTCGATCAGGCCTTTTAAAATAAGGGTCTTTGTGAGAGTGGAGGGAGTATACGCCTAGAAACGTAGAGGAAACAGTTCGTTATAACTGGTGGGTTCATTCTCTTGCCTGCTGCTTCCCCAGTCAGCTGCTGTAGGTGACACTGAATATTCCCAGGAGGAAATTATTGCAGAGCTGCAGCTGCCGTCACTGCCTCAGCCTCGGCCAGAGGTGGGTCCCACCTGGGCAGCTCTGAGAAGCTTCTTACAGGGGCACCCCCCCCCCACCCCCAGCCCCACCACACCCACAAACCCAGCACAACGTGGGATAAAGATGCTGTAATGGTGTAATGCACGTTACCGGGCTTCCTGAGAGCGCCTTGGCTGGTCTTGCTCACCTTACGTACTGTTACACTGCAGCCTTAAAGTCAGGCTTAGCAAGAACATTCCAATCTCCAGCCACAAGCGTCACACAAATACTGGTAACTGATAGAAATGAGCAATATCAGGGCAGCAACTCAGGGCTTTTAAATCCCAGAATCATTCCGGTTAGAAAAGCCCCTCGGGATCAGCGAGTCCAACCCTCAGCCCGACTCTACAAAGTTCTCCCCTACCCCACATCCCCCCCAGCTCATCCCAACGGCCCTGAAACCCCCCCAGGGATGGGGACTCCCCCCTCCCTGGGCAGCCTGTTCCACTCTCTGACCACTCTTGCTGGGAAACATTTTCTCCTCCTGCCCAGCCTGACCCTCCCCTGTGGCAGTTTCCAGCCGTTCCCTCTTGTCCTGTCCCTGATCCCCTGGGAGCAGAGCCCAGCCCCAGCCTCTCTGCAATGTCCCGTCAGGAGCTGCAGAGAGGGATGAGGGCTCCCCTCAGCCTCCTCCTCCTCACACTGAACACTCCCAGCTCCTTCCCTGCCTCCTCACAGGATTGATTCTCCAGGCCCTTCGTTGCCCTCCTCTGCATTCACTCCAGCCCCTCGAGATCTCTTCTCACTTTCTCTCTTTGTCATTTTTTTTTCTTTGAATCAGTTTAAGACGTGAGTTACAGCTAAACCAGTTTCTCATCTGCTATGTCGGGCTTGTGTTCTGTTAACGGCATCTTGTGCTCTACGCTTGGTTCCTTCTTGCATGGCAGATGGGGGCAAACAAGACGACATGTGGGCTGCAGAGTGGGGTAAACTCTGTGTGAGTCGGCACAGGCAGATGCAGGAGCAACCACAAAATCATGGATGAAATGCAAAGAGTAAACTTGTTTTCATTAGCTCACTGACTGGGGATCCCCGAAGCAGCACCTGGGCAGAGGCACCTGGGGGGGACGCAGAGCTGGGGCCTCGCTGGAGACCCACGGGCCCTGCAGTTCTCGCCTCTTTACCAGGGGTTCACCGGGCGTCGTCACCCCCGTGTTTGATCTTTCCCGCAGCAGTTCAGGAATCTCGAGGGTGTTGGATGAGGTGTGTCGGAGCCTCTCACAGGCCTGTGTTATCTAAACACAGGTGTTCTACTTGTCAAACACACAAGGCTTAAACAACAATTAGGATGACACGTGTGGTTTGTGACATCCCAGCTGCAAGTCAGTGGAGTGTGTTTACAGTCCTCACTAATCTGTGATTTTCCCACGCTGTCCATGCCAACTTGTAACAAATCCCACTCAGGAAATCACCTGCCATGGACCTCTAGATGTTTTTCTCTCCAAGTCATTTTTGTGACTGCTGTAAGCATGCCCCATGGCCCACGTCTTCTTATCACGTGCTCAGCTCTGCTCGCAAAACCAGCCCTGTCACTCTGCACGTGCTGCTGTCCCACGGGAAGCCAACCACGTCACCGCACAGGGGCCGCAGAACCTCATTTCACTGCTAGACAGCGTTCTCCTGAGAAGTGGCTGAGCTTTACATGGGGCAGCTCTTGAACACAGGGCCGTGAGGAAACAGAAGGGCTACGAAATGAATTAAAGATATCCTTAAAGACAAATAGAGGGAATCAAACTTGTTGAGCCCTGTCCTTTTTGCACAACACATCCAAGGCCTGGTTTGGAGCATCTGTCCACGGGTTCCTGTGTCAGTGGAAGCCACGGGGTGCTGCTCCTCGAGAGGGGTGCAAGAGGATGCCTGTTAGCACCCCTCTGAGCTGCTGTACTGTTGAAGTTGGCTGTTGAAGCGTGGACTCCTCTCTCTGGAGTTTAGTGCAAAGGGACTTGTGGGTGAAGCCTTTGTGTGATTGCCTCCGAGTTAGGTTTTGTGTCAAATGGAATAATAATCTGTAAAGAAGTCAGTGAAATGATTTCTCATGCCAGTGTCCACTAAGACTGCTAGAGAAGGAAAAAGAAACTCTTCCCTTCAGTGCCAACCCTCCGCCCGCCATCCCCTCCCCATTCACTGTTCCCCCTTAATCCTTCATTGTTCAGAGCTGTAGGGCAGCGATGTTGGGATGAAGTGATAAAGAGCTTTGGAGCTAGAGGAGGAAAAAAATCCCCAGAGTCCTCTCAGGTCTCATTTCAAGGACTGAGAAACCTTAAAACGTGGAGAGGGAATCTACTTGCTGCATCCTGAATTTGTCAGCAACCTTCTGGCTATTTCTTCGCCAATCACACCAATATGGTATCCTCCTGCGACTGAGCTGTGGCATATTTTCTTAGGTTTATGTCTTTAATAACTATAGCCTCTTTCTTATTTTTACCTTTCATGATTGTCTTATATTTATTTATTTTTGCCTTTCATGATTTTTTTCTTATCTTTAATTTCTTGTGCTTTTTGATGCATATAATATGAGAAAGAAAACAAACGTAAAAGGGAGCTGTTTACTGCACTGACCAATCAGGTTAATTTGCAGTGATCTGACATGGCTTGTAATATACAACACACCCAATTAAAGACATACCAAGCCAGGTTTCTTTCTATCGTAGGTTGCTTATTGTTTGAAATCATGTCTTAATATTTTTATTAAACGTAAAAAAAAAAGAAAGTGACTTGTCTTACTAAAAGCCATTATAAACTCAATCAAGCTAGAATTAAAGAGCACTGTCATTAGAGCAAACCCCCAAGTCAGAATTAACAAGTAGTGGAGTACAACAAAATCACTACATTAATACATAATCAATGCTTATGAACTCCCAAATAAGAAATTTAGAGAGAAAGCTGTCCAGTCAATAACACATTCCCATTAAGATTCTGGTCTCAGTGCAGTAAGCTTAGCTGAACAGTAAGCTTAGCAGTAAGCTAAACTGGGGCAGGGTCTGGAGCACAGGTCTGCTGGGGAGCGGCTGGGGGAACTGGGGGGGTTCAGTCTGGAGAAGAGGAGGCTGAGGGGAGACCTCCTGGCCCTCTGCAACTCCCTGCCAGGAGGGGGCAGAGAGGGGGGGTGAGTCTCTGGAGCCAAGGCCCCAGCGCCAGGCCCCGAGGGAATGGCCTCAAGCTGCCCAGGGCAGGGTCAGGCTGGCTCTGAGGAAGGATTTCTGTGCAGAAGGGGCTGTTGGGCCTTGGAATGGGCTGCCCAGGGCAGGGGGGAGTCCCCGGGACCCCTGGGGGGGTTGAAGAGTCGGGCTGAGCCAGCGCTGAGGGATCTGGGGGAGTTGGGAACGGTCAGGGGGAGGGTCATGGTTGGGCTGGAGGAGCTTCAGGGGCTTTTCCAACCCGGATGAGTCTGGGGTTCTCTGTTTCTGTGAACATCTCACTATTGGCTCAGCTGAGCTGCTTGAAAGTCACTTCTGCAGTCATCAGCACTTCTCAATGGGACTGTTACAGGACAGACCTTCTTTTGCTCTCCTCACATAAAATAACTTTGCTCTGGAGGGGTCAGCGGCTACAGCTAAACACTGAGAAAAGCAAATTGATGCTGTGTGCTTTTTCCCAATATAAGAGCGTGCACAGCTTCAGAAATGTTATACATGAGACAATATGAAGATCAATTACGAGCATAAACAAATTAAGGTCGGCTACTCCTCCGTCACTTCTTCCATTCCATTCGAGAAGATTTTCACAGTCAGTGTCCACCTTCTCTGGTTTTATTATATTGTCTTTCTTAGCAGGAATAGCCACTTCTACTTTCTGCTTTAGTGCTTCAATTTCTGCTTTGGTGCTTCAATTTCTGCTTGTGGCTTTGCCTTTTTTCCCCCTTTTCAGACAATAATTTGCAAGCGATAGACCTGCTTTCATGGGCTCATCTCTCGCAGGGGTGGTGTCATCTCTGCCTGGGAGCACGAACAGAGAGTCTGTTTTAATGTCTCACGGTTTTCTTTCACCTTCTAACAATGCAGGATTGGGAAATCCTTCATTCTCAACCTCTTCTCTTCTGGTGTTTCTGATGTTTATTTCCTTTGTCATCTCCCAGTGGCTTTTCCACCTCCTTCTCTTTGGATTTTGTAGGATCTTTGATACCCTGGCTCTCTCTTCCAGAAGGTTTTTCAGGGTAATTTCCAGTTCTGTTACGATTTTGGTAGCTCTGCCCACCCAGATAATCCTCCCTACATCCCGGAGCATGTGGCAGATCCTCTCGTCTGGTTCCAGATGGACCAAACCTATCTGAACGGAGGATCTCTCTGTTTACTGGAGGTCGAGGCTGAGCACCAGCAGCACAGCCCTTTTCATACCATTCCCTCTATTCCCTTTCCCCTTCTCTCTCTTTCCTTTTCAAACGGATCACAAAAGCCAAGAGATCTGCTGCAATAAGCTTTGATATCATTTGGTGGAACTTCCATGTATCTGTTAAAATAGTGCCCTTCTCCTTCCCCGTTCGGTGGGCGGCTGGCCATTGAATACTGGAGACCCTGACCCTCGATGGTATCTTCTGTATGTGGGTGACCTTGATCTTGACCAGTGATAACCATGTGACCTTGACCTAGTACCATAGTTATAACTCCTCCCTTTGCCTCTTCTTGGGTAGAGCAGTGACCGTGAGTAGGAAGGAGAATGGGAACGGCTGGATGATCAAGAGCAGGAGCAGGGGCGGGAAGAACAGGATCTTCCCTTGGAGTCGGTGTACGAGCTTCTAGATGAAGGGGAACCTAGACCTTCAAAAAAGAAAAACACACAAAAAAAATAAATGAAGTTAATTCAAAACAGTCACTCTCCCCATTTTTTTTTCCTGCAGATTTGATTTGTTTTTTGACTCTCCATATGCTTATGTCAAAGCTTCTTTTGGCTGCTGACATAACACTACTGCCAGTTGAAGAACTTGCCAACGTGTGAAAGTTTCTGCTTACAAGAGAGAGCAGCCACTGCTTTGTTAGTGCAAAAGCATACAGGAAAGGAATCTCTGTTTCCACGCACTTCTATCAGATTGATTGATTTAAGGTGGCGTATACTGGCCTCTACTGGTACGTGAACATTTTTCACCATTCCACATCTACGTGTGGTGCAAATCATTTTTGTTGAAGATGCAAAAAACCCAAGTCTTGATGGCTGCAGTGCAGCATCAAACGTCAAAAAAACCCCCAATTAGCCTGAAGACAGTCAAGCTCAACTTTTCAGCTTTGTCTACTTAGCATCACTACTCACTTGGCAATTTGTACTGGATGCAAAATGCTTGTACTGCAATCTTACATACAGGACCATTCAATCCACACCTCTGGCCCAGAGGTCCTAGCAAAATTTTCACATACCTCTGGCTCTAGCCAAGGGTAGGGACTGCACTGCAAGAAAAGTAATTTCTAAAGGCTTCTGAAGTCAGCCTCCAGTGATAGGACCCAGTGCTGTTACTCTAGGAAAGGTGCTACAGCATTACTAGGAGAGAGCTCTTCAGGCCCCTGCCCAAGTGAATTCTAGGGACAGAAAACATCAGCTATCCCGAGTTTTTTCTTCACAAGTTTTTATTTTGTTATTTTTTAAAGGACCATTTCACATTGTTCCGCATATGTTCATTAGCATCATTCCTCCTCTCAAAGTCCTCCACCCGTTGAAGATTTCCTTACAAACAAGCCTGATCTTTTGACTTCCTAAGAAAAATTGATCAGAGTCAGCAATTTCCTAGGAAAGCCACCAGTGTGCAGTCCAGGTTAACATCCCTCCCTGTATCCACATGAGGTAAGCGAAAGAGGAGATGAAGACAATTTCTCTCCCATATCTCCTCCCAAGTGCTTTGAGGTAACGGTTACGGTCAGAACAGGGAGACACAACTACAGGAACTAATCCAGGTACTAGACCTCTTCAGGTTCTGGCCTCCTCAGGGCTGTCAGGGGGTGAAGGGTGTCACTGCAGAGAGGCTTTAGTAAAAGTAAAAACCTGCTCCTCAGCAGCTGCTGCCAAATTGTAACTCTCAGTCAGCTGTAATCTCTGCCCTAGCTGAGCTAGTGACCAACACACGGAACTCCTCTCCCTCCTAACCCCTGGCATCATCCAGCCCATCTAAGGATAGAGAGGGGCAGTGGAGATCCTCCTGGTTCTCCTAGACAGTCTGCTTCTCTGTTACGGCCATGTAAAGCAGTTACCTGGAAAACGAACGCCTGCGCTCCTTTGGAATCTGTTTCTGTTCCGTCTGTTCCTGAGCAGAATCATCTAAACTGGTCGAGTCTGGACTTTTTCTTTTCCCTGTTAAAATAAGTTTGACCGTCATTACAGTTATAATTTGACCTTTATTACAAAAAGACACCACGAAACAAAACATGGCCAATATGAGGAAATGCATACTGCTTGCAGATGGTGGACATGCTAGTTACACAAAACCCGTTTAGAATTCCTACAAGTTTCAGGGAAAGTTTTGGGATGAGATTGGTCTTGTTTTAGTTTTGCATGTTTACCATCTGCACTGGAAGAGTCTACTGGAGAAAACCCTATGTCACTTTTGCTGATGTCAGATGCACTTGAGCATAACGGCCGTTGGACAGGCCATCGAAACACAAACGTGAAAAGTAGCCCAACTTCCCTGAGCCAAACCCCCACTCTTCTTCAAGTCTCGTCATTCTCTATAAAATTCCTCCCTAAATTAGTGTGGCCACCAGCATCCTGCTTGTTATTTTTTGTTTACTGAATTTGAGGTTCTAGACGACCTGTGGGATAGACTCTGTTTTTTGTTTTGACATATCTTCAAGATTTTATACACACAATGCAACCTTACAATCTATCTATAGCAAATATGTAGCAAAAGGAAGGACTAACTTGAGGCTGCAATAAAACAAAACATCCAACTGAGAGAAAGCAGCTTGGCTATTTACTAAATAGTAAAATAACAGCGTTGCCTTTTCCAATAGTTTGTTCAATCAGTATTAACCAAGTCATTAAAAAAAAAGAATATTGGAGGCTGACTTCTATGGGGAAATCAATTTCTTCAGCCCTATTCAGGCAGGAATCAAGAGTGGCTTTCCATCTGATCCTTTAACTACGTTTCATTTTTATAGGTAATTATGGCTTCCTCAGAAAGACTTCATTCTCCAGAGTCCTCTTTCCAATCCTGTACTGGAATTTTATTTTAAATAATCTTCCTGAGAGCACATATCCCCTTTGTGAAGGACAGGTCAAATTAAGCCATTTAAAAATTAATCACCACATGTATTCTCCACAACGATCTGTGCATATTTATTCCCTTATAAATCTGCTGTGTGTCTGTTCTGAGTTACGGCCTCATGTAACAGGTTACAAGCAGCAGTATATTGAATTTCTGTAGCATGCTTACACTTCCCAGTCTGCTCTGCCACTTGCTGAGTGAATTTTGCCAGCTCTCACTGGATGACCTTTTGGTATGAGGAGAGAAAAAAAAAATCCCCTTCAGTTTACCTGAAGATCATTTTTTAAGAGAAATGGGTAAGTTACGGTTACTTGCCAGTTGTGGGTATTGATGGTCCTTGGGGGCCCAGAGGACTTGGCAATGCTGGCTGTCTCAGTCCAGGTACCTGATAGCCCTTGTGAATCGGTGCAAGCAGCTGGAAAATAAGCTCTACTAAAATACAAGAATCACTGCATACGGTGAGAGAAAACCCACCTTCTCTTCCCACAAACTGCAGATCGACAGGGGAGAAGGTTCAGGACGTCCCGTGGCAGCCGCCAGTGCAGCAGGAGGGGTCGGAGCCACGGGTGCTGGTGGAGGTGCTGGTGGCTGCTGCTGCCTCTGCTTACGGAGCCTCTGTGTGTAACCGGGTCCATTCCCGAAGCTGTTCACAGCCTAGAGGCAGAAAAACCTTTACAAAGAGGTAACATGAACCTTCAGCAGCTCGATGAACAAAAGCCTCCACAGAGTAAGATTACTGGTGTATTCCCGTACATACTATCCATCCTAAAATAAACCAACATGCAGATATATTTAGATCAGGTCTAAGGCAGAAATTCTTCCCTGTGAGGGGGGTGAGGCCCTGGCACAGGCTGCCCAGAGCAGCTGTGGCTGCCCCCTATCTGGAAGGGTTCAAGGCTGGGTTGGACGGGGCTTTGGGCAACCTGGGCCAGTGGAAAGTGTCCCTGCCCGGGACGGGGGGGTGGGACTGGATGGGCTTTAAGGTCCCTCCCAACCCAAACCATTCTGTGATATATGAACACATCCCATTACACACTGGTGTTAAGGATTGGTAACTCAGACTATCTGTACGTAAAGCTCTCCAGTGTTAACACTGAATTTGAAGCTGTGTCGATCCTGTTAAACACAAGCGTGACCTGAATTAGCCAGATTGTCTCTCAAGAGTTGTCAGCTTCTGTAACAGCAGGTAATGTATTTGCAAAGTACGTTTAGCCTTATTCCATTTAGCCTTGTTTAAGCAGATGTAAATTAATATTTTCTTCCCTTTCAGCTTAATGACTGAGCAGACTTTTCTTACAAACAGTTTATCTAAAAGTCACGGCATTACCTGGCGTAGGCACTTGTTAGCAACTAAAGTATCGGGAGAAACACCTGCCTGATGACATGCTGGGCGTGTATGTTCCTCAGAGTCCAGTAATGCTCTTCTAATACCTGGGTATAATCACAATCATCAAAACAGGTTTTAGCTAAACTAAGGACATTGTTTGGGTTCTAATCAGTTACAAAAGCCTGTAGATGGTTAATGGGTGATGCAGTCCTGAATTGAGAGCATGAAGCTATAAATGTTCAGCAGTGTAAAAAATGTCTAGTATGCAGGAAATAGCTGCCCAGTGTTGATAATTCACTATTGTAACATTCGAAGATGTAGAGTAGGCCATGTCTTGATGTTTTGACTAGTCTGTTCTCCACTGTCCAGCACAGCGAGAAGTCACCAACCTCAAGGTTAATGAATAAGACACCTCCAAAAACCATTAGTAGGTTCAACTACTAATCTCTCAACAACTCTCCCGTGGAGAATAATGTGGATTAAATCCTAACGACCCATTTGCTGCAGACCACAGTAACTCACCAGCATTGGCTCTACAGTTTTGTATGAGAGAAAGGACTGTGCACAAACTACATACATTTGATAACTAATACTGTAATCAGCTGCACAGTTACACACTCTTCTCGTACTCATCCTTCCACATGTAAAGAGGATTTAACTAGATGCATAAAAAGGGAAAAAAACCCTTCTGCCTTTGTTTTTTCTTTTCTGCAAGAATAGTCCTTTCCTATTCGGGGTACACTTAAGTATTAAACAGAGCTGGTAACAAAAGAATTTTATTATCCTTCTGCTTTCAAAAGAGCAGGTGTGATGTTTTTGAATTAACAAACATGGGACTAACACATTCGTCACAATAACTGTTTCCTCAGCAGGGAATAACTATTGCCTCAGCCATGATTTCTTTACAAATGAAACATAACAGCTCTTCTGGAATAGGATCGTCTGAGGAGGAGGAGAAGGAGGAAGAGGACGGCTCCTCGGGTAAAAAGGGAGGCTTCTTCTTCTTTCCTCTGGCATAAGCTTCCCTGAAAAAACTTAAAGATGGGTAAAGGAGAAATTTCCCAAGCTTTGAGTTTTATCTAGTGAAGACAGTAGGTGGCAGACTCACTCCACATTAGCCTTCAAAAATGTAGGCATTTGGTTTTAACTACTTTTCTATAGCCGAAGCACTAGAAAAGGGAGGGGGGAACAGTTTTCCTTCTGCAGAACTCTTCCCTTCATTGGATCAGCTGAGAAATTAGCTCAGACTAGAGAAATCATTTTCTGACAGCTAGAGACCAGGTGACATCAATCCCACCTCTCCTTTGCCAGGGGATAAATGTCAATCGCAGGCTCAGGATAAAGTCAGTCTCCGCCTAATTATGTTTTATAAATGGAAGAAATCTGTGTTAGAGCTTCTGCAAAGGGAGATCCATGGCAGAAGGACAGAGGGGCTCCCAAGTGCATTTTAAAACAGCCACTCTTGTCAGCACACAGCAGGATTTTCTTAGTTTACAGCAACAGGAAAACATCCCTCTGCTTCACACAGGGGATCTGATAGATGTCAGAGGGGGAGAGAATCTCAGTCCAACGGCTATTTGTTAAATTCAGCGAGAAGCCTTACAAAGATAAAACAGAAACAAAAGGCGCTTTCAAAAAGAATGATGCCACTGTAAACAGGACTGAAATGTTTTGCAGAAATAGGGATTCTTAGCATACCATAAACTTAACCAACTTTCAGGGGCGTGAACAGCAGGACCGCCTTATTTTAATATCAGAAATCATCACCGATTTTTAAGGTTAAGATACAATGACAGTGCTGCTGCCCCCGTAATTAGAGATGCTGGCCAGCTCGGTGGCACTGCCACTCAGACACTGACGTGTGGCTTCTCTCCTTCACTTTTTGGTCAGACCAACTAATTCCATACTCACGCATTAATAATGACTGTTAGATATCTTCCACTCTGTGTCAGCATTGCACCCTCTGCATTGGGATCTTCCACCTCCACCATGAAACTCCCGGGAATTCCTGTGCTCTTTTTAAGTCTGGGAGCAGACTCAAATTTACTGTCCTGATGAGAAAAGAAATGCAGACATATCTCATCTTAAGACTCACACTTAAAATGACATTTCAGCCACTATTTTAAGCAGCAAAAGCCTTTAATCCTCTCCTTTTGCCTAGCCTATGGGTTGCTTGACTAAAATACGCATTTTCCTAAATGAATATAGCCAGGATGCTTTGCTGCAAAGGCTGAGCAGTGAACTGAGTGTCAACTCAGTTGACATTCTTTGGCTTAACTTCAGGGTCCTCAAGGGTGAAATACCCCTCAGCTCACCATCCCCGAAGCGCAGTTCAGGGCGGGGGTTAATGCAGGGCTCTGGGTCAGCCACTGGGGAAACTGATATTCACCACCTGCAGATGAAGGTTGAATTCAGAGCTGATGCCCGTACGTACAGTGAGTAACGTTAAATGTCATGAATCCTCAACCAAAGACTTGTGTAATTATAACACGCAAATATTCAATAGTTGGGGCCAAGAGAAACGTCATCTTTTTCTACAAAATGCTAAAAACTGCGAAATGTCACTAAAAAGAGTTAAAGCAAGAAAAATTTGCAGTAACATTGAAATACATAAAAATATGCATTAAAGTTCACAGAGAAAGATAGATGGACATATGTAATGTCTATGACCTCAAAGAAAGAAAATTTCCCATTGAAAATTCCAGCTTTCCCTGGAATTTTGAAGGGCTTTGCACTATTGCTGTATAACCTCTGTATTTCAGACCAAGAGAAAAAAATCCTGGTAGGGGTATTCATGTATTTGCTGTGTAGCTGCCAAGGTAAAACAATTAAAATCCAAGTGACACCAGAAGTCCCCCACAATCTTACCCCATTTGTTGTGCAGTTCTTTATATAGTGGCCAGGTTTTCCGTAGCGAAAGCAAATACGGGATGGTTTTTGAGGTGGACCCAAGGGTTTCTTCACGTAACTAAAAGTTTTTGGGAAAAAAAGGAAATGGTATGTATGAGTCTCTCTTGTTCCAACAACCACCTCTACAGTGTCTCCACAGTCTTCAAAGAACAGACAGGACTTTGCCAACACTTACTTGACTGGATCATCAGGGCTTGTATTTTATCTTCTTCGGAAGCGTTGGCTTCAGCCAGATTGCCAGTCTGTTTAACGGGTAATTATTGGACACGCACATTAGAAACACATTTAATCTCCCCAGCCAAAGACTCACCCAACCCTGTAAAAAGCAGCCCGGCAGTAGCTGAGGTTACACGAAAGCAGCTGCTTGTATGAGCCAGAGCTGTCCCGGAGATGTTCTGGGGAGCCCTTACGCCATCACAGCGTGTCTCTGGGCCTGTGAACCTGCTTGGAAGGAGCATTCTCAGGCACTCAACACGTGAGGCTCTGTTTGACCTTACATCAAGACCTGTGTAACCAATCCAAATGTCTTCCAAGTGGACTGAAGCTATGCGTAGAAAAATTTACACTATCCAGTATTTTTAAATGGATTCTTAAGCTCCGGAGTACCTGAAGGTGAAAATCTCCACTGTACATTTGAGAGAGATGTATGCAAGTATCAGTGTTTACATTTTGCAGCATTAGAAGGACATCCAAATTCAGAATCGGGGAAGTTGCTTTTGCTTGTTGAAATTCAGCTTCAGACACAGAAGTGTTAAGAGGAATCGAGCTTTTTATAGTTCCTCAGCAAGACAAAACATTCTTTTCAGTAGAAATTGGACCATTGTGTGATGTAGGCAGCCCAAACTGCATGTCCCCTGCCTACTCACTCCTTCAAGCTAAGTGATTTAACTACGGTCAGCACAACCTGCAGGTTTTTTCCCGTTTGCTGTGTGCTTCTAACACACAAATTGTAATAATAACCTTACGCAGAACTAGATCTTCAAATTATGCAAGCCAGCTGATTTTTTGTAAGTAGCATTTGTTCAAATGTTCTCATTACACACTAGTCTGGATACCAGCAGGGTCCAAGGGAGGGATGTAAAGGATACGGATCTCCAAGAACCCATCATTCAGATCAACCCCTCATGGCTTTGATTTTATACGCGTTCATTCACAAAAGCAACCAACTAGTTTCCGCAGTTTATTAAATGGTTGTTTCATAGACACAACAGCAACAGAATCCAGATCGACATCTGTGAAACCCCTTCCATTACCATTTAAAGAAAAGCTTTACAGATACTTGACTAATTTGTTTAAACCCAAACAGTTTACAAGACACATCCGAACCCCACAAAGCATCACTAGGTACAGACCATAATTCAAACACCACATTTCATGTGTAGCAATGATAAAGCAGAAATCTTTTCAACACGCTGCCTCTGTGCCAAGCCCGTCTGCACTGAGGAGGTTGGGGTATAACAGTTTGGAGCTGCTCTACATTTCATTCTTGCATTTTTCTGAAATATGCACATTTTTTTAAAAGCTTAAACGTGTCCAGCACTTGGACAGCTTTTGACATTTTAGAGTCAAACTTCACGTCAGTTTACAGAACCAAGGACGTGTTCAGGGACAGCACTAATGGAGACCAATTTCTTCTGGTGACTACCTTCCAAAGTAACTGTTGGGGTTTTCCCCCAAATGTGCACAGTTTAATTCTGCAGTGAGAGAGGGAAGAAGAGAGTGGGAACAGATTTCTCTTTCTTGGAAATGAACTGAAACCTTTATTTTCAGAAGAATGAAATTTCCTCTGCATTAGGCCCTGGCTTCTCTAATCTTTGTAACTTTAAAGACTAGAAATTTGACAGGCTCACACTACGCCTTCTTACAAAGTGCAACCACTACTGCTTTCCCAGACAAAGTTACACATTGCTGAGCAAAAAAGGCAAGCAGTTCCATAGCAAACCATGGCATTACAACAGCCTCAGAAGGACACCTCTGCCAATACGCCACACTCACACATCGGTATATTCCTACAAACAATTAGGTACATTTGCACAATTTTCACAGTCTATGTTCAAACAAATTACGTTGTGTTGTCCACTCTCCATAGACTACAAGTTATGAAACTGTGCAGCATTCAGAGAGTGGATCTAGATATAACTGCAGGGACTAGAAACTCAACAGCAGCCACGCAGTTGTCCATGTCACAGCAACGTTTCTATTTTGGCTGTTGCAAACGTCCATGACTTGCAGCCAGTTAAATTCTGCGAAAATTGTGTCAGTCTCCAACACAAACTTAACGAAAAGTCTAAGCAACAGTAAACAGCTCCTGAAACACTGCTGCTTTGTGTCTTGAAGATGAGCAATAGTGCAACATGATGTTGAGGGACTCCACTTCTATCTTCCCAAACTGGGAACTATATGGGATACTATGGAAATACACACACATCTTAAAGTTAAAACCAATACTGTAAATTATTAAAAATTAAGTTTTGTTCACCTTACAACAGTTATCCAGTACAAGATTTAAAAATACAAAGCAATTGGGATTTTTTGTTGTTGTTGGGTTTTTTTTAAGTCCTTGACAAGAACATACACATACCTTAATGAGCTAGGCCAGAGGAGTGGGTGCAGGAGAGTCCTCAATCTGTTCACAAAAAATGAAACACATGTTCAAGTTGTACAATCAAAACATAGCAAAAGTTAACCTCTTCTGTAGTCTGAAAGTCTGCACTGTATCCTCCGAGTGTCACGGAAAGAGACATTTACACCTTAATGTAATTGTGTGGGTTCAAAACGAAGTCCAAAGCTATGACAGCTGCAGAAGGACTACGTGGTTGATGAGAAGCAGCTGAACTCAGTGTGTTGGGTTTTAGTTGTTTGCATTTGCAGACAGACTATGAAACTAAACCACTTAATCAGATGAAGTGGAAGATCAAGTGCAGAACTTTAGAATGCCACTTTGGTTAGCAACAACATTTAAATTCATGGCAATCTGTTAGAGACCTTTATGTACTCAGAGGGGACTAAACAATATCACCTCAGTTACAGAGCTTTAGGAACAGATACTCAAGTATTTCAGGACACAGAAAGGAATTGTTTGTCTGCACAGAACTGTCCTCAAAATGTATGGGGTATGTTGATTTTGGTACTTGTTTGAACCGCCAAGTCGAAAGTAAGAAACAGTACCAAGTGGAACAACAACGGTTTCTCAGTGCGTTTTGGTAACGTCTTCCCAAACTGTGGCCCAACTGGGTGCCGTCTGCAAACTGACTGTGGGGGCACTCGATCCCCTCGTCCAGATCATCAATAAAGATGTTAAACAGGAGCGGCCCCAACACCCAGCCCTGGGGGACACCACTTGTGACCAGCCGCCAGCCGGATTTAACTGCGTTTACCACAACTCTCTGGGCCTGGTCATCCAGACAGTTTTTGACCCAGCGAAGTGTGCGATTGTCCAAGCCTCGAGCAGTCACTTTTGCCAGGAGAATGCTGTGGGAAACGGTGTCAAAAGCCTTGCTAAATTCCAGGTAAATTACATCCACAGCCTTTCCCTCATCCAATAAGCAGGTCGCTCTGTCACAGAAGGAGATCAGGTTTGTCAGCAGGACCTGCCTTTCATAACCCCATACTGACTGGGCCTGAGCATCTGGTTGTCCCTCATGTGTTGCATGATGGTGTTTAGGATGAGCTGCTCCATCAGCTCCCCGGGCACTGAAGTCAAGCTGACAGGCCTGTAATTTCCCGGATCATCCTTCCGACCCTTCTTATAGATGGGCGTCACATTGGCCAATTTCCAATCAGTCGGGACCTCCCTGGTCAGCCAGGACTGCTGGTAAATGATGGAAAGTGGCCTGGCGAGCACCCCAGCCAGCTCCTTCAGCACCCTCAGGTGTATCCCATCCCGTCCCATAGACTTGTGTGTGTCTGTGTGATGCAGCAGGTCACTGACTGTCTCCTGGATTGCAGGGGGGGTCGTTCTCCCAGTCTCTATATTCTGGCTGTGGAGGCTGGATTTCATCAATACAACTAACCTTGTTATTAAAGACTGAGGCAAAGAAGGCATTAAGCACCTGATGATGAAGGAGAAGTTGGAGGGATGGACAACTTGTGGCATTTAGCGCAGCTAGAGCTCAACCTGGCTACAGCTGTTACAGATAACAAAAAATGTTTCTATAAATTAATTAACAACAGAAGGAGGATTAGGGAAAATCTCCTTCCTTTATGGGATGCAGAGGGAAACATGGTAACTAAGGATGAGGAAAAGGCTGAGGTCTCAGTGCCTACTTTGCCTCAGTCTTTAGCAGTGGAACTGGCTGTTCCTGGACACCCAGCCCCAGGAGCTGGGAGATGGGGAGGGGGAGCAGACTGAGGTCAGCACAGTTGCAGAGGAGGTGGTCAGAGACCTGCTGCACCCCTTGGATGCACACACGTCTGTGGGAGCGGGTGGGTTACACCCAAGGGTGCTGAGGGAGTTGGCAGATGTGCTCGCCAAGCCGCTGTCCATGATTTACCTGGAGTCATGGCTGACTGGGGAGGTCCCATGGGGCTGGAGGGTGGCAGTGTGTCACCCATCTGCAAGAGGCATAAAGGAGGGTCCAGGAAACTACAGACCTGTCAGTGTGCCCTCGGTGCCAGGGAAGGTCCTGGAGCAGGTCATCTCAGGTGCCATTACAAGTCATCTAATGGACAGCCAGGGGATCAGGCCCAGTCAGCATGGGGTTATGAAAGTCAGGTCCTGCCTGACAAACCTGATCTCCTATGACAAGATGACCTGACTATTGGACGAGGGAAAGGCTGTGGATATTGTCTACCTGGATTTTTGAAAAGCATTTGACACAGTTCCCCATAGAATTCTCATAGAAAAACTGGCTGCCCATGGCCTGCAGGAGGGAACGCTCTGCTGGGTCAAGCCCTGGCTGGCTGGACGGTCCCAGGGAGGGGTGGTCAGTGGAGCTAAATCCAGCTGGCGGCCGGTCACAAGTGGTGACCTCAGGGCTCAGTGTTGGGACCATTTCTGTCCAACATCTTTATTGATGATCTCCATAAGGACACGGAGTGTGTCATCAGTGAGTTCACAGGTGACACCAAGAGAAGTGGGAGTGTCGGTCTGCACGAGGACAGGGAGGGTCTGCAGAGAGACTTGGCTAGATTGGATCGGTGGCCAACGTCAATGGGATGGGCTTCAACAAGGCCAAGTGCCAGGTCCTGCCCTTGGGCCCCAACCACCCCCTGCATGGCTACAGGCTCGGGGAGGGGTGGCTGGAGCTGTCTGGGAGAGAAGGGTCTGGGGGTTCTCAGTGACAAGCAGCTGAACAGGAGCCAGCAGTGTGCCCGGGTGGCCAAGAAAGCCAACGGCATCCTGGCCTGTATCAGCACTAGTGTGACCAGCAGGAGCAGGGAGGTGACAGTCCCCCTGTGCTCTGCCCTGGGGAGGCCACACCTGGAGGGTTGTGTCCAGGTTTGGGCACCTCAATCCGAGAGAGATCTCGAGGGGCTGGAGCGAGGGCAGAGGAGGGCAGCGAGGCTGGGGAAGGGCCGGGAGAATCAATCCTGTGAGGAGGCAGGGAAGGAGCTGGGAGTGTTCAGTGTGAGGAGGAGGAGGCTGAGGGGAGCCCTCATCCCTCTCTGCAGCTCCTGACGGGACATTGCAGAGAGGCTGGGGCTGGGCTCTGCTCCCAGGGGATCAGGGACAGGACAAGAGGGAACGGCTGGAAACTGCCACAGGGGAGGGTCAGGCTGGGCAGGAGGAGAAAATGTTTCCCAGCAAGAGTGCTCAGAGAGCGGAACAGGCTGCCCAGGGAGGGGGGAGTCCCCATCCCTGGGGGGGTTTCAGGGCCGTTGGGATGAGCTGTGGGGGGATGTGGGGTAGGGGAGAGCTTTGTAGAGTCGGGCTGAGGGTTGGACTCGATGATCCCGAGGGGCTTTTCCAACCCGAATGATTCTGGGATTTAGGATAAGCCTGTTACTGCATCGCGTCATCGCTCTGGCTGATGGATGTTACCCCAGTGGCATCCCGTGAATAGAACAGGACCTTTGGCAGGGGCAGCACTGGGGGCAGCACCTGGTGCCCGGCAGCGCCCTGCAGATGGACACCTTCGCCCTGCAGACTGTGAGCGGGGACGGCGCCAGAGGCACCGGCTCCACTTGTGGCAGAGACTTCACGCCATCGTCCCGCTGAGCCCGAGGTCACCCGCTCCACCGACGGAGCCAACTCCGCCTCATCCCTCCTGCCTGCAAAGCCTGTCATGAGAGATGGAAGCCGAAGTTATGGGCTAAATGATCTCACTGCACATTTTGGAGGGGCGGCCTCCATGGCAGAGGGAATGAGATCTGTGGAGACACATTTGGAGTGGGATGGGGATTCCTTAGAACGTATTGGAAACCTGAGCATAAGGTAAAGGGTATATAAATGGTATAACGTAAGGGGTGGAGCCTGTCCTGGTTGCAGCTGGGACAGGGTTAATTTTTGTTCTTAGTAGCCAGACTAGCGCTGTGTTTTGGATTCGGTAGGGGATTTGCTGTGAGGAGAATGCTGATAACACAGGGATTGTTGTAAGAGATCAAGGTCTCTCCAATTCCCGCCGTCCTGTCCATGCGCAGGTGCACAGGAATCTGGGAGGGGGCGCAGCCAGAGCACCCAGTTAGCCGGTGGCATATCCCGTATCCCGTAACGTCACGCTCAGGGTGTCGAGGGGGGGCGGCTGGGAAGCAGGAGGTTCTCTCTTGCATCTGGGATTGCGATTGGGGGTCTCGGGATTTGGGGATGGCTGGCTGGGAAGGGGCTGGGTATCAGCGGGCGGGTGGTGAGCAGTCCCAGGGTGCGTCACCCGTTTGTATTTTCTATGATTGTTTTATTACCATTACTAAACCGTTTTTATCTCAAGCCATGAGTCTCCCTTTCTCCCTCCAATTCGGTCCCCCATTTCCCGGCAGGGGGAGGGTGAGCGATTGCCTGCGTGGGGTTTGGCTGCCGGGCGAGTTCAAGCACGACAAGGGGCTGAGCAAGCGCAGAGCCCAGGTTTGCTCTTGGGCCCAACAGGCTGCCCAGGGCTGGTGAAGGCCGGGGACAACCTTCCTTCCTAGGAGCTTCGGTGTGGCCGGAGCTGATGGTGTGTTGGATGGGTCTGGGACAGCAGCAGTCAGGGTGGGCAACATGAACCAGAACTGGGCAACGGGAATGCCCTTTGGCTACTGTTGCAAGAGCGTCTACAGCAATGTCCATGTCACAGCTCCAGCTGAGTCACCGAGTGGAACTTGTAAAGAAAAGTAGCTTTGCCCATGGTGTGACCCTTCCCCGGGGAGACTGAGCCGGCTGCGGGGCCAGCGAGGCCCGCAGCACACGGCCATGGCGCTGGGCAGCCGGCCAAGGCCAGCCCGCAAGGAGGGAGGGCTGGGCAAGGGGCTGCCAGGCCCCGGGGGAAGAAACCCTCTGGGCCCAGCCCCTAACGCTGCCCCTGGAGACAGGCAGAGGAGCAGGAGGCTGAGAAATGAGCGTGGAATCTCCCAGGGCAGAGATCAACGGACAATTTTATTGCGCCGGTGGAGAAGGATCAGGGCCAGCATGTGGGGACGGCGCACGGATGGTCCTGCGTCTGCGTCTGCGCTGGCCATAAGGGTTTTGGGCCCGACGCTCGAGGCGGAAGCGGTCCCTCAACCGCACGGGCCCACGGCGGCTGGAGCGGCTGCTGCCCTCGAGCGCTGGGGAGTCCTGGGATGGCCCCGATCCAGCCGGGCTACCAGTGCCAGAGCCAGCCATGTCTGAGATGTCAGTGGAGTCTGTAAGAGGAAGCAGGATAGTCCTGGGCACAGAGGCCACTGTGCAGAGGCCAGAGCGGTGCCCCCAGCCCTCCCGGGGCAGAGAGGCTCTGCCAAGCCCAGCCTGGGCACCCGCTGCCAGGCCTTGCCTGGGCCCTGGCCCCAGCCCAGGGGCATGAAGGTGCTTTGCCTCTTACCGGTGCCCTGGCCAGCACAGCTCTCGCACTCCCAGCTGGTTCTGCTGGTGCTCAAGTTGGAGCAGCGCCGGTGGGTGCCCTCGGCAGCGCAGGATCTGCAGAGCAGCAGTTCCCAGGGCCTGGGGAAGCAAAAGGGTTCATGGCTGTGAGGACAGAGTGACCGCAGCACGGGAATGTGCGGCACAGCTCCTGCTCTCAGTCCTTCTGCTTCAAGCTCTTGGCGAGGCAGAGATCCCGTGCAGAGCCCAGGGTGCTGCTTTGGCTACTTACCCCCGTTCCTCTGCCTGCTCCCTGCCTCCAGGACAAAGGCACTGGCGGGCATCGCAGCGGCTGTGCCTCAGCATTAGTGCTTCATCCTGAGCCCCGTTGTCCTGTGATGGCAATCTGATGGAGAAAGGGAAATGGCTGAGCCCCTGCTGCCCCGGCATGAGGCCGATGCAGGGAATCCCTCCTCCTCTCCCCTGCCCGGTTTCCAGCTCCTGCGTGAAGCTGAAGCCCAGGCAGACGGGACAGCGGAGGGGCAGGACTGCAGGGGCAGCCCCGGGCACGGCACAGGGCTTGCAGCCTCCTGTGCTGTGAGCCGGCAGGACACCAACCTCAAGGGCACTCGGATGCCCATGTTGAGCATGTCATGGACAAAGTCAGAGTTGTCCCTGCACAGGGGGCATTTGAATGAACTAAGAGCAGTGTAACGAGCCTGGCCCTGCAGCGGAAACAAAAGGAGCAGGAGTGAGGCCCTGGTGCTGCCCAGCGCCTGCCGTGCCCCGGGGGTGAGGGAACGGCTCCTACCTGGATGCAGCCCCTGTGGAACCAGGCGTGTTTGCAGGTGGGGCACACCATGGTGCGGTAGGACTTTGTGTCCTCCACACGCTCCAGGCAGATGAGGCAGTCGGTGTCTTCCTCTGGAGCCGCCTCCACCTGCTGCTCTGGGCGGTGCTCTCTGCAGAAGGACCTGGGGGGCAGAGGGAAGGGATGGGTGAGGTGAGAAGCGCTGGGTCCTTCCCCGGTGGGGGCGAGGAGGGGAGAGGGGGTACCTGTGCGGAAGAAAGTACTGGGTGATGCATTCACCCTCGATGGCGCAGGGCAGATGAAAGCTGCGGTCACAGCCCTCCTGGCAGCAGGTGACGGCGGCCCCGCTCTCCCCGCAGACGAAGCATCGCTGGAGAGAGCAGAGCAGCCCCGTCAGCGGCAGCCTCAGGGCCTCCCCAGCCAGCCCCACGCCTCCGGGCAGGGCGCAGGACGTGGCCGCTGCCGGGCCACAGCCCACAGATCCGCCCGGCGCACGAGGCTCCTGGGCTGGAGCTCTGTGGAGCTGCGGGGAGCAGGGCTTTTGTCCCGGGGCTGCTTGGAGGGGCGGGGATTTCTTTCCTGGGCTCTGGGCTAAGGTGCCCCAAACCTGTCCTGGCACAAATCTCCCCGATCTTGTCAGGTCCTCACCTTCTGCGCTACCCGCTCGAGTATGTGTGGAATGTTCTCAAAGGAAAATCCCAGCAGACCTGTTGCCTCATCCCACCAGTAAAGAAGCTTGCCGGCAGAAAACTGCAGAAGAGAAGAGGAGAGGAGATGAGAGGAGAGGGGAGGGGCGGAGAGGAGAGGGGAGGAGAGCATGGGCAGGAGTGCCTGTCGGTGAGCTGGAGGGAGCCCTGGGGCACTCACCAGGCAGAAGAGGTGGGCACAGAGCCCTCCCTGCTGGACTTTTTTCCCGCAGAGAAACGGGTCCGCCGCTGCCCGGCCACACAGCACGCACACTGGAGGGAGAGAGCAAATGCCGTCGGGAATGAGCACCTCTGCGGGGCCGGGGGAGGCGTCCCTGAGGGATCGTCCCCAGGGCCCTGCTCCGTCCCTGGGGGGTGAGGGGCAGGGCTGGGGGCCGTGGCGAGGAAGGGGCATCGCAGGCACTGCCTCCCCCTGCCACCGCGCTCGGCCCCACGCTGACTGCCCCGACAGCCCCCCTGCTGTGCTGCGGGAGGGACACTTTGCTCTCACCGTGCTCCATCGAGTCGGGGGCCTCCTCCTCTCTCCTCTCAGCCATGGACAGGTCCACAGCGGGCGCCGGGAGCGTCCCTGTCCCAGGAGCACTGGGCTGTCTCTGAGGGAGAAGCGGGGCGCGGGTCAGCTCTCAGCACAGCCCCAGCGCCCCGAGGCGTGGGACCCCCCCTCCTCCCTCGGCAGCCCCCCGCAAGCCCCCTCCCTCCCCTGCCCGCTCCTCACCTCCCAGGTGACACTGACACACAGCTGGAGCCACAGAGCCAGAGCCTCCCGCTCCTCCTCACTACTCACCTCCTCCTCGCTACTCGCCACCTCCTCGCTACTCGCCACGTCGTCACTGTGCGCCTCCTCCTCCTCCTCCTCACTGCTCGCCTCCTCCTCACTAACTCGCCGCCGCCTCCTCCTCGCTACTCAACTCCTCCGCACCAACTCACGCCTGCTCACTACTCGCCTTCTCCTCCTCAAAGGATGGCCGCTGCCCTGGCGCTGCTGGTCACATCCAGCGTTACTGGGACACAGCAGGGGCGGGGCTTCACTCGGCCAATGGGGGCAGAGCTGCCCTGGTCACTAGGATACTGGGCAGGAACGGAGCTGCACTCAGCCAATAGCAGCAGTGCTGCTGCCCAGGGTGGTATGAGGCGGACGGGGCGGGGCTTCACTCGGAGAATGGCGGCTGTGCTGTCAAGGTTGCTAGGATACTGGGCAGGGGCGGGGATTCCCTCAGCCAATGGATGCTGTGCTGCTGCCCAAGTTGCCAGGAGCTGGATGGGGGCGGGGCTTTGCTCGGTGAATGACAGCAGTGGTGCCCAAGTGCCAGGAGCTGGATGGGGGCGGGGCTTTGCTCGGTGAATGGCAGCAGTTGATAGATGTTACCCCAGTGGCATCCCGTGAATAGAACAGGACCTTTGGCAGGGGCAGCACTGGGGGCAGCACCTGGTGCCCGGCAGCGCCCTGCAGATGGACACCTTCGCCCTGCAGACTGTGAGCGGGGACCGCGACAGAGGCACCGGCTCCACTTGTGGCAGAGACTTCACGCCATCGTCCCGCTGAGCCCGAGGTCACCCGCTCCACCGACGGAGCCAACTCCGCCTCATCCCTCCTGCCTGCAAAGCCTGTCATGAGAGATGGAAGCCGAAGTTATGGGCTAAATGATCTCACTGCACATTTTGGAGGGGCGGCCTCCATGGCAGAGGGAATGAGATCTGTGGAGACACATTTGGAGTGGGATGGGGATTCCTTAGAACGTATTGGAAACCTGAGCATAAGGTAAAGGGTATATAAATGGTATAACGTAAGGGGTGGAGCCTGTCCTGGTTTCAGCTGGGACAGGGTTAATTTTTGTTCTTAGTAGCCAGACTAGCGCTGTGTTTTGGATTCGGTAGGGGATTTGCTGTGAGGAGAATGCTGATAACACAGGGATTGTTGTAAGAGATCAAGGTCTCTCCAATTCCCGCCGTCCTGTCCATGCGCAGGTGCACAGGAATCTGGGAGGGGGCGCAGCCAGAGCACCCAGTTAGCCGGTGGCATATCCCGTATCCCGTAACGTCACGCTCAGGGTGTCGAGGGGGGGCGGCTGGGAAGCAGGAGGTTCTCTCTTGCATCTGGGATTGCGATTGGGGGTCTCGGGATTTGGGGATGACTGGCTGGGAAGGGGCTGGGTATCAGCGGGCGGGTGGTGAGCAGTCCCAGGGTGCGTCACCCGTTTGTATTTTCTATGATGTTTTATTACAATTACTAAACCGTTTTTATCTCAAGCCATGAGTCTCCCTTTCTCCCTCCAATTCGGTCCCCCATTTCCTGGCAGGGGGAGGGTGAGCGATTGCCAGCGTGGGGTTTGGCTGCCGGGCGAGTTCAAGCACGACAAGGGGCTGAGCAAGCGCAGAGCCCAGGTTTGCTCTTGGGCCCAACAGGCTGCCCAGGGCTGGTGAAGGCCGGAGACAACCTTCCTTCCTAGGAGCTTCGGTGTGGCCGGAGCTGATGGTGTGTTGGATGGGTCTGGGACAGCAGCAGTCAGGGTGCTCCAACTGTAGGGATGGCGGTTTCAGTCACAGCAATAAATGCAGGACATGGTTCCGTGGGTGCGTATGCCGGGTCGCAAACCGTCTGCGTCACTGACAATGTAAAAGTGTCATCAGCATTCAAGTTAGAAGATTAACGATGTCTAAATTAATGACCCCCTTGTGTTAGAAGATTAACGGCGTCTAGATTAACGACGGCGAAAAGTGAAAGAATTTGTGCTCATTAGGGAAGAAACAGAGAGGAAGGGGATCGGTAGAGTAACAAAGCAGAAATTTATCTACCGGTTGTGCACGCTTAGTAGCGCTTGTTGAAAGTGCTGAGAGGAACGAGTTGTTGAAATGAGCATGCGCCAGAGCCACACACGGGTTTGCTGTCACAAGAATATATAAGGACTTGTTTTTCTAATAAACGTTGGAGCTTGACTGTTAACAGGCCGGCTCAGCACAGTTTTACTCTGCCTCTGTAGGCAGCAAGAGGCTGGGAAAGAAATTTGCAGCTTTTTAGAGAGTTGAGTTGGAGTATTCGGTAGTTCAGGGTTGTTGGTCAGCAGCAGGGCAAGTGCTATAGGGGAGGGAAAATAAAATCCTACTGCAGTGCTGCCTAACAGAGGTCAGGCTTGGGTTCCTCGTTACTGTAAGTTGTCTCACACATTTCAGACAAGAATGATTTAACAGCACAGAGACACTGCACAGAGATTTCTCTGAGACGGCACCATGCCAAGGAAAGGCGATGCTATCTTGTGGATTTTCTTTATGTATTCCTGCACGAAGCTGCGGCTATTTCTGTTTTTCAGTCTGTGACTCTGGCAGGAAGACACTGGCTGGGCGGCACACGGTGTTCTGCAGAGGCACAAGGTGCTGCCGACGGCAGGAGCTGCCGTGGCTGGGGCAGGTGCAGCTCTCTGTGTTCCACCGGGCTCCTTCTCTGCCTGGGAAAGGAGAGTGGGATGGCATGCTCCTGGGTCGCAGAGTTTACATCACAGACTGTTACGGCGAAGGACCTTAAAAATGCATTTTCCCACTCGTAGTGGCACCTTGTGGAAGTTCAGTACTGAACACTTGTACCGTGGGTCCTCGTAAGGTTGCGGTGAAGCGGAGGAGGGATGGAGCAGAGAGCTGGGGTTGTGATCAGCTCTGCCTGAAGAATCTCCTGCTGAATGGGAGTGCAAAAAGTCACCTGCGGAGTCATTTGTTCAGAGACTTACTATTTGAGTAAGCCAGACAGACCTGGAGTAGGAGTGGAGACAGGACCTTCGGGTTGAAGAGATTACCTGAGGTGATGGAGCAGAAAGTGCTGAATTATGTAAAAGCTCCGAGTTTCCTCTGTGACTGACGTCCCTTTAGGTTATGCTGCCTTTCAGGTGCAATGTTGGAGTCCTTCTAGTTGATAGTTTGGTCAAACTCAAAAAATTAAAGCAAAATACAAGCGGGTGACAAATTTTTATCTTCTTTCATATCCAAACAAGATAAAGTACAAGATTAATATTAGTTGTGGTAAGTCAGAAGACTTTCACAAGCTGTGTAACCAAGCAAATCATCTCCTGGCTCCGATTCCACTGAAAATGCCTTTTTGAAAGCAGAGAGTTGCTGAGTAAGAGCAGATGATCACCTGCTCTTTTTCCAAAAGGCATGAAATCTCCTTTTCCTCGGACACTCAGGCCAAGCCGTGCGGTGAGTGGAGCAGATGAAGGCTGCTGCTTTTGTCAACGCAAGCAGATCTTCCCTGGCAACAGTCAAGGGTGTTAGTGCGAGTCCTGGCGTTTTATGGCCTGCAAACCACAGGGCTGTTAATGTAACCTTATAAATAATGAGAATATATAATTTTGGAGACTTACTTTGTACATGGGAAATACCATGTGCGTTGGTAGTTTTTCTCTGCTTTATCTCTGATAAATGACACAAGAATCTTTAGTGTCATATTTTACTTTTTGAGATAGTCCGTGGAAAATGAACAGTTATCGATCTGTTCAGGGGTGGTACCTGCAAAACACTGTCTGACATGGGGGTTTGCACACCAAGATTTTTTTTAACGTGTGATGTTTACATTCTCGCAGACTGATCTGGAACGTCCCCAGGGATCAGGATGCCCAACTGTCCCTGACCCACTGTGCTGTCAGGTGCTGTCGTGCCTCCCGGGTATCCTGAGCGAAGGGGAAACAACAGCCCCATCACATCCCTGCAGTTCATCCTTCTGCGGACAGCCTGAGTCACCGTCTGGAAGGAGGACGCACACAGCACCCAGTTATTTGCAGGGTAGGAGGGCGCTTGCCTCCAGTGCAGGACTGGAGCTGAGAGCAGCGCCAGCTCAGCACACCTGTGATGAAGTACTGCCCAGGCAGGGACCAGGAGAAGGAAAATGAAGTCTTCATTTTTGTTTCCTTTCTCATCGCCTAAAGGAACCGATGAACGCTGAACTTAGTTCAATGTGCTCGTAGTTGTAAGCACGTGTGATTTGTTGTTTCGGTGTTCGTGGTTTTTTAGTGTTCTAGCCCAGTACTTTCCAATTCTGCCACTTGCACCCCGATGCAACCGATGTCCCAAACCCCCAGGACGTGGCAGCACAGTCTGGAAATCCTCTGTTCCCAGTTGAAACAAGTGGGAATTTTCAGTAGAAAAACTGCAGAGCTGTGCAAGGCCTTTCCTTCCTCTGGCTCCCTCTGCTTGGAGGAGGCAGGAGCTTTGCCTCTGGCTGCTGAAGGATGTGATTTTTCAAAACCGAGTTGGAATCTCTCTCTGTCCTCTTACCTGCACCTCACTGGAGAAGGTGGACGCTGTTCCTCAGTAATGAGGTGGCAGTGCTGGCAGGGGAGTTTGTCAAAGAAATATTACCTGTCTTTACTGGTAAAAGGAACCTGTTGGGTTTGGGGTTTTGTAAGATGCTAAACACGACTCTGGCTAAAGGTCAAGTCCATTTACAGAGTCTGTTTTGGATTACTGCTTTTTGTTCTTGAATCCTGTGCTGACTGAGGGTCTTACTGTATAAAACTTGTCAAATTCTGTCATTGCTCTGTGTCTGTTGTTACAGATCACGGCACCAGAACAGAGTCCAGCAGCTTCCGTCACCGTCAGGGCCGTCAAGATGAGGAAGGAGATGGAAGCCCGGAAAGGGCTCTTGGCCTGGGCACTCCTTAATGTGTCTCTCGCAGGCATGATATATCCTGAAATGTGCGTTAATTGTCACACCTGAGTCAAACAAGCAAAGCCTCCTCCTTCCTGTCTCCCGAAATATTTCCTGGGACGGAGTAGTTGCAAAATGCTAACTTCTCTTTTTTCTTTTCAGGACTGGAAATCTCATCAGCTCGTATTACAACATCGCGTGCTGGCCGCTCTGGTGCCTTGGTGAGTTGCTGCAGCATATAAATTGGTTTTCAGGGTTCTTTTCTTGTTTTCACTTGTCAGTTTGATTGCTGAAGAGGTAGACTTTACACTAGCTGTTTTATGAAAAAAAAAAAGGGTTTTTTTGTTTATTTAAATTGAAACCAAAGCTTGGGTTTGCTTTCTGCTGTGTCCCTTGAAACTTGGCATTTCATCCAGTGTAGTGACAGGTAAGGAGTGTTAACAGCTCTCTTAGATAGGAAGAACTTAGTTGGTGCCTTAAATCTGTTGACCGTGTAGAGGAAGGCTTTGGGGAACACGGCAGATTTCCCTGCTCTGTTGTACTGCGGGCGTGGATGGCATTTCACAAGAATTCAAGTTTGTTTTGGAGGAGCAGACTCTAAGCCAGCTGTATCAAATATGGTTAGAGGATGAAGCAGGAGGAGGAGAAAAATCCTGAGATGAGTGACAGATGAACTGACAGAAGATGGTTTTTGAGAAATACTGTGCAACTTCATTGTAGTAGATTTGGAAAATAACTGTCCATCTTTAAACATTCCATTTTAGCCGTACCGATTATCTCAATACAGGAAGGAAAATAATCTCCAAGGGTTCTGGTATAAAAAGGTGAAGAAATCTTGGCTGTTGCCCAGATTGGTACTTACCGACAGCACTAATAACTAGACCTGTTTTGAATGGGCATAAGCCCGTTTTTGCAAGCAAGACACTTTGGTTACTCCCCGTGCTCAAGCGACGGTAAAAACTTCTCTGTTTCTTCTAGAACTCCCACTGGCATCCCTGCTCAGCCTGAACGCCGCCTTTGGTTTCTGGGTGTGCTTCAAATACACAGGGGCACCGACCAGCCTGGTCGCGCGTCCTCGCCAGCAGAGCCTGCTGGGGTTGCAGAATGCAGGTGGGTGCAGTCAATCTCTCTGGCAATTCTGTTTTTATTCTTTTCTTTTGTTTCCAGACGGTCTCTGTCTCAAGGGCAGGATTCTCTAGCGAAGCGCGCTCTGAATCGCCTCCTCTGACAGGAGCGGTAACCTGAATTACCCGCAGCGTATTAAAATTCCCCACGTCAAGTGATCATTTGATGCGTGTTTGTGGGAGAACTGGAGGGGAAACAAACGCAGGCGGTGGGAAAGGGCAGGATGAGAGCGGCTGCTGAAGGACAGGGAGGGACTTGAACCCTGTGAGGCTGGGCAGGGAATCTGTGACTTGTCCACGGAAGTAGGAGCCAGGCAGAGAGCGCAGGTTCATATTTAATTTTGATGTCCTACTCCTGTCACGCGGGGTCAGGAGAACCCAAGGAGAGGTGTTGTGGTAGAGATGGACACAACAATGTTTTTGCAGCAGAATAGCCTCCTTTACGGCTCCTCTCATATCTTATCTACTTTATCCTTTTATCCACACATCATTCTCATTGGTTACACGGCTCTTTGACTATTACTTTATTGCTACTTTTCTGTAAATTCCCCACTGTTCGGGTATCTGACAACCACAGTATATTTCTTCTCCTTATCATTTCCATTCTCAGCCTGACAGAGCGCTCCTCCGGGACTTGTCCAGCTGCTCGGGGGTACACAACAAGCTGGTCAGGGTCAAACAGTTCTCTCTGTGTCAGGCCTTCGGCGGAGGCGCTGCCTCCCCCGACAGTTATGTGCCAGGGTCCCAGGCCAAAGCGTGCAGGCGGGGTGTCTGCCATCTCCCAGGGCTGGTGAATGCCTTGCAGCCAGGAGTGGTTGAAAATGTCCTCCAGGGATGGTCTGTCTGAAGGTTGCAAGGACAAGCACCACCTGATAAGATGCTCGCACTCTGGGGAGAGAAACCAGATACCGCCGGTCAGAGAAGGCTCCTGTCCACCTTCCCCCACCGTCCGCAGTGCCCGGGCCGTGCTGGCTGTGCTCAGAGCTACCCCCAAACCTCCCAGTCCAGGAGCTGTTTTGGAGGAGAGCGGGATGGCAGGACACGTGCCACCTCCCCCCGGTAACCGCGGGAGATCACCCTCCTCCCGCGCCACCTCCCCCAGCTGACCCCGGGACATCACCCTCCTCCACAGCCCTAAGAGCGGGGATGCTCCTGCGCCCGGGGCCGTCTCCCACACCCGCTGCCCGCCACGACGCCGGGTACCCACCGAGGGAGATCGGCTGGGGGAAGAAGAGCTGGCCCCTGACGATGTCCTCATCCTGCTCGAAGGGGACGTCCCCGCAGACCAAGTCATAGAGCAGGATGCCCAGGGACCAGACTGTTGCTGACCAGCCGTGGTAGTAGTGGAAGCGGACCCACTCTGGCGGGCTGTACACTCGTGTTCCTGCAGGAGACAGGCGGAGCTCGTCAGGTGGATGGTGCCCAATCCCAGATCCTCACCCGAGCGTCCCTGGGGACACGGGGGCTGCACCGGTGGCGGAGGGGACAACGCACGGTGTGACCCGCCACCCCCTCGCCAACATGGGCCTCTTGCTTACAAACTTTGGGTTGTAAAGAAAGCCACCGGTGAGAGAAGAGGGCAGCACGGGCCCGGCTGTTACGTGCAAAAAAAACCCCTTGCCAAAAAAAAAAAAAATCTAAAAAGCCAAGGCAAACAAGGGGAGCGGAGCAGCCCAAGCCCTTCCACGCCTGCAAACCAAACTGGCCAGTATACGGGTTTTGCAGGCCCTCCCGCACCCACACCCTCTGCTACCCCACCGGTGTTTGTTTTTGTCAGGCTGGCTCCCCCCTCCCCAGCCCCGGGCAGGGTGGGTGGCAGCGGCTGGGAGCCGGCTCCCGTTTCACAACATCCACCCCGCGCCAAAAAGCAACTTGGCAGCCGGATGAGTAATTAATTCCCCCACGCCCCCTCCCAAGGGGGAACCGGTGCCCGGCCAGGCCGGGCCGTGCAGTGCCGGGAGCAGCCCCCCGGGTGTGGGCTCACCGGCAAATTCGGTGTAGGCCGCGTCCTGGAGGAAGGTGCCACAGCCGAAGTCGATGAGCTTCAGCTCGCCGGTGGCGAGGTCGATGATGATATTTTCCGTCTTGATGTCCCGGTGCAGGACACCGCAGGCGTTGCAGTGCCGCACGGCCTCCAGCACCTGCCGGAACAGCCCCCGCGCCACCTCCTCCGACAAGGATCCCCTCTCGAGCGTGAAATCGAAGAGATCCTGCACGAGCTCGGGACGCTCCATCACCAGGACGAAGCTGTCCGGCAGCTCGAACCAGTCGAGCAGGTGGCTGATGCCACGGAAGCCGGAGGAGCCCACGGCGTTCAGCAGCACGATCTCCATCGGTACTCGAGTGCCGCTGGGCTGCGGGGGGACGCGATGCCGTCAGAGGGACGGGGCAGGGGGCCGGTAGCCCCCGCCTGGGGTGCCCCAGTGCCCCCACCCGACCCCACCGGTGCCTGGGGATCCCCCCTGCCAAGGGGGTGCTCCTGTGCCCCCCTCCCACCCCGCCCCGGTACTGGACAGCCCATTCCCCTGGGATGCTCCGTGTCCCCCAGTGACTCCCTTCCCGCTCCCACCGTGGTGTCCCGGTTTCCACCCTCTTGGGCCTCCCCTTATCCCCCAGGCCGTGACGCCCCGGTTTCTCCCGGCAGCCCCGGTCACTCACCAGCTCACCCCACGCTGTGACGCGTTCCCGGGACACGTGTTTGATGGCCACCTGCAAGACAAGGGGAGCGGCGGGATAAGCCTCCTCCTCCTGATCCTCCTCCCCCCGCCCCGCCGCCGTCCCGCCACTTACCGGGCTGCCATCGGAGAGGCGGGTGCCCGAGTACACGGAGCCGTAGCCGCCGCTCCCCAGTAGCTGCCCCTGCCGGTACAGCTCCTCCAGCCGCCTCTTCTCCGTCCCTGTGGGCCAGACGGGGCCGTCACCGCTCGGCCCCGCCCGCCCAACCGCCCCCCCGCTCAACCGGCCCGTCCCGCTCTGACCTGGCGCTGCTGTGGCCGCGCGTCGCTCCCCGCCGCTCCCGGAACGGAGATGGGCCGCCGAGGTGATCTCCGGCACCGGCACCGCGGCCCCCTCGCTCCATTCCGAGGCCGGGCTTGGCAGCTCCCGACCCGGACCAGTCACCGGGGGCTCGGTGCCGGCGCTCAGGCTGCCGAGCGGCTCCAGGCAGGCGGGAGAGCCCGAGGAGAAGGAGATGGACACGGGGGAGGCAGGGACGGAGGGGGCGGCCTCGATGCTGCGGCTCCCGGTCGGCCCCGGGGAAAGCGGGGGCCAGGCCAGGGCCGGGCAGAACTGGGTGGCGGCGCCGCCGCGCCGGGACGTCCAGCGGCGCCAACGCCAACATGGGCGGCGGATCCTGGCACGGTGGGAAGGGGAAGGGGCCGGAGGCGCCCGGCAGGGTTTGGGGGCGAGAAACGCCGGGACAGGCAGACAGCTGCTGATGCAGCCCATTGCTCATCCGCTGCGTGACTGCCCAGCCGCAGGCTCACTGCCCAGGGAGCCCCAGCACATTCCGTGGTTGCCACGGCCCCATTGCCCAGGGTGCCCCAGCACGTTCCATGGTTGCCACGGCACGTTCCGTGGTTGCCACGGCCCCTTTGCCCAGGGAGCCCCAGCACGTTCCGTGGTTGCCACCGCACGTTCCATGGTTGCCACGGCACGTTCTGCGGTTGCCACGGCTCACAGGATGCAAACGGGGTGGGGCGGGGGCGCAGGGATGGGGTGCATTCCGGCCCGGCCCTGCCACCAGCACCGCCCAGCTGGCCGCCACAGAGCTCCTCTTCCTTCCGCATCTGCACCAAAGGCCCCATGGTTTATTGCCTTGTTGTTCACTTCATTGTGCTTTCCCTGCCATCTCACAGCTTCCTCTTGGAGCCCGTCCCGCCCTCCCGCCCCACCGTTACTTCATCACTGGCAAACCGCTGCCAGAACTCTTCCCTCTTCTAGTAAAAGTGGCAACTCCAGCTGGGGACTCTTGACTAATAACCCTTTTAAAATTTCTTTTCCCTCCTCTTTTTTTCCCCTCAGAAGTCACTGAGATGCTTCCCCAAGTTCCAGAGATAAGATAGATAATTTCCTGGATGGGGTCTCTGATTACCGGAGAGGAGGGTGCTCAGAGCCACCCCGGCACAGAGAAGACCGGCACGTGGGGGCCAGAAAGAGGCCAGGAAAAATCGATGTGACACGCAGAGATCTCTGGGGCACGTGCGCACACACACACTGCCTGCAGACACACGCGGGGTACAAAGAGAAGGTGCGATGCCCACCCGGAGCGTGCCCACACCCGCGCTGCAAGAGACACGCTGGAACACAGAGCGCAAGGCGCAGTGTGCACACACCCCCCGAGTGTGCGCACACACACACACACACACACGCTGCAGCACGAGGAATGCACCCTCCCACCCCCCGCACGCACCCACCCCGCGTGCACCCGCCCCTGCGCCCACCCGCGAGCTCCCAGCGAGCTCCCAGCGATGCGCGCGCTCGCAGAACGCCCCTCCCACGGGGGCACACGCAAACTCTGCCCTCCTCTCCCCGCTGCGGCTTTTCCAGCTCTTTCTGGGGCTTCCTCCCCCGGCTTCTTAAACACCTTCTGACAGCGGCGCTGCCACCAGCGCTGACGGGCTCAGCCTTGGCCGGCAGCGGGGCCGCCTTGGGGCCGGGGAAGCTTCCAGCAGGTTCTCGCAGGAGCCGCCCCTGTAGCCCCGCACCCCCCCCAACCCGACCCCGACCCAAACTGCATTTCCCCTATCGCCCCGCTGTTAAGGGATGCTGCTGCTAAAATAGAGGGTTCTTTGAATACAGAATATTTAATAGGTTATAGAAAAACATCTCAAGAAGCAAACGTGCTGAATTTATAAACTACTTCTTCTCTAAGCAGAACATATCTCCTGTCCACGGAAAATAACTGACTAGCTAACTAAATGGTAAAAATATATAGACATAATTCACATTTCTTCCTTTAAAAGTAAAAAAATCCATAGTGTTCCATTTCTTCTCTATAGGAAACTCCCACACCAGAGGCTGCTGATGGGTCCTTTACAGACACAGCAAGCAGTTCTTGTGGTGGTATTTTTTTCTCCCCCAAGTGTTTCTGTGTCGTCTGAGAATGAAGCTGGTCAAAGTCAATGCAGATGTCTCTGTCCCTGGAAAATCTTGTCCCTTGGCAGTGCCAGCAGCATGGGGGGAGCGTCCTCCTAAATTCTGTGTGGGCTCTGAAGGGTGTCTGGCCCTTGGACGAGAGATGCCGGACTGCTCCAGTAAGACGGGGAACCGTGGGGCAGGGGCTGAGGCCCGGACAGGTACCGGATCTCAGGGGGTGTCTTCGTGTGCGCGCGTGGGAGCGGAAGGGCAGAGCCTGCCTGGGAAAGGGAGAGCCCCTGGCCCGGGCTGTCTGACCTGGCGTGGAGCCCTCGTGCCTCTTCCCTCCCCTGCTCCCGGCACGCACATTGTGCCACTCGTCCCCCTGAGCTCCGAGCGAGCGTCGGGGACAACCTCTGGGCTGCAGGGAGGTGCCTGGAGGGAAGGGCCGCCCCGAGGTGCCCCAGGCCGGCAGAGGAGGCTGCAGCAAGCCTTTGGCTCCAGGTGGGATACCCAGCCCTGCTCAGGGCTCACAGACACCCCCCCGCGGAGGCCGCGTCGTCTCCTCTGCAAAGGCCGAGAACCGGGGGCTGCTGGTCCCCAAGCGCAGCCAAGGCCGGGGGCTGCTGCCAGGGCCCTGTGGTCCCCGCTGGAGCCCCCGGCCAGCGGCACCTCCTCCAGCTCCGCGGGGGCCATCGGCACCAGCGCGAGCTTCCCCTGCCCTTCCGGGCGGGGCCGGCAGGAAGCGCCGCCGCGGCCGTGGCTCCGTCGCCCCGAGGCCGCTGCCGGCCGCTCGCTCCGCTCGCCGCGTCTCGGTGTCGGCGCTGTGGCGCTCGGTGCTGCGCCGTGCTGCCCCGGGGTGTCGGGGCTGCGCTGCCGGAGGGTCCGGCGGGGCCGGCGGGGCCGGGTGCGGCCGCTCGGTCCCGGGACGCCGGTTCCTCCGGGCGGGGGATTCCCGCGGGCTCTGTGCGCGGACCCGGGGCGGGCGGCCGGGAACATGCCGGGGGGGGATCTGCGGAGGGTCTGCGCGTGTTGGTGGGAGAGAGAAAGTGGCGAGGGGCGGATGAAAAGTGCAAAGGACAGTTAAAAAAATGAGAGTGAAATGGGGGCTTCTGGGCGCCAAGTCCACGTGGAAATTGCACTTTGGTCAAGAGTGAGGTTGAGCAAAGGATTCGTTTCCTCGCTCCTTCCCGGTCTAACCGGGACGGTGGGTGTTTTCGGGGGTTTTGGAAAGCTGGAGGTGAGCTGTCTCGAGGGAACGCCGCTGTCAGACTCCCGGCGGTACCGGGCATTCCCCTCCAGACCCCATCTGCCGAGGTTCCCGGAGATCTGGGTTAGAGTCTGGCCTGGGGTGGCTGTTACTGTAAAACACTTTAATCAAGGGAAGAGTGTAACGGGTGAGAAACCAGAATTAATGCCCTGGCTGCTGCTGGGTGTAAAGAGGAAGGAAACGTAGAGAAGTGTCAGGATTCTTTTTGGTGCAGGAGGAACCCCGGGCAGTGGTGCCAGGATCTGTGTGATCGTGTGTTTCGGGGAGACACCCACGGTGAAGCGATGCTCCAGACCCTGGGTTTCTGCTCTTGGTAATGTTACTGATTTTATTATTAACGGATCAAATTTTGTTTGATTGTGTTTTGATTTTAGTATAAGTGTGGAACTAAAAGATATTTTAGTAAAAATCATTTTACATTTATTGTATTTTGAACCTGACAACCAGCTGCTACTCTAAATGTTCCCTGTACAGCCCCGTACCGAGGCCGAAGGGATTGGCGGCAATTATCTAGTAGAAACACAAGATCCCTCCCAGCACCCCACTAGTCCCCACTGGACCCTTCTTGCACCCCATTATAGTTCCCCAGGACCCCATTATCTCCCCCAGAAACTGCCCTCAGGAGCCCTTTAGACACACCACCCCCCCTTCCCCCCCCCAGACAGTGATAACCCCCTCAACTCCCCCATGGCCCCAATAACACCACCCAAGCACCAAGACCCCATTACTTCCTTCAAGACACCCCCAGAGCCCAGTAACTCCCCCTGAACCCCCTCCAGGACGTCCCCACTCCCCCCACCTCAGACACCAATATCTCCCTCAAGACACCCCCCCCCCCGAGGACCCCAATACCCCTCCCAAACCCCTCCAGGACACACAGAGCCCCCACCCCCCGACTCCATTACACTCCCTCTAGGGCCCAAATAATCCCCCAGGACCCCAATAACCCCCACACCTCCCACAGAACCCCCATAACACCCCCCAATAGCCCCCAGGTCCCCAGTGCCCCCTCACGGCACAGGCAGGAGTGTGGGCAGGTGCTGGGGGGACACAACGTGCTGGAGCCCCCCGGGGTCCCCTGGCCCCACAGGGCCTACTGCCTGCGACACTCTGCCAGGGCTCTGTGCTCTGAGGGAGGCGGCCTGGGCAGGAGGCCTCCAGCTCTCCATGGTCTCCCCTGAGGGATGTTCCTGCAGAGATTTGGTTCACCCGGCAAGGGGGAATTGCTCCTTTGAAAACACTCCCTTTGGTCTGGGTGGTGACTGAGTGTTTCTCCTGCCAAGGGGGCACCAGCCCCAGCAGCCCCAGCACTAGTGGTGGTGGCTCCGGCCCAGCAGTGGGTGGGCGCAGGGGGCTGGGGCCCATTTCCCTGCAGGGGGTGGGGGCATCGCCGGGGAAGGGAAAGCTTTGGTCTAAAACCCCAAACTTTTTCATGGTTCTGAATTAGTTTTCAAAAAATGAAAGGTTTGTTGTCCCGGTTGTGGCACTCCAGACGTTCTGCTGTGTGACTGTGCTTGTCCTTTTCCCTTGAACTCGGTGGGTTTTGCTGTCTGTTGGGGTCTGTGCTGTCTGCGGGGTTTATCTGTCGGGTTACCCCAGGGAAAGGGAATTTTAGCCCTTTATTTTTACTTCAAGGGTGAAAGTGGTGACCCATTTAATATTTTCTGCCCGCTGTGGTGATTTGGGGTGGGTGGGTTCAGTCTGATGAAACACCCCGGAGTGGTGCTTCAGAGGGTGCCGGTCACCAGAGCCGAGAGGTGCTGCTCAGAATCCGGCATTAAGGCCGAGGGCGAGAGCTGGCCCAGGGGGGCTCTTGCCCTCCGGCTGGGGGACAGTGTTTCCCAGCTGGGAGGTGCTGGGAGAGATGGGGGGTGAGCAGGGCTGTGCTGGAGCCCAGCCCCTCTGCAGAGCCCGGCTGCTCCTCTGGCTTTCTGCACAAAGGTCAGGTTCTGTGCAGAGCTGCTAATTCGCGCCTTTGCCAAAAGACCAATCCTGTTTTTTTCAAGTCGGAACGTCCTGCTCTGCTTTCAGGAAAGAGTCTCTTGACATCTGCAGGCAGAGCCGAAATCTCCCACACTGAAGCTACAAGAAGTAACTGAAAAGTAATAAAAGGACAAGTGTCTGTGTGCCGGGAAACTGGGAGTGCCTCTGGGTGGGAAATCCGGCAGCAGCCGTTGCTCTGAGGCTGCAAACTGCCGGCACAGCAGCTGCCGCGGGGGGCACTGCTTCAGCCTCCTCCGGCAGGCTCTCCTTCACCTCCACCTCTCCCCCCTGCAGCAGCTCTGCAGAAAATCGTCACTTTTCACTGCCCGCGGCTGTGGATTGCTGTGAACGGGATGTAACCGGTTGCCACCGTGTTTCCCTGCAAGCTTGTCCTGCCTGATGTGCTGTCAGTCTGCAGATCGTCACCTCGTTCCTAGGTGAGTGTTGGGGCTTCTCCTGGGGTCTCCTGTGCATCTTCTTACGTGTTGACAAAATGCCCATGGGAAAAGAGAATTGTCATCAGGATAATTGATCAGGAAGAATTCATCCAGATCTTTACAAAAGCAGTCTCCTGTCCAGAACACCTGTGTAGTTCATCTTGCCTGTTTTTTCTTCCCGTCACCTTCCAGCTCCTGTTGGGTTCTGCTTTGCCCTGCACCTCTGCTTGTTCTCATCCCCATTTCATGGAGCCAGGCAGACCGACTTCCTCCTCCTCCTCCTTTTGCCTGCTTTTCTCCCTGTGACATCTGTTTTCTGTAACTGCCTGGTCTTTGTGGAACACATTTAACAAGGGCTCTGGCAGGTTCCCCCTTTCAGGAGGTGCCTGTGGCTGCAGGGATGCCGTGTGGAGCAGGTGGGACAGGGCTGGCGTCTGCTCCGGGTCGGGGTTCGCACCCTCGGGTGCTGCGCAGAGGCCGGGTGCTGTGGGCTCGCGGCGGTAGCTCGGGCTCGGAGCAGAACCTGGTCTTTGGGGAAAACGTGGGTTTTCCTGAAGTGACTCCCTGTGCCGAGGCTGGCTGGCGGCCTGCAGCCGGCGTGTGCCCTGTGCCGGGGAGCTGGCCGGGGGTGTCAGGGAGCGGAGAGGTCTGACAGCACCTTCCTGGGCGCTGGCTGGGACAGGCCGGGGAGGGCTTGAGCTCTGTGTGTGGTGGCCAGGGGAGGTGATGCAGCAGGTGGAGCCGGCTCGTCTCTGATCGACCTTTTGAGGCAATTCCTGCTGGGGATTTAGGTTTTAGGACAGTTAACTGAAATCTTGCTTTATAAGTTGCTGATGAGTATGAGCAATGCAACCCCTGAGAATGGCAGTACTCAGAGGTGGCTGCATCTGCACCCAGGGGATGCTCCTCTGTCCTTAGAACTTGAGGAAGGAAGCTTTGCAGGGGTCAGCAGTGCTGCGGCTGAGGGGACTGGGTTTTCCAGGGCTGGGCAGCAGATTCTTCCCCTGTCTATCCTGCGTCTGCACTGTGAAAGCTTGTGCACAGCAGTGCCTTGCTGCCCGTGCCTTCTGTTTCAGCGCTCTGCTGCCAGTTATTTCACTGGCTGTGGTGAGCACCAGGCATCTGAAGGTGGTGGTGAAAATGTGATGGATCAGGAGAGGCAGCAGGACCAGCGGCAGTGAAAGATTGTCAGGTGTTCAGTGTCACAGGAGAAGCACCCGAGAGGTTTCAGAATGGTGATTTGTTTGAAGAGGGGTCACACAGGGTCACCAGGACATCATGAAGTTTAATTTAGGGTTGTAAAGAGATTTTCCACTCTGAACTTCAGGCAAGTAGCAGTTGTTTCTTGGTATTTTAAAAGCGGTTAGAATCTCCTCTACTCCTTCTGTCATTGCCAGGTGTTGAACTGGCAGCTGACAGCCCCAGAGCTCTCACTTCTGTCTCACCATCTTCCACCTCACAGGAGCTGGTGCTGTGTGGTCGGGCTGTGTGCATTGCTGAAGGCCTGCACACATTCCTCTCTATGCCATGGTTTCCTACGGGAAAAATGGAATTGGGAACAGTCACACTTTGGGGATTCCATCCTGGGCAGGCAGTGGGATGCGCCTGAAACTGTCGTTTGACTCTGTGGGGAATTGTTGCAGAACCAGAGTGTAGGGTTGAGGAGACAAGATGTTCCCGCAGCAATGGAGAGAGAAGTATGCAAAGGTTTCAGCTGCCAGCCTGCACACACTGGCTGTGCATGTACTCGAATGCTCGGCTGCAGTGCCCCGGGCTGCAGAGGTTATTGTGCAGAAAAGCCCTTGGTTAGTGGAGTAATTCTGTGTTGGAATAATTCTGCATCTGGGCAGTGGAATGGGATATTTACCTTGTGACACAGAGGTGCCTCTCGGGCAAAGCAAAACACTAAGAGATTTTTTGGAGGAATGTTCATTTTTGTTCTGATTTCATGCTGTCTGAAATGTCTCTTGCCCTTTTTTCCCCTTGGAGAAGTCTCATGAAGTTTTTGCAGCTGTCCTGACTCTCCTCCCCTGCCCTCCCTGGCAGCAGTGTGGCAGTGAGAGCTGCCCCCCGGGAGGAGGTGTGCTCTGCTGGCTGTTAAAGAGTTGGCAGCGCTGGGCTCTGTGCTCATCTCCAAAGGTTCCCTGTTCTCCCTGGGCAGTGGATTTGAGTGTTCTGCCATTCTGAGAACAGGAACATCTGTACAGATACAAACCCTCGAGTGCATGGATTGGGTTCGTGAAGGCCCGATTCTTTTAATCTCCTTTGGCAGCTCTATTGCCCCACATTTTCTCTCTGCCCTCTTCTCTGTCAAACTGTCTCACAGGTGGCCTTCTTGCCCAGGCTTTGCCTCGTCCCCTGGTCAGACTCGAGCTGTTCAGTCCCTGCAGGCCCAGCGGCTGCTGGGGGATCTGAGCTGGGCAGAGGCAGCAGGGCCTGATCGCTGAAGGAAGCAGGTGTTGTGCTCTGACTCTGATCTTGCTGAAGCTGCTTTTGTTACCCTTCCAGAAAACCAAGCGAGGGCTGAATCAGAGCTGGCGGTTTGCTGAAGGTACCAAAGAACAGGGGCTTTAGAAGGCAATGCCGAATCCCGTGGACAACCGTAATGCTGTTTGTTTGTTAACTTGTCCGAGGTATTTTATTGTGGGTTTTGTGTAAGGTGCTATCAAGCAATCCCATGCAGCTGGAAGCCAGAGGCAAGCCCGTTTACTTCAGGGCTGTGAAGATCTCTACTCCTGGGACAGCTGTCTCGCTGCTGCAGGGGTTGGTTTTTATTTTGCTGTGGAAAAATGGACCAAAAATTTTCATGCCATTTCCTTTTCCCTGAGGTGGGAGAATTCCTGGAAGTCTCCGCATAGAGTTAAGGGGAGCCTTCCTCTTTTTTCCCGGAGCTGGGCTGAGTGCAGCTCCCAGAAGGCCGGGCTTTGGAAGGCCGGGAGCGCTGACCCGACCAGGCGAGAGGACTCCTGACAGCAGGGCTGGGCTGCAGTTGTGGCTGCAGGTGCTGCGGGGAGATGCTGGGTGTCTGGGGGGCTGACCTGGCCGGTTTGGTGGTTTGAGGGCGCTGTACGCTCTGCCCCAGGTGCTGAGAAGGTGTTTTCTGTCGGCAGGGCTGGTGGCCCATCAGTCTGTGTTCTCAGAGGTGAGCCCACAGGAGTCCCTCGCTGGGGCTTGGCTGCAGAGAGCTCTGTGGTACCTTGAACGTGTTTGACCTTTCCCAGAGTGCTCAAACCTGCCAGTTGACGCTCTTTAACACTGTCCTCTGAAAGAGCCTTCCAGCAGGGATGCCTATCATCTCTGGCTTTCCCTTCAGAGAATTGTCACCAAAAGCTGCTGTATCTTTGTCACTTGCCAGATGCCACCTTGTTGCTCTGGGCTTTTCCACAAGAGGGCTGTGAGGAGGCTGTGGTTGTCTGACGTGTGGTGTAGGCAGGCTCTCGGTTGCCTCTGCGTGGCCAGCTGATAGCCTTCTGGCTCTCAGTACACTCTGGGTGGCAGCACAGGCTCTAAGACAACTGTAATGAGGATGTGAGTGGTCAGCTTTAGTCTCCAAGTGGCCCCAAGATGCTAGCCCAGGGGCTCTGAGTAGGGTCTCTGGCCAGCTCGGGTCCAAGAGGGCTGTGAGTAGGCTCTGGTTGGCTGTCCTGTGGTGTAGGCGGGCTGTAGGTTGCCTCTGGCTGGCCAGGTGGTGTCCTACTGGGCTCCAGTTAGTCTCTGGATGGCATGCTGGTCTCAAGAAGTACTCTGAGTAGGCTCTGGCTGGCCAGCTGTGCTGTCCCGTGCGCTCCAAGTAGGCTTTGGATCGCAGGCTGCAGGCCACCATGTCTCTGGTCCGGAGGGGGCGGGGCTTTGCTCGGTGAATGACAGCAGTGTCATCAGCATTCAAGTTAGAAGATTAACGATGTCTAAATTAATGACGCCCTTGTCTTAGAAGATTAACGGCGTCTAGATTAACGACAGCGAAAAGCGAAAGAATTTGTGTTCGTTAGGGAAGAAACAGAGAAGAAGGGGATCGGTAGAGTAACAAAGCAGAAATTTATCTACCGGTTGTGCACGCTTAGTAGCGCTTGTTGAAAGTGCTGAGAGGAACGAGTTGTTGAAATGAGCATGCGCCAGAGCCACACACAGGTTTGCTGTCACAAGAATATATAAGGACTTGTTTTTCTAATAAACGTTGGAGCTTGACTGTTAACCATATCGGGGTGTGTCTTGTCTCACAGCCTCGTCCTGCAAATAAGGGGGTTCCTGCTACACCCGCTGTTCAGAAGAACAGATGCAACCTTCCGCAACTTTTCTTTTTGCCTGTTGCTGACGTAGAGCACAGGAAGATGGCTTATGGCAGAGGCTGTTATTTTCTCTGACCTGAGTGGAAGGAGTTCCAGTTGTGCAAAAATGAATCTAAAGACATAATTTTCCTTTGCTTTCTGCTTGAAGCCATCAGCTGGTAGCAGAAACTCTCCAGGTTTCTAGTTCCGTGGATCCCATGGAACAGAAGAAGCATTCGCTATCCTGAACAATTTTTTTTGGTGGATAATGGAACAGAGGGGTGTAGAATATCTGTGTGGTATAATGCATAGCCATGTGATGTATTCTGTATGGGTTCAGAAGGTTGTTACAATCATTATCCTTGCTTTTTTTATATCAGTAATAGGAAATGACAAGTCACACCTGAAGAACTTGCACACTGTCTTCTCTGACAGCACCTTCAAATCACCAGGAGTGGCCACAGTCCCATAACAAGGTTATGCCCAGTTTAAGAGCTCCCATGAAGAAATCAGCAGTGAGACAAGTGATGGTCAGTCACAAGTGCTTTTTTCCTTTTTAAGTGAGACTTCATTCTGAGAATTAAATGAAATCCTTTTGGCATTTTTTTTTTTTTAAATTCACTATCTGAAAGCTTCTTTTTAAGTGAAATTTTGAAATCTAGATTTGTATTAAAGGGCAGAAGGCAGTACCATATCATCCTCTTATTTTTAGTTTGAAAGGAGAATGTGTGTGTTTGGTTATCCAAGTATAACAGCGAATGTGGTTGGACCGGCACACAGAGTTAATTAAAAGTATGCCAGAAGGCCATCAGGTCTGCCCTGACAACAGCAGTAATGATGGACTTCTTACATTCTGAGCAGCATTAACATTTAAATTCCTACACCTCTCCATTAGAGTTCAAGTTTCTGACCCAGAGCCCTGAGGCACCAACTGCAGGCAATGAGGCTGCATATCACTGCACCATTTGTCTCTGTCAGGGAGCCAGGAAGGGATCTGTTCGTTGTGGAGCTGAGAAATTAATTTTTGATTACCTGATTTTCTGAACACAAACAGACTGCCCACTGCAATTCAAAGTCATTCTTTTGGGGAATGCATCAAAATGAGGATCTGCAGGCTTTCTGCGGACTCACGTGTGTTTCACCAAGCATTTAGTTTTCCTTTTGGCGCCGTGGCGCTCTGGAAGTGGCAGCGTGTTGCTTTGGGGCTGGAAGGGTGGGAGGTTGCTCAGCAGTAAAGCGGCCTGATGGATCAATTGCCACGGCAAGTCCAATGCTTCTGTTGAAGCTCTTCAGGGTGAGGGGCCAAGCTTCAGCTTCAGCGTTGTGTGGTGTGGCCGACGGGGAAGAGATGCCCCAGTGCCCTGGGCAGCTGTTAGGCTGAGCAGTTCTCCTGGGGATGCAGAGAAATGCTCTGAGTGCTGCCATGGACAGGCCGGCTCCGCAGGGAAAAAAAAATCACTCTTAAGAGTGTGATTGAAATTTAGCATTTTGCTCTACAGCTCAATCTTTCTTTCAAAAAACCCCAAAGCACAGCAATGTTAGATTGTATTTAATCCTCCAGGAAGCCCTCAGCGATGGGAAGAGCTGCTTGGGGCCGCGACTGAGCCTACAGCAGCCGATTAACCCCGGAGCCCTGATGCAGCTTGAGCACAGTCTGTCTTCATGCACAAACCCGTGGATGCTGCTGAAACCTCCAACTGTGAGCTGCTGCCTTGTGGCACTGAAGTGACACCTGACAAGTCGGACACGACAGACGCTCGAAAAGCAGCTTTTCGCTGACCTTCATTCTTGGGAATGTTGGTGGCATCTTTTAGAAAAGGTTTTTTCCTATGAGTTTTACCAGACAGCTTCAGGTTTTCTTACCTGTGCCTTCTGTTCCGAGCTAAGTGACCCCTGAACTCATTTTTACTTGACATCTTAAATAGTGTCATACTTAGTTCCACCACGCCTGGACTCTGAGAGAACTCAGTGCTTTCTAGAGTGCAAGGAGAATGTAAACCATTTTGAAGTAGGTTTTTTTTCCCCATAAAATATCAGTGAGGTCACAGCCCCCAAAACCCACCTTCAGAAGCTTCTGACATTTTTAATAGTTTTCATTTAACTCAAGAAAAGGAAAGAAAACACAAAGCTGCTGGAAATGATGAATACAACTACACTGCGGTTATGTTTTTCTACACCGTTTAGAAGAAGAGCTACAACGTAGAGCAATGTGAATATTACCCGAAGAAGAAAACCAGGTTTTTCAACAGCAGAAAGACCAACCATCATCAGGGAAGAGAGAAACTGAAATTCGCATCTGGGGAAAGATGCTCAGAAGACTGAAGACTCAGTATTAGGTTTCAGCGAAACAGTAAATCAGCCTGGAAAGTTCTGGCAGCTACAGTTCTTCAGAATTTGAGGAAAAATGGTGCAAAATCAATAAAGAATGTGGTTTCACATAAAATGTGAAATGTAGTACATTCAGTAGCACATGCCAGTGCTACTGAAGAGAAGAATGCTTATCACAAGATGGTCGGCAGAATAAATTTCCACCTGCTGTATTAAGGCAAAGCATTAATTCCAAGCACTTTGAGGAGTTCAGGTAAAGCCCTTTGTACAAAAGAAAAATTTTATTCGTGTTTCCAAGAGCGTATTTTTTTGAGAAATTGAGATAAAAGGCATACATGAACATCACCATGATTACATACTATGAAATGCCCACTGAAATCTATCAAACATATTTGTGTTGAGGAAACCATTAAGGCTTGTAGCCCATGGCAAAAATAAAATCAAACGGAAGGAAAACACCCTCATCGTTGTCATATGAAAAATCACCACTCGGAAATGCCATGGGCGAAATTCTGATTATGTTGATTGAGGAGGGGGGGAAAAGGGCAAGAAAAAAAAATCAAACCATAAACATACAGGGCAGTATGACTTAAGATAGATCACAAATAGATGATATCCCCAACTTCAAAAAGGGAAAAAAAAAGATGTTAAAATAGAAATATGCCTCTTAAAATGGTTTTGAAGCTCGACTCTGATCCACAGCCAGTACTGTCAGAGGGCTACAGATCATGAGGAAAAGGTCAGCAGGCAACAATTCAGCAAAGACTGTTGGCAGTAAGGCTCACTCTGGCAGAAACTGCTGCAGGAATCTATCGCCCAGGATGTAATTGATCTAAGAAAAGTGAACACCCCCCCATCTGATTCGGCATGCTAGATGGGGTCAGTGTTTCAGTCAAGTCGAACTGGTCCAGTCTGTCCTTAAGTCCCAGCTCTGGTCTCCACCCAGCTCAGTGCTGGGCCAAGGGCACAACACGCAGCATCGCTGCTCTCTAGGCCAAATTCTTGTGTTCTTGAGACACCGACACAGCGTGTGAGGGGGCAGAGCACAGCGCTGTGCCCCAACAGGCCGGCTGCCCTCCACAGCCCAGGGCAAGAGAACTGCGGCGCTTCCACCGGCACCCCCCGTCTCACAGGGGAGACGCAGCAGCGCCTGTCTGCACCTGCCAGGGCCCGCAACAGGACGACCAACAGCTCACCTGGAATTTCAGTCAGGCCACATATTTCACCTCTCCGACAGCTAGAGGAGTCTGCTCAGCAATCTGGGGGCAAAAATAATCTTACTGCATTGTAGCTGTCCCTGATTTTCACTCCGCTTCTTTGGTTGAAACCAGCAAACGAACCTGAATTACCCTTTAACGAGTAATATTGCAAGGGCTGCAGAGAGCCAGAAAAGCCCTACCATAAACAGACTGTAATACAGCCTTCCAGCCTGTTATACAATGTGCAGTTACATATTTTAATTACATTTATTACCTAAGACGAGAGAATTAACGTGAACTGAACCTTCAATGACCCAACTGGATTCATGCCAATTGTTTTACTGTGCAGACCCCCAAGATGCAGAAGCCGGCACAACAACCTGACCTCAGAACCGCCAGTCAAGCCCCCTTTTTTAATCCACTGCTTTCTGCCATCTTTTTACTATTTGCAGTTTGAAGCTGGTTTTATCATCTCCAAAATTTTTGTTTCAGTCTGTGGCTAGCACAGAAGTAGCTTTAAAGACACGGGGCAGTGCGGCCTGTGCCCTGGTGCTCACACGCTGTGAAGGTTGCTGCTCTCCCAGCTGCTGCAGACTCTGCAGTCGAACGCTCCCTCGGTACCGTCTCGGCACGTCTGACCTTTCTGCTGGGAGACCCCGTCACGCTGCATAACATGTTCAACATCATCCCATCCTCGTCCTGAAAAGGTATGAACTAATTCGAGGTGTGGTAATACTCACATGCTTTGAACCCCACTTCTGTCAGAAGGTGAATTACATTCAGTTTGGGGATACAGCAGAATGCTTGGAAATTCCAGCACCTGAGTAAGTTCATCTCCACGGGTGTCAGACTCAGAGCAGTCATTTCTGGAACAGTCACCCTTGAGCATGCATCCCCATGAGAACTCCATCTCACCAAAGCAGCATTAGCAGTGCTGTACTGAATGATCCACGCACTGGGGCACGGGCAAAGGCTTACAGCCTGCAACGGGAATAATCAAATGATGGAAGTGAAGATACTTCCATAAGGTAGTGCACTACTCTACTGCTACTGCATTATGTACATCATTTTTTGTAGAAAAAAGATAAATAGGTAATATATATGAAAATACATCTAAAATATGACATATTACGTAAAATATAATTTTAATGTACAAATATCTATACACCCAGTAACTATTTATCTGCTTGTATGGATGAGTAGAGTATATAGCAAGTGAAGTAAACGTTACACCCTTTAGAGGGTGAAAAACAGTCTCCAACTGCACGCTCATTCTAACACACTCCCTGTGCTTTGCTCTGTCTCTCCCAGTGCCCCCCCCAACCAATCCTCTTCCCTTCTAAAGATGCACGATCCAGCCACCGGCCTTTCCCCTCACCACAGCGCCTCCTGCTCAACGTTTCCGACCCCCTTCTCCAGTCAAACTGCCACCTTCGCTGCCAGCTGAGGCCTCCGCCGAGAAAATATAACCCCTCCTCCTCCTCCTCACAGAGCTGCTGAGGATGGGAAAGGCACACAAACCAGACTGCGAGCGGCCGGAGGCGGGGAAGTTCACCCACTCTATCGGCTGCTCAGAGCAGGGCTGGAGGAGGCGTCACTGTGCAGGGGAAGGCAGCGCCGAGGGACACGCTGGGAGAGCAGCGCGGGCACGGCAGAACCTGGGCAATCCTTCTCACCTGGGATGAGAAGACCCCTGGCAGAAATCAACCAAAGTCCAAGGTCACACCTCGTGACGCCAGTACACTCCAGGCCAAAGTGTGAAGGCTCCACTGTGTAAAGAAAGAAGGAAACTCCGTACCTAAAAGTTCCATCTGTTCAATGTTACCGTACGACTTTTTAAAATGAAAAGCATCAACTATTACCTGGCTAACCATAGTATTCCAGAGGACTGTAAATATTACTGCAAGGAAGACCTCAGTTTCTGTTTAGCACAAAACTGGGAGCTTCTCTGAAAAACAGGCTGTAGTCTTCAATTACTGCATAGCTACAACAGAGAGATATATAGGGCAGACACCTATAACGTGTCTCTGAACGCAGGAAATACCACACATTCAAAATTATGCAACTGTTCACAGAAGCGTTTCAGAAATAGTTGAACTTCATTTCGATTTTTCTTAAATCACCAACAGCATTTTCAAATGCTTATTAGCAGCTACTTTTATCTATCCATTTTAATGGAATAGAACTTAAGTAAAAGCTTCCACAAGTCCTTCTTAAGGGTTCAATATTTCCACCTTTCAGCAGTTTCTTAGAACTAAAGTAACAACATTCTACACCTTCTAAACCAGAATTTAATTCTTCACTTTTTTGTTTTAATTTTCTTCTCTAGATCCTTTTCTGTACCGCTCCTCCCTTCTCCCCTTACAATCTTCTGTCATTTTTCTCTCCTTTTCCCACCTTCTCTGCATTTTTTTCTTCCTTTTCCCCCTTCTTCCCTCTCTCCATCCTACCTTTTCATTCTTTATAAAAACCCTTTAAAGGCTGGGAGAAAGGACAGAGGTAAACTGTCAAGAATAGAAAAGTTGCAGCCAAAAATTGCTATTACCCTCTAATTATTTTCTCTCTCTGGTATTGTTCCCATTCGACCCCATCCCAGGCACAGCTGTGCCCGGCCCTGAGGAGACGAGGGGCTGTTATAAGCGGTTCCCAGCAATGGGGAGGGCAGGAGCCAGGCTCCTTAGCGTTATCAGTCCTTCTCTCCAGAGACCGGCGTACAGCCCGCGGAGGGGGGTGGAATCAGAAAAATTCAGAAAAACTGGCAATATCAGCCTACACTATCAGAAATACAGAGCATAAAAATTGACACGGGGAGAGGTAAGCAGGGGAGTGCAGCGACCCGCAGGCCAGCAGCGCGCTCAGCCCGTGGCACAGCTGCGGGCACACACAGGCTGACGTGCTCCTGCTTTTGACAGAGCTGGGGAGGGACTATCACACAGCAGCAACATCTACGCCTTCTGAAGAAAGACCCGGCACAGCTCATACTTTGAGCTTCAAACCCGTGTCCTCAGAGGTCACGGAGACACCATGTCACTGCCCTGGCATCGCTCTGGGGCTGGGCACATGTTCAGCCTTTCCCAGGACACTTGTGCCCTGGCCACCAGGGATCAGGTCAGACCTTACAGGCTGTGACACAGCCCAGGTGCCAGAGCACATCTGGGGTCAGTAGGTATTATCTGCACATGGCTTCAAGGAGAAGAGCACAGTGCCACGCACAGGGATTTGATCCAGCTCTGGGCCCCAGCAGCCCCTTCCCAGCAGGTGCGGGGCTGGGAAGCTCTGTGGGCACGTGGAGCCCGACCACGGCCCCTCCTGCTCAGGAACGGCCGCTCCCTTCCACGCATCACACGGTGCTCGGCGCCTGGGGAGCTCACAGCTGACGGGGCTTTCTGCTCAGCTATCCAGCTATTCTGCCTTCTCGCCCACTCACTGCAAAGATTATCAATTTTCCGGATTCTCGAGTTTAAAAATATCTCCCCCGAGGCATAAAGGAAGAGAGGCGGGTGGGTACAGTAGGGGTTCCCTCAGTGGATGCACCAAGGGACCAGGCACGAGAGTCACCGACTCACGTCATCCCCAGGACAGACAGACACTCTTCTCCTGCCAGGGAAACGTCCACGTTGCCAAACACCAGCACACGCTGTTGCCGAGGCTGCGGCCTCCGATAAGCCTCAGCAAATGCCTCTGACCTTCCCTTCAGCAGTTGGTCCTGAACTCTGGGAGTCACACTGCACTGCGCCTTCAGCAGCTCCACCAGTCCAAGCAGCACCCTTTACAGAATGAAGCACTTTTTACTTTTCTTTTTACCCAAGGATATCCCAATCTCACCTTCAGTTATTGCATTTATAGTGTTCCCTCTTTGCAAGAGAATTCACTGGGTTTCAAAGTACACGTTTGCCAAGACCACAGATCAAATGGTCCTAAACTGCTTCGGATGTCTGAAAGGGAGAGATTTGCATATTTGTTTTTCTTTAATCACATCTATCCTTCTTTTCTCCTCTTAAGCAAGCCCACCTTTCATGCCTAACCACTTAGGGCCAACAGGAACACTTAGAAAGGTCGCTTTGTTGTACTCATTCTAACATTTCACAGTACCTTGTTTTCCCGAAACAGGGTTATCTATCGCCCAGGACTTACCCGCATTGCATTCTGCAGAGCAAAAGCACTTCCTAAGGTAATGAACACAGAGCATGTTGTCAAACAAACAAACAAAAAACTCTATTCCCCTTTAAAAAGAATTTAAAAAATCAAAATTCAGTCATTTCTAAATCCTGTAGTACATTCTACCGATTCCCACGACTCCTGAGCTATGAGCTGCATCAGCCCGTCTGTGTCTTTGCACAGTGACTCCGACAGCCCGCGAAGGGCACCGCAGAGATTGCCACGAACTGCGGGGAGCTCTGAGCCCAGGCTGCAGTGCCCGGCGCGGCACTGACACACAGAAATCCTACGGGACCTGTATGCACCTAGCGCCTGCAGCCATCCTGCTCCTTTCTTATTGAAAAGGATCCAAACGTAGATCTATAAACCCAATTTCTAACGAAACTGAGAGATCTCCAATACCTGCTCTAAACATCGGTGTCTTCCCAGAGTCAACCTTCCAGTTCTTTACATTTCTCGGGACAGCAAAGTAAACAATGATTAACACAAACTATTTTGTGAACAAAGATTTCTTCTCACCCGATGTAAACATCAGGAAAAAAACCCCAGTAACCAGAAAAGTGACGGCTCACAGATTAATATTCATGTGTGAATTTACATCGATGTTTCACATTAATCTGATTTTGTTTAGACAGTGTAAACTAATACATTTGAAAGTATATTTTCACAAGTAGTTTTCAGTGGAAAACTTGATAAAAATTAAAAAGTATCGGAGGCCTGACTTTAGCAGGTCCCAGGCTTGACCAACAGCCTTTCACAGCCTGGGCTGAGGACAGGATTGTCACATTCTACGTTGCCAGGACAACTTTCATACCGCCAGCTTATGACTGGCCCAGGTTTTGAATAGAAAGATACAGTTATGAACTAAATCTGCCTTTCTATCTGAAAAGCAAATGAATCTCCAAGAGCCCAAAGAAATCCAAACCCCACATAAGCCAATGTATTAGTTGAAATCCTGAACATAAGCCAAAATGAATTTGCCTCACATCAACAGTTTCCAGACTGGACAGAACAATTATTGCAGGCTTGTATGAAAGACTGTACTACTGCTCACTGAGTGCACAGGCGAAGGAATTACACACCTTCTGAACAATCCTACCCTGCCCTGCAAGGAGCTTTATGATGCTGAGCTATAGGAGACTAATGGACACGACCGGAGGTTTAACAAACTCATGCTGTGCCACAGAGGAGAATCTAGATTTTTAAGATTAAAGTTAAAGGCCTGATTCTCATTGCCTTCAGAATGCCAACTGAAACTCCGAGGTCAATTGTACTGTCATCGCATAGAGAGAAACCAGCTCCCTCATGCCCCAAGCGATGCTGAGCTTTCCATGGGGAGAGATGCTCTTCCTGTGCCTCCTCCTCCCAAGAGTCTTTTTCCTTTATGTTTGTATTACAAAACACACAACTGCCTTGGGAATACCTTGCACAGTCTATTAGTAAAGCCACACCCATGTCTAAAATGTGCTTGTCTCCAAAAATATATGGACAATTACCTGGCACGTTAGCTGATTAAAAATACCGCTGATAACAAACAAGTTTTGAACCACCAGACAGTTCCAGGCAGTCATCGCTTCCCACACCCTCCACACCTTCACAGCTGAAGTCACACGCTTCTCCTCATGTTCATAATCACAGGCACCTTACACAAAGCAATAAATATTTACATACGTGCAAAATAACGCACAGAAGCAGCTCACGAGCCCCCACAGCAGGGAGCAGCACTAGAACCGAGAGGCTCTCAGCGCTCACGGAGCCGTACAGCGCTGTGGCACAAGTGCAGTGCCAAGATGCTGCTCAAGAACACGCTCTGCACTGCTGACACCTGGGATTTGACCAAGCATCACCTCCCTTCACACACTGATCAGGATACCTCCTGACTAGAGGCACTGCTATCCTACCCAGGAAAATAACTACCTGTAACCAGCTTACAAGAAAATCTATTCAAACTCTCCACGGAACAGTGTGATTCCTCCAGCTCCTATCACAGGCTGGCACACAAAGTACATACATACTGGTACATAAAGAAAAAAACATTAACGGGGAAAAATCTCGGGTTTGACCTTTACCAGTAAACCCAGCGCCATCCACTGACACCGTGTTTCTGGAGCCCTGTCCCCTGTGTGTCCGCTTGGAGCTCCGCACAGCAGCAGGGCTCTTCTCAACCCCGGGCTCTGCCCAGGGACACGAGAAGTCACAGCGCTGCCAACTCACAACAAAGGCTCCAGGCTCTCGTCCCTGAAGCAAAACCCTTCCAATCTGCACTTAGGCATTTCATACAAAATCGCCCAGCAATCCAAACAGCGGAGCACGCCATAAAAACAACCCCGGCTGCTCTCGGTACGTGTGCAGCTGGGCACGTGTTACCAAGAGCAGAAACCCAGGGTCTGGAGCATCGCTTCACCGTGGGTGTATCCCCGAAACACACGATCACACAGATCCTGGCACCACTGCCCGGGGTTCCTCCTGCACCAAAAAGAATCCTGACACTTCTCTACGTTTCCTTCCTCTTTACACCCAGCAGCAGCCAGGGCATTAATTCTGGTTTCTCACCCGTTACACTCTTCCCTTGATTAAAGTGTTTTACAGTAACAGCCACCCCAGGCCAGACTCTAACCCAGATCTCCGGGAACCTCGGCAGATGGGGTCTGGAGGGGAACGCCCGGTACCGCCGGGAGTCTGACAGCGGCGTTCCCTCGAGACAGCTCACCTCCAGCTTTCCAAAACCCCCGAAAACACCCACCGTCCCGGTTAGACCGGGAAGGAGCGAGGAAACGAATCCTTTGCTCAACCTCACTCTTGCCCAAAGTGCAATTTCCACGCGGCCTTGGCGCCCAGAAGCCCCCATTTCACTCTCATTTTTTTAACTGTCCTTTGCCCTTTTGATCCGCCTCTCGCCCACTTTCTCTCTCCCACCAACACGCGCAGACCCTCCGCAGATCCCCCCGCCGCGTGTTCCCGGCCGCCCGCCCCGGGTCCGCGCACAGAGCCCGCGGGAATCCCCCGCCCGGAGGAACCGGCGTCCCGGGACCGAGCGGCCGCACCCGGCCCCGCCGGCCCCGCCGGCCCCTCCGGCAGCGCCGAGCGCCGCAGCGCCGACACCGAGACGCGGCGAGCGGAGCGAGCGGCCGGCAGCGGCCTCGGGGCGACGGAGCCACGGCCGCGGCGGCGCTTCCCACCGGCCCCGCCCGGAAGGGCAGGGGAAGCTCGCGCTGGGGCCGATGGCCCCCGCGGAGCTGGAGGAGGTGCCGCTGGCCGGGGGCTCCAGCGGGGACCACAGGGCCCTGGCAGCAGCCCCCGGCCTTGGCTGCGCTTGGGGACCAGCAGCCCCCGGTTCTCGGCCTTTGCAGAGGAGACGACGCGGCCTCCGCGGGGGGGTGTCTGTGAGCCCTGGGCAGGGCTGGGGATGCCACCTGGAGCCAAAGGCTTGCTGCAGCCTCCTCTGCCGGCCTGGGGCACCTCGGGGCGGCCCTTCCCTCCAGGCACCTCCCTGCAGCCCAGAGGTTGTCCCCGACGCTCGCTCGGAGCTCAGGGGGACGAGTGGCACAATGTGCGTGCCGGGAGCAGGGGAGGGAAGAGGCACGAGGGCTCCACGCCAGGTCAGACAGCCCGGGCCAGGGGCTCTCCCTTTCCCAGGCAGGCTCTGCCCTTCCGCTCCCACGCGCGCACACGAAGACACCCCCTGAGATCCGGTACCTGTCCGGGCCTCAGCCCCTGCCCCACGGTTCCCCGTCTTACTGATTTTATTAACAACTGAAATTAAATTGTGTTTGATTCTAATATAAGTATAGAATTGAGATATTTTAGAAAAAATAATTTTACATTTATTGTATTTTGAATCTAGCAACCGACTGCTACTCTAAACTTCCCCGTACAGCCCTGTGCCAAGGCTGAAGGGATTGGTCATGATTGTTTAGTAGGAACGGTTAGAACCTAGGTAACAAAACACGAGGTGATTTGTAAACTGATTTATAATACATACATAGGACTAGAAGAATGCAAGGAGTTGTCAAGGTCCAGGATTAATGGGAACTGAGGGCAGTGACCGTAACAGCTTGCAGGTACCTGCCAAGAAAACCGTGTCCTTAAGCAAAAGGTGATTCCGGCCGGGGGAGATCGCGACCGCTGACCCACGGACCACCTACTCACATTACACCCCAGAGCCATTTCTAGACATTTCTAACCTCTACTGCGCAGAATCGGAAATAGGAAGAGAATATGTTCATGATTTCTTGGAAGCTGTGTGCTTATACATGAAGACCTAATGAATATGTAGGAGTAAGTTCTATAGAAGGTGTATGATTCTGGTGCCTGGCACGTGTTGTTGGTGAGAGCACTCCCCTACACGTCCGGCCGTCAATAAAGGAGTGTCTGCTTATCTGCGTCAAATTGGTGTAGGTAAGTGCTTTTATCCCGGATTTCGGTGACACCCAGAGCTGCCTCAGGCAGACACCAGCCCACCGGGCTCCCAGAGCTGTCGGGGGGGGCAGAGGTCCCAGGAAGGGCCAGGGGGCAGAAAGCCAGCCTGCCCCCAGCTCTGCTCTGCCTGGGAAAGCTGAGCCCAGCCCAGCCCAGCCCCACCTCTGCGGGGAGAGCAGCTGGGCGAGGGGCAGGGGGAGAGGGCTGCCTCCAAACCCAGCTCAGCTCCCCTCGGGGCTTGACGCCGCTGCTTCTGCCTGACAGGAGTGACTGAGGAGCTCCTGGTCCAGCTCTGCTGTGGGCTTGGGAAGAAGGACACAGACCTGCTGTATTCAGCCTAAGAATAACTGCTGTATTGAGACAAAGGGTGCAGCGGGTGGTTGGGGGCATCGGGAGCAGAAGGGGTGGTCGGGGGCATCCAGAGCTTTAGTTCAAAGGGCTGCTGTTTCTTTTTGACTTCGATCAGGAGCCGCCCCTGCTTCTTGATGTGTTCCCGGCAGAGGACATGGTCATCGTCATCATCGTCAGAAGCAGGAGGGTCTGGAGGAGAGAGCAGAGAGGAGCAGGTTGGGGAGGGTCTGCGGGGCCACCTCCGCTGTGCCTGTGTCCCTGGGGAGCTGTGGCCCGTTTTGGAGGGCTGGTGGCATCCCAGAGAGCCCCGTGCCAGGCCCTCGGGCACAGGCACTGTGACGGGCTCTCCCAGCCCAGCGTCCCAGGGTGACCTGCAGGGCCTGGGGATGCCACCGCTGGGGTCCCCCCCCAACACTGCTGGGGCTTCCCACCAAGGTCTGGAGCTGCGGGGCGGTGGCTTCACCTCCGCTTTGGGAAAAAGGGCCGTGAGCTGCAGAAGCTCCTTGTCTGCTCCAAGAGCCTCCAATCAGAGGAGGCCACAGGCAGAGCCAAGCACTGGTTCTTCACCCTCAGGGCAGGGGATTTTGAAGACGAGGGCCCCCTCCCTGCCCCACAGCATCTCCCCTTGTTTCTGCTGGGGCTTAGCGCTTACCACCCCAACAGTTGCCGTCGTTCTCCCACATCCCCACCTAAAACCACGCCCCGTGCTCAAAGCCTTGGAGACAGCCAAGGTCAGACCCAAGGTCTGGAGGCAGCTCCTGGGTCGGGGTCTGCTGGGACAGTGGGAGACAGGCGAGGACGCTCAGAACTGCCTGTGGGCAGGGGCTGGGACAGGCGCTGGGGGACGTGTCCCCGCTGTGCTCTCCTACCCTTGGTGTCCTCCAAGGAAATCTTCAGGCTCCGGGGAGCCTGTGCCATCGTCTGCTCCAGGAGATTTCGGACCTTGACAAAAGTCTGTGAAAGACACCCTGGGTTAACTGCTGAAGGGGAGGGGGTGTTCAAACCCAGGGGTGCTTCACCTCCATGTCCCCATGGGGGGACACCCCGCAGCGCCCAGTGCCCCTTGGGGCTGAGCTGCGCCACGGCTCTTCCCCGGGGCCACGTCCGTGCTCCCATCTAGGAGGACAGCTTGGGACGGGCCACCTGGGAGAGCCCTGTGCGGGTCCCCAAAGACCACCGCAGGGATGGAGCCCCAGCACGCACCGCATTGTCCTCGTTGAGGCTGTGGCTCTCGGGGGGCAGGCTGGCCGTGCGCTGCACCAGGTACTGCAGCTTCTGCCTACAGTGCTGGAGCTTCTCCTGCGTACTCCAGGCCTGGACAAAAGCGTCCTGCAATCGGAGAGAGAACAACTACGTTGGTGGGGAAGAAGAGTCTCTTGGGGTGACAGTGGCCGCTCCACACATCACTGTGCTGTGCCGCTGCACCCCCAGCACCGGCCGGAGCCGTGCTCACCCCCGCACCGCACGGGTACCTGGCCGGGCACCGTGATGCCACGCAGCAGGACGGCCAGGTTGTTGACAGCGTGGTCAAACTGGAGCAGCAGATCCTCCTCCTTCAGCATCTGGGCTCGCATCTGCTCCCGCCGAGCCTCCTCCCGCTGCAGCTCCCTCCTCAGCTCCTCCTCCAGCTTCCTGCAGCCAGACACATTCACATCCATACAACTGCATCAGGGTGCAGAGACACCCCACATCTGTTGCCAAAAGTGCTCGTCTCACCCCCCGCACCGCCTGCAGAGCAGAGATGTTGCCTGCAACCCAACCCCACGCTGCTGGTCCCACTCCCCACGCCAGGCAAGGAGCAAGGGTCCTCCTGGTGCCACCCGCAGCGGGAGCTTTGGGGGCTCTGCCAGGCCCAGCGCTGGGGGAGCACTCTGCTCAGGAAACCTCCCAGAGCAGGAGGGGTGGGGGCTGCAGCAGGACGGGGGAAGAGGGGCCCTGTTGGGACACCCAGGATGCCCACATCCCTCCTCCAAGGGTGGTGGCCCAGTTGGCACGGCTGTCCCGAGGCCAGCAGTACCTGAGGGTGTTGGGGGGCTGGCGACGCTTCAGCTCATCGTGCTTCAGCTCCAGCTGGTGCAGCGTCTCCTTCAGCGCCTGCTGCTTCTCCTTGCACTGCTGGAGATACCGCTCCAGGTCCGCCGAGGCCTTCTGCTGCTCCAGGAACCTGCCAGCCATGTCCTGGCCAGGGGAGAGCACGAGGACTCAGCCCGTGGCCCTCCTGGAGGGTACAGGAGCCGGGCCGTGGCCTCGGGGAGGTCTCTGCCCCAGGGACTGCTGCAGGTTCATGGCATGGAGAAAAGCAGCTCCATCCCTGCCTGCACAGGAGGGGTCTGGGGGGCTGCAGGGGCAGAGCAGAGCAGAGCACCCCACCGGGACACAAGGCCAGCAGAGAGGTCTCGGCTCAGCCCTGCGTTTTAACGGAGATGGGTTTTACTTACCCAGACGTGGGAGCACGGCACCGCAGCCTTGGCCTCCTCCACCTTTTTGGTGACCCAGGCCTTGTACTCCTCCTGGGACTTGGTGTCCTCCAGTTGGGTTCCTGGCGTGGGAGGGAAGCGTCAGGGAATGCTGCCTGCAGCTGTGCCCACGTCCCACCCCCCTGCACCCCGCCAGGCACTCACCCGCAAGAGGGTCCTGCAGCTGCAGTTTCGACAAGTCCACGGCGAGCTTGTGCCTGGCTTGCTGCAAGGATGTTCAGCGTCAGCCCCCGAGCTGCTGGCACCCTGGGGGAGCTGGCCCTGCAGGCCCCCCACCCACGGGGGGCTCCGCACTGGTGCCTGTCACCTGCCCGCAGCCCTGCCTGTGCTGGCCCCCCCAGCTCACCTCTCTCAGATGCCTTTTTAAGAATTCCTTGAGCTGCAGCTTCTGCGCGGCCTCGGAGCGGCACCAGAACTCTCTGTCCGCCCGCATCTGGGTTTTTAACTTCTCCACATCGCCCTGCAGCGTATCAGAGAAGGGAAAATTAGCTGCGGAAGCCGGAATGGACCTTTGGGAGCCAGCTGAGCTTCTGGGATGACCAGTGTCAAAAAGGACACCTGCCCTCCCCGTGCTGAGCACGCTGCCTTCACCGTGGCTGGCGCTTCGGGCAGGCTGTCCCCAGCCCCAGGGCACTCTGGCCCAAGAGCGAGACCCAGGAGGAGCTCTGGAGGCAGCCGGGTGCCGTGGGCAAGCCCAGCTCAGTCTCTGTTGCAGGAAGACTCCCCGGCCAGCCGGGGCGCGTGGTGCTGTCGGTGGGCTCTGGAGTGTGGGAAAGGGCCCCACGGTGCCCCGGGCCATCTCACCTTGGTTACAGCAGCCGCTCTGCGGGCATCTGCAGCCACGAGCTCTGCATCTTCCAGCTCCCTATGGTAGCGTTCAGCCGTCCCACACAGGAGGTCCAGGTGCATAGGCAGGTGGTCCAGCTCCTGGGACAGAGAGAGGCACAGCACGTCACCCCACTGAGCCCCAGGGGTCCCCCACACTGTGACAGGGGGTGGAGGGAGCAGGAGGACCTGGCTGATGCGGGGGGGCGTAACACCAGAGCAACCCCTTGGACACCTCGTTGCCTTGGCAGGGGGAGCGGGTGGGACGATGGCACACAGTGAGGAGGGGCTCACCTTCCGCAGGGCATCCCGCACCTCCACGTACAGGGCTGTCACCTTCTGTGCAGCCTGAACTTTCAAGAGCATCTTCTCGATGCTGTTCTCCAGCTGGCGAATGGCCTGGGGCAGAGACAGGAGGGGGGACACGGGGTGACGCCACGTGCCGAGCCTGGAACCCACCGGGGGGGTGCAGGGCTGGGATGAAGGCCCCTCACGGGTGCTGCCACCCCAGGAAGGGGCCCTGGGTACCTGCAGCTGCGCCTGCTGCTGCTTGTCCTCCTTCTCCACAGCCTGCAGGCGCTGCAGCCGCCTCTGCAGCTCGTCCCGGGCTCGTCTCCGCTGCCTCACCTGGTCCAGCAGCAAGTTACAGGTGTTCACCCGCGCATGGATTTCAGCCCGGAGCTTCTCCTGGGTCACCTGCATGGACATGGGAGCGTTGGCCAGGCCAGAGGCAGGGCTCTCTGGGCACCTTCTCACAGGAGAAGGGTCCTGTCTGGAAAACTGCCCCTGAGGTAGAGCTACAGATGCCAGGACGTTGCTGCAGGACATCGTCGCTCCCTTGGCAGGACGGGCTCTTGGAGAGCTTTGCTCTGGGGGGCTGGTCGGGCTAAGGCAGAGCTGGGCAACTACTGAGGGCAGCGCTGGGTCAGGCTTAGGGACTCTGCACAGCGCAGACCCGGGGCTGGGCGCCAATAAAATCCATCGATTGGTGCCCCAGATGTGGCTGCTGGCAGAGAGCGGCGGCACTGCCCTGTCCCTGCAAGAGACCCCAGGGAAAGGCAGCTGCGTGGGGCCAGCACCCCTTGTCCCCACGGCCTTACAGCCAGGTCACAACCCGGGGACAGGTAGGGGAGGGCAGAGAGAGCTTCTCTCTCCAGGGATGCAGCTGGAGCCTGCAGGAACCCGGGCAGCCCTGGGGACACGCAGGCTGGGACGGCCAGGAGCTCTGCTGGGGCCAAGGATCTGCTCGGGGAGCTCCAGGGGGTCCCTTGAGCGGTGGAAGGGGACCCACGGCACCACACGGGAACACCCCGTGTCTCGCCGCACCAGCCCCGTGGGGCTGTCCCTGTGCCGGCCCCCGGCCCCTCCGCCACGCACGCTGTTCTTCCCAGCGCCCCGGAGCCCTGGCCCCCAGCGAGCAGCCCCTGCCCGCCGGAGCCTGCCATGGCCTCCTGCCTCTCCCCGGCATAGCCACACCCGAGGGCTCCTGCGCTTCGCAGACCTGGGAGGTGGTGAGCTTGGGCACCGGGGGCAGGAGAGGGGCAAAGAGAACATCCCCCCAGCCTGGGGACGGTCACATCCAGAGGAAGCCGCATGAGGGGCAAGGGGGGCGCTGTCTCTGCAGGGCCAGCACAGGCAGGGGCACAGTAGACGGGACCTGCCGGTACCTTCTGGGCGCCGCTCGGGGCACGGACGTCCTGCACCGCCTCACACAGGCGGGGCAGCCGCTCGCTCTTCTGCTGGAGCTCTTCCCCGCAGGACCACGTGAAAGCCTCCCTCTCTTGCTCTGCAGGACACGAAGGTGCTGTTGGGACCACGCAGGACGATGGGGGGACCGAGAGCCCCCCGCCCGCCCCGTCCCGTCCCCGCGCAGCCCAAGGGGCAGCACCTTGCAAGGCGATGACGGTGCGCAGATCCCGGGCGTGCTGGCTGAGCTTTGCCTTCCGGCCCGGCACGGAGCTGGTGCTCCTGCCTCGGCCCTTCAGCCCCGCCGCGCGTGTGGCATCCATCGCAGCTCCTCGCGCACTGGAGACAGCCCGGGCTGTGGCCACGGGTGGAGCCCAGCTCCCCGCGCCCGGGAACTGTTGCCGGGGCACGGAACAGGTGAGGTCATAATCGGTTACCGAGCAGGCGAAGGCAGGGCGGGCAGGGGAGATCCCCGCTCTCCTTCCCATCCCCGTGGCTACGGCAGCTGCCACCCGCCCAGCCGGGGGAGCCCCCCAAGCCCCGCCAGAAACAGGGCGAGGGGCATTTCAGGGAAAACAGCTGCACACCCGTACCCAAACACGGCTCCGGCGCTCTCCTGCGAGCTGCCAGCTTGTCTCAGATGCCCAGAGGCGTCTCCCTAGATACGCACCTTTGGAAATGTCAGTTCCTCACTCAGGAAACGCTGGTGCAGGGAGTTACGCTCCGGTTGGAGCGGGCAAGAGCAAACCAGCTTAGATTTAGTTTCTGTAACTCGAGATCTTCACCCTGTTGTGCTCCAGGTGCTGGCCACAGAAACCAAGGGAACAACTCCCCCCCTGGGTTGGTCTTCCCAGGAAGACCGTTTTGCCAAAGAGGAGGTGCGAGCTCATAGCCAGCAGAAGTCAGTGCTAACTGCAGAGCTGCGTGGGAAAGGGCCTGTCTGCCCCTTCCCCACCTGCCTTCTGACAGGGTGGGAGCTACACACACGTCTTCCAGGCACCCAAATTAACAGTTTTGGTCCGTAGCCCATTCAGTGATAGACATCAACCAGCTTTTCAGAACTATTAGACCTATACAGGCCACGAGATTATCATAAGAATACATTATTAAATCAGAAGGAAATTGCCTGGTTTCTACCATAATCAATCTGCGTTGACCATAAGATAATGTAAACCAGTCCCGCAGGGAAACAGACCGACAGATATCCAAGAGCCCTGCAGAACGGCCCTCAAGATCCAAAGCCCCACTTCCCAAAATTACAGGCCAGAGACAAGTCACAAATGACTCAGTGCTTCCCCTTCCCAAGGGGCACAAAGCACAGTTCCATACACACAACCACACAAGCTGCTCTTCCAGCAAAGCCTCGTGCTTCGCACCTGGGTCTCTTCCGCACGCTGGTTTACAGCAGATGATGTGTAACACCCCCCCTCCTAAAATCCACCAGCCCACTGTTGTTCCGGTAGTGCTGACCCTCACAGGGACCCAGCCTCAGTGACCCGGGTCAGGATGAGCCCCCACATGGGGAGCACCTGCGGGCACAGATGCAGACCCAGATGCCCTGCCGTGAGCCACTGGCACTGAGGCTCCAGCCAGGCCGGTGGCACAAGGAACATCCTTTCCTCTTGCCAAAGCTTAACCGTGGTGTTACAAGAAAAAACCCCAGCGTGGTTTGGCGCAGGTGTAAGTACTCTGTGAAACACAAAACCAGTTTAATGCCATGTTACAGCGTCCAGTTCCTTCTGCAGAGCTGAGATAATGCTCCTTCCACCCTCTTACGCCACGCTCTTGTGCTGAGAAAGCTTTTAGAGAGGCTCCATCTCGTCTGCATCTCCACAGCACCCAGCAAAACGCCACCCCCATCTCGTGCCAGGCCTTTGCAACCAACAGCAGAAGAGGGAATTCAGAACATCAGCTCCGACACGAACAACAAAAGGTCGATACTTTGCCTGCTTTGGCAGCCCAAGTGTCAGCAAAGAAAGCAGAGTTGTGGCTCATCTCATAACAGGAAAGAAACAGCAGCTCCCACGGTCCCTAACCAGTGCTGCCCCTCACCCCCCGGCACAGCACACCGACCGAGGCGAGGGTGGATGCTTCTGCACTGGAGAGCCACGGACAAACCACACTGAGCCCTGGGCAGCCACAGCAAATGGGGAGGTTTGAGTGGAGGCTGCGTGTGGGCAGGCTCACTGCCAGCCGCGTGCGGAACGACCAATCCTGTCCGGCATTCCTTGAACTCCGGAATCCTTCCGCCTGATCCAAATGAGGGCAAGAACCCAGCACCTGTCTCAAGCCCTTTGACAAGACTTTGTAAAGTGCAAGGAAGCGGAAGCGCATGGGAAAAAAGCTGCAGAACAAAACTCAGCCTTGATTTCCATCAAGTCAAGCAACAGGAGATGGATGCAAAATGAGATTAAGATCACCTGCAGAGATGGGAGCAAACATTTGTCAGACACACTCACCTCCACAGCCTCACTCTGCCATCCCATAAAGGCAGGACAACAAAGAATTATGACTACCTGTGACTGCACACCTGGCTCATCTGCTAGTGATTCCCACAACAGGCGACACGTGCCTGCAAAAGAGGTCACAGCTGGACCCTAAATCCTTTCAAACCCACTGTACTGCACAAGGCAGAACCTGCTATTCCATCTCCCACATGCAGAGGAGTTACACTGACACCCGCCAAATCCCCGCGGAAAACTGTCAGGCACATTTCAAATGCACGTAACTCGTGTATGAAGAAATGCCTGTGACATAACCCTGAAATGCACAGGTTTTCATCAAACTTGCTATCATAGCTTCCATGTGGAGATTCAGATCCTGAAACCCAAAGCACTTGCCTGTGCTGGTAGGAATTACTCCAAGACAACAGATCCCATCAGTGTAAAACAAAAGTGTCAGACTAATTTTACACAGTTCAGTATTCTCCAAGAGAAAAAAAAATGGCTAAAGGGACAACACAACTCACCTGAAAAAGAAAAATTCTCATGGCACAAACTCATAGCCGCTGAAGTGAGGGTGTGACTCGAACCAAGAGGCGCTGGGTTTAATCAGCTGAATCTGCCCACCTGGGAGCAAGAGTCTGACCACGATAAATTACTTCCATAAATGCAGATCACCCTGGTCTCTCACATCAAATCTTCAGCATTTATTTACGTTCTAGTAAAGAACTGCACCTGCGGATCATTTTACAATTCAAGTGTTTGCATAAACCTGTTGCACGTCAGCGCGCACACTCCCCAGGAGATTCACCACCAGGACAAAGTCATTCTCTCTCCCAGCTAATGACAGGGACAGCCACCAGGTCAGGCTCCCGCAGGAAATATTTACACAGCCGTATCCTGCCACCCCTCTGGAAACGACACCCCCCTGGGAGAGGGCTGAGAGGTCACACCCAAGCGGCGCTGAGGGCCCTTTCTCCGTGCCCTGTCTGCTGGCAGGAGCGTGGAACCAGAAGCGCAGACTGCGGCCAGGCAGATCAGCCCTGCGGAACAGGAACAGAGGGGCCAGGAATGAGAACGACAGCAGTTAACGCTTCAAAATCACGCCAGAAACCTGGGACGTGGCCCCTGAACTGCGGTTCTGTACCATCAGTGACAGCGAAAGGCTGAGCCACAGCCGTGCGCCCTCCTGTCTCGTCAGCTGGCAGCAGCGCATCTCCAGAAGGGCAGGGACACTTCCGCGCAGCCAAGAGTGGGTGCCAGTCCCACACCGACACCGGCACTCTGGGGATTTAACCCTTTGCAGAGGCAAGAGGGCAGCGGTCAGCTGCCACGGCAGAACAACTCTTTGGCATCTCCCCGAGAAAAAGGCAGCAGATCAAACACTGCAGCTCCCAGCTCCAGACCAGCGTCTGTGCTCAGACAGGAGCTGCCCTTGGATCCGAGGGGCGACTTCGCCCAGAGCCACGCGAGCCTGATCCACCCAGAGATACTTGTACTGCTGCAGTACCTCGTGCGTGCAGCACGCAGGCCTCTCGCTGCCCGAGCAGAGCAGGGAGAGAGGAGAGAGTCGTCTGAATGATGCCTCAGCCAAAGTCACAGACAGCAATGGATTGTCACTGCCTGCGTACAAACCCACGCCACACTGACTCAGCCGTGCTCAGCACCACAGCAACCAGCATAAAGTATCTGATTGCTGTGCTCGCTCTTTATTCATCAGCTGGACTACGATATGTGGTTTCTCTGGTTTGCAATACTCTGTGATCATAGTGTCACCACATTTTGTCAGTGCTCTGTGCATCTCGTTGAAACCGCAGGCTGTGGATCTTATTTTGAAGTGAGATTTCTTATTCTGTGCTTATTGCTCCCAGGGAGGCTGCCCAGGAGTGGTGGGGGGGGCTGGAGGGACGGATGGGCCCTGCTGTGAATCCTTGTAAATATGAACTGAACTTGTCCTAATGTACTTGAATGAAGCCAGACTGACTGCCTGATGTCTGACAAAAATAGCAACAAGCCAAGGCACTTGTAGCTGGCTTTTTTAGGCAGTCTTCATAGGGAGCTTTTGATATTGATTGATTTCTGGAAGGCAAGACAGCAGTGGGGAAAGAAAACTGCAGCTTCGGGCACCTGCTAACCAGGTCCCTACTGCAGTTTATGAACACAGAAAACGAGTTATCTGTAAGGAAAGTTTCAGTAGAAGTAAGGCTGGATTTGCGCCTCTCTATCTGCTGCAAAGAAGAGATTACCGGGCAGTGCCTACACCTCAAATGCACGCCTGTGTGTTAATGCGGCTGTCGAGGTCTTTTCAGGGGTACTTCTGAACCGCAGGTTGTGTGCCTGACTGGTGTGAGTCCTGGGATGAGCCAGCTCCTGCTGATAGTTTTAGCTCAGAGGATGTGACAGGCTGGAAACCACCTTTGTTGTGGACCCCCGATGTCGGAGGTGTGGATATGTTGCTGATGGCCCCCTGGCCTGGAGATGTGGGAAGTTTTGCCAACAGTCTGCTAAGGATTTTGTTTTCTGCTGGAACAGGTTTCCAGATGGCTTTAACAAATGATTGCCTTTCTGCTTGCTGTGGCTATCTGCAGAAGGGCCCTCCTGTTTGTCTGGATTTAACCAGTGTAAGGGCTTTGCAGGAGGACTGCCTGAAACAGCCTTCTCCCTACGGAGATCACTAGCATTTGTGTAGAAAAGCAGGGGTTCGGTCAGGAAAGCTCGGAGTGTCGTGTTGTGCTCAGACCAGGATCTCTGTCTCCTGGAGATGCTGTTCAACTGGACTCATACTCCAACTAAATCTTTCCGAGTCCTACAGAACAGAGTCCCATGGGCTCATGATGTTGTAGTCGGTGCTCAAGTGGCAATGTGTGATTTGCCATCGCTTCGCCAAGGCAAAGCCCATTTCAAGGTAACAGTCCCACAAAAAGCCCAGGACTGCAGTCTTCTCAGTCCTTTGTAGCCTCCACACTGCCAGGGTGTTGAGGCTGTTTCATCAGAAGTGAAGTTCATCCTAATCCTGGGGTTTCTTTCCTCGCCTGTCTGGACCAAGCAACCCCTGGTCATTCATAACTGGTCCTGCTCTGCCTTCAGCCTAGGTAACTTCTGCTTCCTCGTTCCCATCTTCTTCTGAAAGAAACATCACAGTTGTGATAAACATGAAAAGGCTGAAAGTTTACACCATTAGATCTCACATGCAATATGGTTTATAAAATGGTTTTATATAATAGCCTCTTCATTTCCCTCTTCTGTGTCGGTAGCTCTGAACATTTAATTTGGTCTACGGGAGTCTACTGAGCCGTGAAGCAGTGTTCAGAAGGAGGCCTTACTCGGGATTTCTTCAACCGCATTAAAATAAAAGCTGCTTGCTCCCAACAGCCAAGCCACTGCACACCCACGACGTCCCATTTCACCTCTGGACACTCATCACCGCCAGCTTCCAGCTCTCTGCCTGGCTCCGGGGAGGAAGAAAGGTCCCACATCAGCTAACTGCAGCTGCAGTGCCCGCACACTGGGAGAGAGCTGTAACGAGGAACTTTAATGGGCACTAAATACAACAGCAACCTGCACGTGTTCCAGCCAGTGCCTGCTCTGGGCTCTGTGAGGCAGGCGGTGCTCCAAGGGGCTCTTCACAGGAGCTGTCTGCAGGTTTATGCCAGGGGTACTGAAAGAAGGAGCAGAGCCATGTCTGTCACTGTTTTCCAGGACATTTCAAGACAAAGACCCAGACAAACCCCACCTCTAGCCAATACCTCAATCCCTCCCCAGTTCCAAGCCCCTGGCAGGCCTTATCCAGTCACTTTTGCTGTGAAGCAGCAAGCCCCACAAATGTGACACACAGGGTGTTGTGAAACTAGGCTGTGCCAGATCTCCAGCACGTGGCCCTGAATGGGATCCTGGGACAAGGACACGAATGAGAGAGATGCTTGCAGGGGCTTTTCTCATCCTGCAGACACCATGAGCCAGAAGCAGCCCTCAGATGGCTCCAGAGCCGCTTCAGACCTGGCTACTGATGCAGGTGCTGGGGCCAGCTGGAGCTGTTTGCACTGGGTTTAGAAAGGTGTGTTCATCATTTCCAGCACCCTTGGATGGCTGCAACATGCCACATCCAGCAATGTATTCGTACTCCCTTGCTCCACAAACAGGTCCAGAATCAGCTTTGCCATTTAAGCCTCTGCTTCCTCTTGTCTCTTCCTCATCCCAGAGAGCTCACCGACAGCAGGGCGTTTGCCCAAGTTTAGCCCAGGACAGCCAGCACGGTGACACTGACACACAAAAACCCCTACGTGCAGTCATTTTTAAAGCTGGGCAGCCAGGAGCCAGGTCTGCAAAGAAACAATACTCAGAAGACGGCCAGGACTCCACCAGCCATGGCGTTCAGCCAGCTCTGGTCCTGCCTCCTCCATAACAGGATATAACCACGCTGTCAACGTTTACTGTCCCGACACACATAATATTTTGCTCCAGTAATACTGCAGAGAGCTCTTGCTTCTACAGGGGAGGTATCTGCAAGTCCTGCTTCCTGACCCTCACCTCAGCCAGCCTTGGCAGCACCTCGCCAAAGCTCACAGCTCCATTGCATGTGCCCTGCACTACGGGAAACTGCCACTAACTTTGCCTGCGTTGCCTTCTGCCACTAAGGGCAGGAGGCGCAGCTGGAGATGACCCCAAAGAAGCCCAGAATGGAGGCTCCTTCCCAGGAGGAGGCTGGGGCTTGTGGTGCTGGAGGCAGGCTCATTCTGGCCTGTAGATCTGCAGCTACAGCACACAGGCAGTGCTGTGGCAAGAAAGGAAGGAGCAAGGAGGGCCAGGGCAGGCTGGAAGAAGGCAGATGGGCTCTGCAAAAATCTAAGGGGAAAAATCATTGCTGAAGCCTGTGGTGGAACCAGGGCCCTTTAGATCTTCAGTCTAACAGCCTCCCAGCTGAGCTCCTTCAGCAATGCCCCAGCAGCCCTTGACCCTGCCTCACCCCTGCCAGGCTACAGGCTGACACCCATAAGGAGAAGTCCTTGGGGATGTGCCCAGGAAAAAGCTGAGCCCAGTGCCAGGCAGAGTGGCCCTGGGTTCTCCCTGCCTCCATGGCCAGATGGGCTCCAGGAGCGGGAATGCAAAATGTGTGTTGGGCCTTGATTACAAAAGTGACGGTGGCGAAGGAAAGTGGGCAGGCCAGGTGTGTGCAGCTGTCAAGGCTGAGGATGGAAGAAGTGTAGGGTTGTGGAAGACCTCTCTCATAGGGAAGGGAAGGCCCAGGAGAGGCCGAGCTTTTCCTAGTGCCATAGGCTTTTGCTTATTTTTGCTTGAGCAAGATCATGGGACATCATGTTTAGGGGGAAAGAAGGCTGGAAAACCTTCAAGGATCTGGATTGCACAGCCTCTCAGGGTAACCTCTTCCAGTAAGTGACCTCATGGTTATGACCTCATCAACCTTCAGGGTCCACATCTCCCACCTGAACGTTCATTCATCTTTTGTCCCTTGCCTCTCATTTCCCTACCATGCACCTTGATGAAGAGCATGGCTCAATGTTCTTAACTGTCTGACAGGTACTGAAATGCTCCTACGATGTTTCCCAAAGCCTTGTCATCTCCATACTGGACCGTGTTCCCACAGCCTTTCCTCGGGTGGGAAGTTCTCCAGCCCCCTGCACGCTCCCATACACACAATTCTATTGGTGTGCCTTCAATGAACTTGCTCCAGTTGATCAACGTATTTCCTGTAGTGGGGCAGGAGGCCCCAGACTTGGTGCAGACCTGGGCATGTGGTCTAGTGAGCACTGAATAGAGGGGGAGAATTCCCTCCCCCTCATCTCCTGTCCATGCTCCTCTTCATACAGCCAGGACGCTCTTGGACTTCTTGCCTGCCAGGGCTAACTGCTGACTCACGTGTTACTGGTCACTGATCCCCGTGTTACTGGAGCAGTCCGGCATCTCTCGTCCAAGGGCCAGACACCCTTCAGAGCCCACACAGACTTTAGGAGGACGCTCCCCCCATGCTGCTGGCACTGCCAAGGGACAAGATTTTCCAGAGACAGAGACATCTGCATTGACACTGACCAGCTTCATTCTCAGACGACACAGAAACACTTGGGGGAGAAAAAAATACCACCACAAGAACTGCTTGCTGTGTCTTTAAAGGACCCATCAGCAGCCTCTGGTGTGGGAGTTTCCTATAGAGAAGAAATGGAACACTATGGATTTTTTTACTTTTAAAGGAAGAAATGTGAATCATGTCTATATTTTTACCATTTAGTTAGCTAGTCAGTTATTTTCCGTGGACAGGAGATATGTTCTGCTTAGAGAAGAAGTAGTTTATAAATTCAGCACGTTTGCTTCTTGAGATGTTTTTCTATAACCTATTAAATATTCTGTATTCAAAGAACCCTCTATTTTAGCAGCAGCATCCCTTAACAGCGGGGCGATAGGGGAAATGCAGTTTGGGTCGGGGTCGGGTTGGGGGGGGTGCGGGGCTACAGGGGCGGCTCCTGCGAGAACCTGCTGGAAGCTTCCCCGGCCCCAAGGCGGCCCCGCTGCCGGCCAAGGCTGAGCCCGTCAGCGCTGGTGGCAGCGCCGCTGTCAGAAGGTGTTTAAGAAGCCGGGGGAGGAAGCCCCAGAAAGAGCTGGAAAAGCTGCAGCGGGGAGAGGAGGGCAGAGTTTGCGTGTGCCCCCGTGGGAGGGGCGTTCTGCGAGCGCGCGCATCGCTGGGAGCTCGCTGGGAGCTCGCGGGTGGGCACAGGGGCGGGTGCACGCGGGGCGGGTGCGTGCGGGGGGTGGGAGGGTGCATTCCTCGTGCTGCAGCGCGTGTGTGTGTGTGTGCGCACACTCGGGGTGTGTGTGCACACTGCGCCTTGCGCTCTGTGTTCCAGCGTGTCTCTTGCAGCGCGGGTGTGCGCACGCTCCGGGTGGGCATCGCACCTTCTCTTTGTACCCCGCGTGTGTCTGCAGGCAGTGTGTGTGTGCGCACGTGCCCCAGAGATCTCTGCGTGTCACATCGATTTTTCCTGGCCTCTTTCTGGCCCCCACGTGCCGGTCTTCTCTGTGCCGGGGTGGCTCTGAGCACCCTCCTCTCCGGTAATCAGAGACCCCATCCAGGAAATTATCTATCTTATCTCTGGAACTTGGGGAAGCATCTCAGTGACTTCTGAGGGGAAAAAAAGAGGAGGGAAAAGAAATTTTAAGAGGGTTATTAGTCAAGAGTCCCCAGCTGGAGTTGCCACTTTTACTAGAAGAGGGAAGAGTTGCGGCAGCGGTTTGCCAGTGATGAAGTAACGGTGGGGCGGGAGGGCGGGACGGGCTCCAAGAGGAAGCTGTGAGATGGCAGGGAAAGCACAATGAAGTGAACAACAAGGCAATAAACCATGGGGCCTTTGGTGCAGATGCGGAAGGAAGAGGAGCTCTGTGGCGGCCAGCTGGGCGGTGCTGGTGGCAGGGCCGGGCCGGAATGCACCCCATCCCTGCGCCCCCGCCCCGCCCCGTTTGCATACTGTGAGCCGTGGCAACCGCGGAACATGCCGGGGCTCCCTAGGCAAAGGTGCCATGGCAACCTCGGAACGTGCCGTGGCAACCTCGGAACGTGCCGTGGCAACCACGGAACGTGCCGGGGCTCCCTGGGCAATGGGGCCGTGGCAACCACGGAACGTGCTGGGGCTCCCTGGGCAATGAGGCCGTGGCAACCTCGGAACGTGCCGTGGCAACCATGGAACGTGCCGGGGCTCCCTGGGCAATGGGGCCGTGGCAACCACGGAACGTGCCGTGGCAACCATGGAACGTGCTGGGGCACCCTGGGCAATGGGGCCGTGGCAACCACGGAATGTGCTGGGGCTCCCTGGGCAGTGAGCCTGCGGCTGGGCAGTCACGCAGCGGATGAGCAATGGGCTGCATCAGCAGCTGTCTGCCTGTCCCGGCGTTTCTCGCCCCCAAACCCTGCCGGGCGCCTCCGGCCCCTTCCCCTTCCCGCCGTGCCAGGATCCGCCGCCCATGTTGGCGTTGGCGCCGCTGGACGTCCCGGCGTGGCGGCGCCGCCACCCAGTTCTGCCCGGCCCTGGCCCGGCCCCCGCTTTCCCCGGGGCCGACCGGGAGCCGCAGCATCGAGGCCGCCCCCTCCGTCCCTGCCTCCCCCGTGTCCATCTCCTTCTCCTCGGGCTCTCCCGCCCGCCTGGAGCCGCTCGGCAGCCTGAGCGCCGGCACCGAGCCCCCGGTGACTGGTCCGGGTCGGGAGCTGCCAAGCCCGGCCCCGGAATGGAGCGAGGGGGCCGCGGTGCCGGTGCCGGAGATCACCTCGGCGGCCCATCTCCGTTCCGGGAGCGGCGGGGAGCGACGCGCGGCCACAGCAGCGCCCGGTCAGAGCGGGCCGGGCCGGTTGAGCGGGGGGGCGGTTGGGCGGGCGGGGCCGAGCGGTGACGGCCCGGTCTGGCCCACAGGGACGGAGAAGGGGCGGCTGGAGGAGCTGTACCGGCAGGGGCCGCTACTGGGGAGCGGCGGCTACGGCTCCGTGTACTCGGGCACCCGCCGCTCCGATGGCAGCCCGGTAAGTGGCGGGACGGCGGCGGGGCGGGGGGAGGAGGAGCAGGAGGAGGAGGCTCATCCCGCCGCTCCCCTTGTCTTGCAGGTGGCCATCAAACACGTGTCCCGGGAACGCGTCACAGCGTGGGGTGAGCTGGTGAGTGACCGGGGCTGCCGGGAGAAACCGGGGCGTCACGGGCGGGGGGATAAGGGGAGGCCCAAGAGGGTGGAAACCGGGACACCACGGTGGGAGCGGGCGGGGAGTCACTGGGGGACACGGAGCATCCCGGGGGAATGGGCTGTCCAGTACCGGGGCGGGGTGGGAGGGGGGCACAGGAGCACCCCCTTGGCAGGGGGGATCCCCAGGCACCGGTGGGGTCGGGTGGGGGCACTGGGGCACCCCAGGCGGGGGCTACCGGCCCCCTGCCCCGTCCCTCTGACGGCATTGCGTCCCCCCGCAGCCCAGCGGCACTCGAGTACCGATGGAGATCGTGCTGCTGAACGCCGTGGGCTCCTCCGGCTTCCGTGGCATCAGCCACCTGCTCGACTGGTTCGAGCTGCCGGACAGCTTCGTCCTGGTGATGGAGCGTCCCGAGCTCGTGCAGGATCTCTTCGATTTCACGCTCGAGAGGGGATCCTTGTCGGAGGAGGTGGCGCGGGGGCTGTTCCGGCAGGTGCTGGAGGCCGTGCGGCACTGCAACGCCTGCGGTGTCCTGCACCGGGACATCAAGACGGAAAATATCATCATCGACCTCGCCACCGAGGAGCTGAAGCTCATCGACTTCGGCTGTGGCACCTTCCTCCAGGACGCGGCCTACACCGAATTTGCCGGTGAGCCCACACCCGGGGGGCTGCTCCCGGCACTGCACGGCCCAGCCTGGCCGGGCACCGGTTCCCCCTTGGGAGGGGGCGTGGGGGAATTAATTACTCATCCGGCTGCCAAGTTGCTTTTTGGCGCGGGGTGGATGTTGTGAAACGGGAGCCGGCTCCCAGCCGCTGCCACCCACCCTGCCCGGGGCTGGGGAGGGGGGAGCCAGCCTGACAAAAACAAACACCGGTGGGGTAGCAGAGGGTGTGGGTGCGGGGGGGCCTGCAAAACCCGTATACTGGCCAGTTTGGTTTGCAGGCATGGAAGGGCTTGGGCTGCTCCGCTCCCCTTGTTTGCCTTGGCTTTTTAGATTTTTTTTCTTTGGCAAGGGGTTTCTTTGCACGTAACAGCCGGGCACGTGCTGCCCTCTTCTCTCACCGGTGGCTTTCTTTACAACCCAAAGTTTGTAAGCAAGAGTCCCATGTTGGCGAGGGGGTGGCGGGTCACACCGTGTGTTGTCCCCTCCGCCACCGGTGCAGCCCCCATGTCCCCAGGGACGCTCGGGTGAGGATCTGGGAGTGGGCACCATCCACCTGACGAGCTCCGCCTGTCTCCTGCAGGAACACGAGAGTACAGCCCGCCGGAGTGGGTCCGCTTCCACTACTACCACGGCTGGTCAGCAACAGTCTGGTCCCTGGGCATCCTGCTCTTCGACTTGGTCTGCGGGGACGTCCCCTTCAAGCAGGATGAGGACATCGTCAGGGGCCAGCTCTTCTTCCCCCAGCCAATCTCCCTCGGTGGGTACCCGGCGTCGTGGCGGGCAGCGGGTGTGGGAGACGGCCCCGGGCGCAGGAGCATCCCCGCTCTTAGGGCTGTGGAGGAGGGTGATGTCCCGGGGTCAGCTGGGGGAGGTGGCGCGGGAGGAGGGTGATCTCCCGCGGTTACCGGGGGGAGGTGGCACGTGTCCTGCCATCCCGCTCTCCTCCAAAACAGCTCCTGGACTGGGAGGTTTGGGGGTAGCTCTGAGCACAGCCAGCATGGCCCGGGCACTGCGGACGGTGGGGGAAGGTGGACAGGAGCCTTCTCTGACCGGCGGTATCTGGTTTCTCTCCCCAGAGTGCGAGCATCTTATCAGGTGGTGCTTGTCCTTGCAACCTTCAGACAGACCATCCCTGGAGGACATTTTCAACCACTCCTGGCTGCAAGGCATTCACCAGCCCTGGGAGATGGCAGACACCCCACCTGCACGCTTTGGCCTGGGACCCTGGCACATAACTGTCAGGGGAGGCAGCGCCTCCGCCAAATGCCTGACACAGAGAGAACTGTTTGACCCTGACCAGCTTGTTGTGTACCCCCGAGCAGCTGGACAAGTCCCGGAGGAGCGCTCTGTCAGCCAGCCTGAGAATGGAAATGATAAGGAGAAGAAAAATACTGTGGTTATCAGATACCTGAGCAGTGGGGAATTTCCAGAAAAGTAGCAATAAAATAATAGTCTAATATCCGTGTAATCAATGAGAATGATGTGTGGATAAAAGGATAAAGTAGATAAGATATGAGAGGAGCCGTAAAGGAGGCTATTCTGCTGCAAAAACATTGTTGTGTCCATCTCTACCACAACACCTCTCCTTGGGTTCTCCTGACCCCGCGTGACAGGAGTAGGACATCAAAATTAAATATGAACCTGCGCTCTCTGCCTGGCTCCTACTTCCGTGGACAAGTCACAGATTCCCTGCCCAGCCTCACAGGGTTCAAGTCCCTCCCTGTCCTTCAGCAGCCGCTCTCATCCTGCCCTTTCCCACCGCCTGCGTTTGTTTCCCCTCCAGTTCTCCCACAAACACGCATCAAATGATCACTTGACGTGGGGAATTTTAATACGCTGCGGGTAATTCAGGTTACCGCTCCTGTCAGAGGAGGCGATTCAGAGCGCGCTTCGCTAGAGAATCCTGCCCTTGAGACAGAGACCGTCTGGAAACAAAAGAAAAGAATAAAAACAGAATTGCCAGAGAGATTGACTGCACCCACCTGCATTCTGCAACCCCAGCAGGCTCTGCTGGCGAGGACGCGCGACCAGGTTGGTCGGTGCCCCTGTGTATTTGAAGCACACCCAGAAACCAAAGGCGGCGTTCAGGCTGAGCAGGGATGCCAGTGGGAGTTCTAGAAGAAACAGAGAAGTTTTTACCGTCGCTTGAGCACGGGGAGTAACCAAAGTGTCTTGCTTGCAAAAACGGGCTTATGCCCATTCAAAACAGGTCTAGTTATTAGTGCTGTCGGTAAGTACCAATCTGGGCAACAGCCAAGATTTCTTCACCTTTTTATACCAGAACCCTTGGAGATTATTTTCCTTCCTGTATTGAGATAATCGGTACGGCTAAAATGGAATGTTTAAAGATGGACAGTTATTTTCCAAATCTACTACAATGAAGTTGCACAGTATTTCTCAAAAACCATCTTCTGTCAGTTCATCTGTCACTCATCTCAGGATTTTTCTCCTCCTCCTGCTTCATCCTCTAACCATATTTGATACAGCTGGCTTAGAGTCTGCTCCTCCAAAACAAACTTGAATTCTTGTGAAATGCCATCCACGCCCGCAGTACAACAGAGCAGGGAAATCTGCCGTGTTCCCCAAAGCCTTCCTCTACACGGTCAACAGATTTAAGGCACCAACTAAGTTCTTCCTATCTAAGAGAGCTGTTAACACTCCTTACCTGTCACTACACTGGATGAAATGCCAAGTTTCAAGGGACACAGCAGAAAGCAAACCCAAGCTTTGGTTTCAATTTAAATAAACAAAAAAACCCTTTTTTTTTTTCATAAAACAGCTAGTGTAAAGTCTACCTCTTCAGCAATCAAACTGACAAGTGAAAACAAGAAAAGAACCCTGAAAACCAATTTATATGCTGCAGCAACTCCCCAAGGCACCAGAGCGGCCAGCACGCGATGTTGTAATACGAGCTGATGAGATTTCCAGTCCTGAAAAGAAAAAAGAGAAGTTAGCATTTTGCAACTACTCCGTCCCAGGAAATATTTCGGGAGACAGGAAGGAGGAGGCTTTGCTTGTTTGACTCAGGTGTGACAATTAACGCACATTTCAGGATATATCATGCCTGCGAGAGACACATTAAGGAGTGCCCAGGCCAAGAGCCCTTTCCGGGCTTCCATCTCCTTCCTCATCTTGACGGCCCTGACGGTGACGGAAGCTGCTGGACTCTGTTCTGGTGCCGTGATCTGTAACAACAGACACAGAGTAATGACAGAATTTGACAAGTTTTATACAGTAAGACCCTCAGTCAGCACAGGATTCAAGAACAAAAAGCAGTAATCCAAAAGAGACTCTGTAAATGGACTTGACCTTTAGCCAGAGTCGTGTTTAGCATCTTACAAAACCCCAAACCCAACAGGTTCCTTTTACCAGTAAAGACAGGTAATATTTCTTTGACAAACTCCCCTGCCAGCACTGCCACCTCATTACTGAGGAACAGCGTCCACCTTCTCCAGTGAGGTGCAGGTAAGAGGACAGAGAGAGATTCCAAC